>NC_066584.1:410871318-411221318 GCF_024323335.1 Lathyrus oleraceus
TGCTTAATTCAGTTTCTGAACTAATTGCTCAATCGAATGTGTGCATGGATAATGTTATAGATGTTTGGAATGATCTCAAGGAGAGGTTCTCTCAAGAAGATCTTGTTCGGATATCATAATTGAAACAAGAAGTTTACGCTCTTAAACAAGATTCAAAGTATGTGAGTGAATTCTATTCCACATTGAAAATCCTTTGGGAAGAGTTAGAAATTTATATGCCAATCCCTACTTGCATTTTAAGAACCAGATGTTCATGTGGCGCCATGAGAAAAGCTCGAAAGAACCACAAAATTCTCAATTCCATTCGGTTTCTCACTGGCTTGAATGATAATTTTGCTATGGTAAAATCTCAAATCTTACTCATGGATCCTCTACCTGATATGAACAAGATGTTTTCTTTGGTGCTTCAATATGAAAGGCAAAACAGTTTTGCACTAGTTGAAGACTCTCAAGCTCTTATCAATGCAGTTGGATTCAAGAAATTCAATTCCAAAAATGGTAATTCAACAACACCATCAAATTCTTCAAAGTCCAAAGTATGCGCTCATTGTGGTAGAACATGTGACACAGTTGAAGTTTGCTATCACAAAAATGGCTTTCCACCACATTTTGGCAAGGGTCTTATGATCAATAACACTGCCACAAATGATGATGATAATGAGCTGGCTAATCACAAATCTCCTACTAATAGTTGTTCTTCTACTTTTGCATAAGATCCACATGAGAAACTAGTATTTTTACTTCAGAATTCAGGCATTAATCAAACTATTAACCCTGCACTTTCTAACCAAGTTGTCTCCTCGTCATTCACATGTGAATGACAAAGGTAAATCTCACTCATTTGCTTTCAAGGGTGTCCACTTGAGTCCTGGATCATAGATTCAGGAGCAAGTGATCATATATGTTCATCAAGTTATTGGTTCATTTCACATGATGAGGTTCAAACTATAAATGTTAGACTTCCAAATGTACAATATGCTTTAGCTAGACATGTTGGCACAGTTAAATTTTCACCTGATTTTATCATAACCAATGTTCTTTACATACTTGATTTTTCTGTCAATTTAGTTTCAGTTTCCAAATTATGTCAATGGTCCAAGTTCAAAGTTAGATGTCAATTTAGTTTTAGTTTCCAAATTATGTCAATGGTCCAAGTTCAAAGTTAGTTTCACTCATAATCATTATTTTATTCAGGATCCCGTCACAATGAAGATGATTGGTTTGAGTGAGAACTTTGAAGGAATGTATCATTTAATCCTTAAGGACAGATGAATCCAATGCCACCTACAATTCATCCATATATAACATACCTGATCTTGCATTATGAAATTTTTTATTAGGTCACTTATCCCCTACTAGAATGCAAATCATTAATACTAGTTTACCTTTTATTGTTGTTGATAAAAAATAGCATGTATGTTTGCCATTATGCTAAACATAAGATAATCCTTATTACTCAAGCTTCAATAAATCCAAGCAACCATTTGATATTACTCAAGCTTCAATAAATCTAATCTTAATCATTCTTATTTCCTAACTTCTGTGGATGAATTCAGTTGATATACATGGCTAATCCTCATGAAACTTAAGTTAGAAATCAGGCAAAATGTAATTGATTTCATCAAAGTGGTTGAGACTCAACACAATTCACATGTTAAGACCATTAGAAGTGACAATGGTCCTAAATTTCTTATGCCACAATTTTATACTTCCAAGGGGATTTCTCATCAAACTAGTTGTGTTGAGTCACCCCCAACAAAATGGAAGAGTGGAAAGAAAACACCAAGATATTCTTAACATGGCTAGAGCCTTAATATTTCAAGCCAACATTCAAAAGTTTTTTTGGTCATATGCAGTTAAGCATGTTGTATACATTATGAATAGAGTGCCTAGCTCACTCTTAAAAAATAAGTCACCCTATTATATGATGTTCAACAAAGACCCTGATCTTCACACCTTAAAAGTGTTTGGCACCTTGGCATATGCTTCCACCATACAATCACACAAAACAAAGCTTGACCATATAGGAAGAAAATGTATTTTCTTAGACTTCAAGCAATGTGTCAAATGGGTTATTCTCTTAGACATAAATAACCAAGACATATTTATTTCTAGGAATGTTATACATTATGAACACATTTTCCCTTATGCCCTCAATTGGAAATACCATATAGGTCCTACCTCTGAAAGACCACCATAAGATATCCCACATATTTACCATAATCCTTCACAACATGATGTCATCCCTTGTGAAGAACAAAGTTCCACTAATCTTAACCATGACAATTCAAACATGCCAAATGATTATGAACCTGACACTAACTATCCTGAACCTAGCAATCATGATCTTGACACTTCTCTAATTCATAATGATCCTAACACCACCAATGACCTTGAAAATTCACACAAACCTACCAGAAATAGAAACCCTTTAGATCATCTCAAGGATTATGTATGCAGTTCTTTAAGCAATCAACCAATGCCATCATCTTCAGATATCCTATATCCCATCTCATATTTTCATTCTTTTAAGTATTTGTCTACTAATCATGAATATTTTAGCTTTTACATTAGCATTTATCATGAGCCAAAAACTTATGAGGAAGAATGTAAGGATGATAATTGGTTAAAAGATATGAATTATGAATTGGAAGCACTATATATCAATGGTACCTAGAAACTAGTAGATTTACCATCTAATGTCAGACCTATTGGGAGAAGATGGGTCTACAAAATCAAGCATAAAGCCAATGGCACAATTGAGAGGTACAAGGAACGACTTGTTGCAAAAGGATACAGTCAAATAGAAGGCCTGAACTTTTTTATACTTTTTCACCTGTAGAAAATATGTCCACAATTAGGGTGTTGCTTGCTTTATCCTCCATTAAGAACTGGAATTTGCACCAGTTATAAGTCAACAATGCTTTCTTGCATGGTGATCTAGAAGAAAGTGTTTACATGAGTGCTCCATAAGGAATTACATGCACCAAACCTAATCAAGTTTGCAAGTTGATAAAATGTCTCTATGGTTTAAAGCATGCTAGTAGAAAGTGGTATGGAAAACTTAAAAACTTGTTGCTCAAACTTTGGCACACTCAGTCTAACTCAGATTATTTCATGTTCACATTGAAAATGGATGATCATATCACAATTTTATTGGTCCACGTTGATGATGTTATTCTGTTAGGCACATCTTTATAAGAGTTTGATCGAATCAAACAAATCTTATACAGTGCTTTCAAAATCAAGGATCTTGGAAAACTGGAATATTTCCTTGGTCTTGAAGTGGCACATTCAAAAGAAGGAATAATCATATCATAGAGAAAATATTTCCTAGATTTGTTGGAAGACATAGGTTTCCTTGTAGCTAAGCCTGCTGACACTCCTCTTAATCCATCCATCAAACTGTACCAAGACCAAAACAAGCTTTTGAAAATGTCACAACATATCGAAAACTCATTAGGAGATTATTGAACTTGAACAATACAAGACCTGACATCACATTGGCAACGCAATAACTGAGTCAATTCTTGCAGTATCCCAATCAGATATATTACCATGTTGCATTTAGAGTGGTTCTATATTTAAAAGGGAATCCTGGTAGAGGTTTGATGTTCTCTAGGAATTCAAGCTTTCAAATTCTAGGATACACTGATGCAGATTGGGCAAGATGTGTTGATTCAAGGAGATCTACATCAGGATATTGCTTCTTCTTATGATTCTCTCTTGTATCTTGGAAAGCTAAGAAACAGCGGACCATAACTAGATCATCATTTAAAACAGAGTACAAAGCTCTGGGATCAACCACGTGTGAGTTATTCTGGTTACTCTACATCTTAAAAGATCTTGGTATTACATGCTGCAAACCTCCAGATCTATATTGTGATAATCAAAGTGCTATACACATAGCTTCAAATCCAGTTTTTCATGAAAGAACAAGTCACCTAGAGATCGATTGCCATCTTGTAAGAGAGAAAATCAAAATATGGGTCCTCAAGCTACTACCAATAATTTCTCAAGAGCAATTGGCTGATTTTCTCACAAAGCCTTTGTCCACAAGCAAATTTCAGAAGTTTATCTCAAAGCTTGGCATGCTAGATATCTACCATGCTTGAGCTTGAGGGAGGCTATTGAGATATTGTAGCTCATTTCCCATTGTTTGCTAACTTTTTCTTCACTTTCCTTTATTAGCATGTTTTCATAAGTTTGTTATATGAACTTTCTATTTTAGGAAAGTGGTTAGTTAGTTAGTTGTTGGAGATTGTTAGAGTTATAGATTCAGTTAGAAACTCTCTCTTCCAACTATATAAGTTTGTAATGATCTCACTTCGAAGCTAAGCACAATAACAAACTATTGTTGCTTCACTTCTATCTTCTTCTTCCTCAAGCTCCTTTCATGGAGTTTTTCACGTGTTAGCATGAAGTTTTTCACATATTGCATGGCTTCTTGAATCTTCATTCATGGAGCTTTTACCTTCTTAATATATATATATATATATATATATATATATATATAATATATATATATTATATATATATATATATATATATATATATATATATATATATATATATATAAAAATAATAGATTTTAAAAAATGTCTTATAAGTCCGTAAAGAAAACGAATTGAATTTAACTAGATGAACCTAAAGGTTGAACCGAGTTGTGCGTGAACCTAAAACAAGTCAAATTTGAGCATTAAAAAATTCGTGTCAAACCTAAATTGAATTTTAAGTTGAATTAACTTGTATCAAATTGAACTGAACTGAAGCGAATTCGACTTGTCTTAACTCATTTTGAATCATAAGGATAAGTAATCCGGTTTTGATAATGGCATATCTCGTAAAAAAAACAACATCTCATAAAATAGACAACTTTCTGAAATAAGTATTTGGGTTTTAGTTATGTTTATGTTTTGCAGGAAAAAAATTAAACAAATATAAATATATAATTAAACAATTATAAGTTATGAAGTCAATCGAATATGTGCATAAGTTCATCCCTGATCTATCTAAAAATTAGTTTTAGGCCAAAAAATATACTTTTTTTCCATCTCTTTTATAGTTTTTGCAACACCGTTAAAGAAAGCATCATTATAAACAGAGTCGACCTTGAGTCAGGGCAACCAAGCCCACAACCCAGGACTTCCAAAAATAGAGGCCTCAATTTTTTTATATTTAAACTTTAGAAATTATAAAATAAAGTATTTCTATTTCCAGGATCTTGAGTCAAATTACACAAGTGCAACTATGGCGCAGTGGCTCAATGTGTTTTATATTATACACAAGTAATGTGTTCCACCCCAGGAATACATCCAGGCAGAAAGGAAGTTTACAATATGACTTAGTTAATTTATAATATGGCCAAATTCTAATTTAATTATTTATTATTAAATTTTTATGATAAAATATAACACACTATTATATGCATTTAATTTATTATTATTATTATTTATATAAAAAGATATATTGTTTTGTATTATTTTATAATTATATTAAAATTTTAATAATATTAATATTATTTTTAATTAAATCATTATGATTAAGTATACATAAATTAAATTAATAGATTTAAAATATTTTTGAGCAAGAGTTAGTCTAGTTTACCGGAGTATTTTTAAGGTTGTATAATTTTTCTAATTAGTTCGACTTTCTTCAAGTTATTATATCAACTTTAATAAAATTTTAAAGCATTTATCGCATTGTATCAAAATTTTAAAAGTCTCATAATTTTAAGAATATTGATTAGAATATGACATTTTTTATGTTAGTTACATTAATTTCGATGTTGATACTATTTAGAATTTAAATATATGACTTTTTTTTAAAATATTGTATTTTTTATTAGGAGTTCATTTTTATTATTTGTCATGGGTCTCTAAAAAGTCAAGATCAACCTTGATTATGGGCTCTCCATATGATCCACGCTATAGCGTGCCAGATCATAATAAAATCACCCTTAGACTTGGTCATACTACCTAAATCAAAGAAAGACTAAAAAAGAAGCTTATAGTCCCTAGTAAGAACCACCTGCATGTTGAAAATTCACTAATTTCCCTTCAATAAATTCACCAAAATCTATGGAGAATTCTGAACCAAATCTTGATGAACAAGAATCAATTACACTAATCAAATTCCCTCTTGTTCTTCACTCTTCACTCGAGTGAATCAGCCAACCTTGGTTGCAAGATTTCGATGGACAATGGTAATGAAAAGAAACAAAATTGATTTGGGGAAGAAAGCGAGATCAGGGTTTTCGAATAAGGAAGAAGAAGAAGAAATTTTCTAGAGTAACTTTCTGCTCTCAAACAAAAAATTTATTCCTTTGTAGCTGCAAGTATGTCTTCTATTATAATTAATAAGGGTTACTCCCTATTTATAGAGTAGTATTTTCTTTCTCCTCAGACAAATCCCAAAATACCTAATTCTGCTAACACTACAAAATTGGGCCTAAGTAAAAATCCATATTGAGGCTAACTCCTCAACACTTCGACACCTACGAACTTCGACACTTAGGTGTTTCAACAGCAACATGCTTCGACACCATGAATTACATTCTCAACACACCACCTAATTAATTGTGTCTAAGCTATCTACATTCATCATAGACCTTAATCTTTTGAATAGTTCAACCTGCAATCCTTTTGTCATGATGTGTGCGATCTGATTCTCAGTTCTGTAGTGTTTCAAGTTTAGCTTTGCTTCTGATACTTGCTCTCGAATATAATGGAACCTCATTTCGATGTGCTTGCTTCGTCCATGCGCTATCGAATTCTTTTCTAGATTGATAACAAATATGTTATCGATCTTCATGGTAATCCCTCCATGGTTCTTCCTTGTAATCTCTTCGACCAAATTCACCATCCATGTTTCTTGACATGCACAGAGAGAAGCAACTATGTGCTCTGCTTCACATGATGATAGAACCACTATTGGTTCCTTTCTTGAACTCTAATTGGTGCACCACCTAGCATAAACACATAGCTAGTTGTAGATTTTCTATCCTTAACATCACTACACCAACTTGAGTCGGTGTATCCCACTAGCTTGCATTATTTTCCTTCATCAGCTGCAGAAAATAAAATGCCATAGTCAAGAGTTCCTTTCAAATACCTTAGTATCCTCTTCATCGCTTCTAGGTGTGATACCTTTGTCTTAAGCATGAATCTACTCACCATACCTACACTATATGCTAGATCAGGCATTATGTGAAAAAGGAATCGAAGTGATCCAATGAGTCTTCTGTACTGTGTTGGATCAGTATCATCTTCATTTGTGTCTTTCGACAGTTGCAATCCAGGCTTAGCTGGAGTCAAAGTTAGATTCCAATCTTGCATCTCAAATCTCTTGAGTATTTCACATGTTATCTTCTTTGGTGCATCATCAAGCCTCTACTACTCTTGTATAATTTAATGCCAAGGAAATATGAGAGATTTCCCAAGTCTGACATTTCAAACTCCTCACATAGGTCATGTTTGAAATCTTTGATCTCCTTCTTACAACTTCCTGTTATCAACAGGTCATTGACATAGAGACATAGTATAAGCAATTCATGATTGTTTCTTCTTACATATACTCCATGCTCAGTTGTACAATTTACAAATTCCTTCACCCTTAGGAAACTGTCTATCTTTTTATTCCATGCAATTGGAGGTTGCTTAAGTCTATACAGGGCTTTATGAAACATATATACCTTGCTTTCTTCATCATGTTTCACAAACTCAGCTGGTTGTGCAACATAAATTTCTTCATCTAAGGGGTCATTCAGGAATGCATATTTCATATTCATCAGATATATATGTCAATTGTTCATGTTTGCTAGACCAACAACCAACATGATTGTTTTGATTCTAGCCACAGGTGCAAAAATTTCATCGAAGTCGATCCTTCCTTCTGAAGAAATACTTTTGCCACAAGCCTTGCCTTGTGTCGAGTTACTTCACCTTTGGGATTTAACTTCACTTTGTATACCCATTTCACATTGCTTTCCTTCTTACCTTGAGGCAATTCGACAAGTAAGCAGGTGTTGTTGACTTCTATGGACTTCAGTTCCTTATTCAATGCTTTCACCCACTTCGAATCCTTCAATGCTTGAGTTGCATTGACTGGTTCGATATGTGCTTAGAAAGCATAGTGTACCAACTCACCTTCATTATCGACCACATCATTTGATGTAATCACACATTCTTGCAACCTTGTAGGCATGCATCTTGTCCTTTGAGGTCTGTTTGTGCTTCCTTGACCTCTGACTTCTTCTTGTCGAACTTCTCTTTTCACTTCACTAGTTGGTTCTTCATATAAGATTCTCATTGAATCCTTCTTGACATTTTTAGTACAATCTCATTCCTTAAGCTCATCTATGATCACTTTCCTGTTGATCACTACTTTCTTGTTCACTGGGTCAAACAACTTGTAACCTCCAGTCGAATGGTATCCTATTATGATCATCTGACTCTACTTGTCATCAAGTTTTCTTCTCAATTAATCTGGAACATGTCTATGTGCTATAGATCCAAATACTTTCAGATGACTCAAGTTAGGCTTGACACCATACCAACATTCTTCTAGCGTAATTCCTTATAGCTTCTTTGTCAAACATCTGTTCAAAATATATGTTGCAGTCGACACAACTTCTCCCCATAATTCGTTGGATATATGTTTGCCTTTCAACATACTTCTTACCATATTCATGATAGTTCTATTCTTTCTTTCTGCAGTTCCATTCTACTGTGGAATGTAGGGTGGAACCACCTCATGCACAATCCATTCTTTCTCACGTAACATGTTGAAGTCTTTCGTCGTGTATTCTCCATCGCCATCAGTCCTCAAAATCTTGAGCTTCCAACCACTTTGTCGTTCGACCATAGATTTAAACTTGGCAAATACCTCAATCACTTCCCTTTTATTCTTGATCAGATAAGTGCATGGTTTTTGACTGAAATCATCTATTAATGTGATAAAGTATATGTTACCTCCAATCGAATCCACATGGATATGACCATACACATAAGAGTATATGACTTCAAGGATTTCCTTCGACTTGCTTCCTGAATCCTTGCTGAAGTTGTACTTGTACTGCTTCGCCAACACACATTCCTCACTATAGCGGTAAATTCATGACTATCAAGCTTTGGATAAACTTTACGTCAGCAAAACTAGAGTCGCCACGCGCTTTTATTGTTTCCGAAGGAAAAGGGAAAAGTACGAATAAAACCCAAAGATAAGAAGTTTTCAAATCAAAACTAATAAAATGCCAGAGATTACAGGTAAAAGGGTTGGTTACAGAGAGGGAAGGTGTTAGCACCCAAAGTGTCCTAGGTACTCCTAGGGAGCCCTTTTTTGTGTGCATATGTTTTTGGGTATAAATGATGTTTGATAAAATATAGAGTGTGGGGATGAGAAAAGAATTCATTGATTATATTTTTGTGTTTGACAAGACCTTCGGCCTTATGCCTACGTACCAACATAAAAATGAGGGATCAAAACCTCGAAGTTCGTGGTAAAAATTTCAAAGAAGTTGGTGAATTAATTTTAACAAAAGTTTAACAAGAAAATGGCACAAAAAGGCCAAACATTTGAATGAGGTTGTTAGTTCTTTTTGTATTTTGAAATTTAAGTCAATATGCTTAAGTTTATTTACAAATTTGATTTAAGAAAAAGTTTAAAATTCAATTGCATAAGACCAAAGTTTCTAATCCTTAAAACATGTTTAAGTTGGAAAACACAAGCAAATAAAGTCTTTGAAAAGAGGGAGAAGTTTTGAAATCTAAGAAGTGGAAGAAGATGAAGAGACTATCCTAAGCAAAAATCTAAAAGTTAAGGGTTGAAAAGATCTGACCAATGGGATACAATCCAACAGACAAGAATGTCATATAGAAACCCATTTTCTTTTGGACTTTGATCAAGCAATAAGAAATAAGTAATGAGCAATATCCAGACATCATAAAGATCAAGGCTTCAAATAAAGATAGTCATATCCAAGCAAGCACTCCAATAGCTAACAGTCTTCAGTGTCTTCCAGTGTATCAGATGAAATATTCCTCGATAAACTCAGAATAAAACATCAGACATAGACCACAACAAATAACAATTAAGAACAAAGACACACTAGCATATGAATCAAATAGATCCAAGGTCTTGCATCAGATGAAAGTCACTGACAAAGATAACTCAGTCTCAGATGTTGGCATTGGCAAGGTCCTTTAGCATAGGGAATGTTGCCTAGTCCTAAGTCCAAAAGTTCAGATCAAGTCCCAACATTCCACCAAATATTTTTAGGGTTTTTGTTGTTATTAGGTGTTTTAGGATCCTAAGACCACAAACAAAATCAAAGCACACAAACAAATGTATACAATCACAAGATATGGCTGAAATGATCAAAGTGAAAATGACTTGAAACATAAACAAGTTATATGAAATATAAATGGATGATGAATGGTAAATGACTGAAATTTAAATTGTATAAAGTAAATGACTTGAAAGTAAAAGCATAATGAATAAGAGTTAGTCAATGGTTAGTCAAATATTAGTGTTAAGTTTTAATTGATTAAGTCATTCTTTGGAGAACACTCAATCATTCATTCACGAGTATGAATCCTTAAACCAAGACATCATCCATGAGAAGGGCTCCAACTTGGATAATTCAACAAGTATGTCACTAGCTCTCATGAAAGGAAAAAATTTCAAGTTTCCACACAATGCCATGAAGAATGGGAGACTTACAATCTCACTTACTATAATGCTATGCCTTCTTGATCAAATTTAACTCTATGTTAAGCAATCGTAATTGGACTTATGTAGAAGTCACAACTATCTGAGATCGGGCAATAAAAATATAGGTGTTAATTCATGTTAGAGATTTGGTACAAAGAACCAAACTCCTAAAACATACCACACACTAAAACAAAATGGGAAGGGCCTATCTCAGTCAAACTTGTATTGATTCATCTGACACAAGGTCATTGATGAATCAATTAGCATTTAGACATTAGATATTTCATTGATCAAATGAGGGAATGTGGAAGAATAATGATGAAGATGAAGAGGGGGGGAATAGAAACACAAATTGATCATGAGAGGAATTTCGTCTGATCAAAACCATCCATTCATTTTGGGAGATGAAATGTACATTTAATCAATCCCCTAAATCCAATGGTTTTGATCCAACAAAAGTCAAATCAACCATGACAAGGCCCAAACAGAAAGTCAAACATCACAAGACCATAAAAATAGCTCAACATAATTTTCAAGAAATTATTCAATTAAAAATCAATTTAAAAATGAATTAAAATGCATTTTAATTTGGTCAAAACCTTAAATCCCTTCAAAACACTAAATAAATGTTCAAGGGATTTATCCTAGGTCAAACAAGATCAAAGGACCTTAGACAAAAAATTTAACAATTTTTAGGAAGTCAAAAGTATTTTTAAACAATTAAAAATATGCAAAAAAAACATTTAATTCATGAAAAATACCAAAATAAATCCAAAAGATAATTTTAATTCAGAATATGTAAGAGAAAAATATTTAAAGATTTTTGGTGAAAGTCCCATATTTTTTGGATTAAAAATGGATTTATTATGAATTAAACAAAATAAGACTATTAAACATAAAATCAGAAAATACAAAAAAATAAGGGTCATCAGATCTCCCTCATTAATTGAGGTGGCAAATCTGATGGCTAAGCGCGCGCTTTCATCATGTTACCCAGTTAACGCGTGTACACACGTGGTAATCAGGAAGAAGGGCCAAGATTAAAACATGGATGTGAGATCAGATGGCCTGGGATGTTCCAGCGCATCATTGGAGCCCTAGCTCCGATCATCTTCTCCGGTGGACCTCACCGGAATGGTCCACCACAAACCACCATCAAAATAAAAAGTAAGGACATGGTTTTGAAGGAAAAATGCTCAGGAGCTCGAATCGGACCTCCATTTCTTCCAATTCCAAGTATATTGAAAGATACATGGATTTGAAATTTGAGGTTCATGATCTGAGTCGCTTAGATTTAACCTCAAAGCAACTCAATCTTGTTGCCTACATTGGTAGGACTTCATCCAACACAAAATCAAAGAGATTGGTGAAGAATTGACAGAGAATAGAAGGCTCAAAGTTTATGAAAAAATCACCTTCGGGTAGCTTCAAATTAGCTTGATCTTGATCTGGGTTTGCTTGGTTCTTCCTCCTCTTGCTTGCAGTGACCAATTGAGATGAAAAAGGCAATGAATCCTTGGAGTTTGAACCTCAAAATAGAAGGTGAAGTTCAAACTCGAATTCTAAGAAATCCTCAAGGTATTCTATGGTATGAGGTTCTGGGATCTCTTGGAAAAACTTGGGCAATGTGTGTGTGTCATTTCTGAAGCAATGAGCTTGTTTAAATAGGCAATGGGATTCCTTTTTGCACCCTTTGAAAATTTGCCAAAATTAGTAACATTGGTGCATGGATGCATGGGTAATGATTTGGGACCAATTCATGATGCAATTCAACTCCAATTCATGCACATTGAGTACTGTAACAATAACATGTAAGCATGCAATAGGAAATGGTTCTTTGAATTCAAATTTTGACAAAACAAACCTATGAAAGGAACCATGCGCAAGTCCCTCAATCTTGGTCCAAATGAGGTGATCTTGAAATTTTTAGAAAGGTGACATCAAGGGGAACAACTTTGATGTCTAATACTTTTCCATTTGGAGCTTGGATCATGATGAATTTTGAGGTGGAAGTTTGAGAAATCAAACATATTTGAAAATTTTCTAAGTACCAAGTCAAATGACCACTTCTTCCAGCTTGAATAACTTTTGTTATGAGCTTCAAATAGAAAACATGTCTTCATCAATGTTGTAGCTATTTAACCAATCTTAAATTTGGTCATAAATTTGAGATCATTTAGATTTGTCATGATGGAGTTATGTATTTTAGAAGTTGGGGAAAATTGATTGTTCAATGGTAATGACCCAAAATGACCTATAATGTTTCTTATTGGCACATGCCCTTGCAAATTGAATTTTACATTTATAAAAGAATAAAAGTTATATAGGACACATTGAAATTGATCATGAAACTTGGATGGCCTTCATATAATTAAAATTGAGCAACTTGTGGTCCTTGGAAGTTGACCTCCTAACTAGGGTACAGACAAAATGACCTATAATCTTTTACCATTAAAAAAATAACTTTTGAAGAAAAACTAGATCTTGATGTAAAAATAAAAGTTGTTTGGAATGTCATAAAGAGTAACTTTGCTCTTGGAATCCTTTTCATATGACAATAATTATAGGACATAGGGTCTAGGGAACCCCGGCTCTGACCAGTTGACTTTCTCTAGTCAACCCCTTTCAATCAACTTGCAAAATTTAAGTTATATTGATCTTTAGGAGTCATGGAGGATCATATATTCATAAGATGTTGTATAATTAAGTATCCCTTGATATGTTTGACCAATTATTGAAGAAACTTGCTGAGGAAGTCACACAAGATACCTAGATGAATTAGGGCTTCCAAGGCAAACAAGCTTCAAACTCTTGTTGAACTCTTGATCAAAATGATAAATGAAGAACATGGGGATCCATATATGATTATTAGAAACAATATGAACCATATTTTTATTGATCTCTTTGCACTGGGAATCTCAAACCCTAAATGTGAGCTTGATGAGGCATAGGTGGATGCACACACTACCTACAAAAGAAACAAAGTTATAAATAAACATATTTTTTGTATTTTTGGTTAGTAAACAAAAGAAAAATGAAATATGATACAATAAAAAATATGCTTGGTGATCTCTCCCAATGCAAACCCAATTAATAAGGGGTAAGTAGGATACCAAGGTGTGATCCCAAAGCCAATACAAATGATGAGATAGCATAAGGGATCTTAGGGTCAAAATTGGGGTATTACAGTTGCCCCTATTTAAAGACATTTTAACTGAGGATGTGAAGGTTAAAATCTTCGTATCAAATCAATAGAATGGACTTAAATAACAATATCAAGAAATAAACTTTGGTCCCTAAGAGACCTCGTGATGCATATAATATGAATGTTAAAGTAATATTTGTGGGGAATGTATTGCCACAAAGGAAGAGAATTCGGAGAGACTGGAAGTCCAAAGGAGCATAATGCATTCCGTAAGGAAAACTCACCGAGGAGACAGAGACTCTAGGGGATAAAATGCTATGTGTAAGCCAGCCTACGACTTGAAAACTGCTGGAGATACGAGGGATTTTCCACGAAAATAAATCAATGGAAAGACTTGGTCCGGGGATAAGGTTATCTGCAGGGGATGGTGACTTCACTAAGGAAATACGCGCTCAAACTCAAATGGGTAAGAAAGAACTTCAAGACAGGAGTAAAAGAGATGTACTATCTACTACCAGTTATTGGTTAAGAAGATAATACACTCTGACAGAGGGACATCCGTTACCGGTTAGGGTAAACATATCAAGGATGACTCACTGAGGAAAAAGAGGCGTATTCATTACTGGTTACTAGGTAAGAATGACCTACTGGGGAGAAAAGATTAAATAGGATTTATAACTACCTGTTACTGGGAAGAAGACCAAAGAGAGAGTATTTGTCACTGGTTAAAGTTAACATATCAAGGATAAACTCAAAGGAAGAATATCCGTCATCGGTTAGGATGAACATATCAAGTATAAACCAACCGGGGAATGAGGAAGAATATTCGTTAACGGTTAGGGTAAACATATCAAGGATAAACTGCCAGAGAGAAATAGGAATTATATCTACCATTTACTGGGTAGAATACCAAAGAGAGAATATCCGTCACCGATTAGGATGAACATATCAAGGATAGACTCAACAGGGGAAATTAGGAATTACAACTATCAATTACTGGGTAGAATACCAAAGAGAAGAGAAAATCTGTCACCGATTAAAGTGAACATATCGAGGATAGACTCTCTGGGGAATAAAATAGGGATTACAACTACCTTTTTACTAGGTAGAAAACCTAAAAGGAAGAATATCTGTCACCGATTAAGATGAACATATCAAGGATAGACTTACCGGGGAAACGTGAAAACGAATCCGCTGGGGAAAACAAAGGAAGTAGATTACATTTTACCGGGTATTGGGTAAAGGTAATATACTCAACCATTAAGCATAATATTACCATTTACTGGGTAATAGACTCTTGGAGACCAAAATATCTATCTAGGCAAGAACTAGAAAGAAACGATCAATCAAAGACCCAATCCAATGAGGATATAACTCAGAGGGAGTGGTTCCATCCAAATAATAAATTGGGGAGGAAACTGAAATAACCATCATCCACGAGGAAATAACTCAGAGGGGAATGAGAAAGGATAAACTCTTTCTGCTTAAGGGGCTGACATTCTATAATTTAGGAGGACAGACACACTAAATCTGCATGGGGAAATAGTATCACCAAAATAGGGGATCAGAAAAATCAATGCGATAAAATGCACCATGAAATATCTGATGCTATAATTTATGCATGAATATGTATGTACACGATTATGATTATGCCGACAAAACAACATAAAGGATACAAATAACGAAGATTTGAATCATCGGTACAAAACACTCAGCTAATCTCAACAAGATAGAAACACCAACTGGAGAATATGCTAGGGATGAAAATAAATCATCTAGATCCGAATAAATCAACTCTGGCTGGGGAAATGCATGGAGAACATGCTTCCAATCAATCATGGCAAACTCCACGGGAAGAGAGCATTACTGAAGGATAATCAACCAAACATACCGAGGATAGAGAAGGATATACTGAGGATCCAAATAAGTCAATGTTGCGGGGAATTTTAAGTCAACACCATGTCAAATGGGAGACAACCTTGCAGGGGACAAAAATCAATATTGCTCAGAACCAAACATGTTGGGGAGGAGGGAAACTTCTATCAGAAGACAAACTCCGTCGGGGATTCAAGAGATAAAACTCTGAATGGGGATTTGAGAAAATTATTGGGGATGCTGTAACTTGTTGGAAAAAAACAAAGATCGTCACATTCCTTAATAATCATCAAATTCTTCTTGGAAATTGTGAAATAAACCAATTCCAAGGCAAAGATAACCGGATCTAACTCACACAGGGGAGAAGCTGTCGCGGTTATGCAACACTAACAAATGCAAATGGGGATCTGGAGACCAAAGAAAGGTTTCGGGATATCCAGGGTCCAATCATCAAATCACAAACTGGGGGATGCAGAACATGAACACCTCATCTGGGGAAGATGAATTACAAAGGTGACAAATCATCAACTCGACTGGGGATAATAGGTTGCTCGGGGAGCAACTTTTTAACCATGCTGGGAACGAACGACAAATTATTGGAGAGGAAAAAGTTACCAAACCAACTGCTTAGGGAAGACCAACAATGCTTCACACTTCAAGACTTACCTGTTCTTAGATTGTTGTTGACATTCCTTGCTGAAATCGATTATTCTTAAAGTAAATGATTTTATTATTTTTTAAAAAAAAATTATTTATTGATTTATTTCAAAATTATCATCATAAAAAATTAATTTCAAAACAGAAACAAATAAGAACAGAAATAATTGGATTAAGGCTCAACTTTATTTAATAGAATGGTAGTCCACAAATGACGAGACTCCATGGATCTTTACAAAATTTGAGAAATGGTAATTTACGTGGAAAAGGGCTACATTTAATATAATGATCACCACTCTCTCTACCAACTTCAAAATCCACAGTGCTCGTCTTCGGTTGAGAATGATGAATCAGAACCAAATGAACGCTCAAAACTGCTTCAAAGACCAGGAACAACCGAATGTAGTTACTTGCCATAGTCCCTAATTTTTGCCTAGAGTGCCCCAAAGTGGGGTACTCAATCTACCGGGATAAATTTTCTATTTTATGTCTCTAAATTTTGCCTGGATCGCCCTTTCGGGTTTTCAATCCACCGAGATGCTCATTTTTACGTAATACGCCCTTTTCGGGTTTTTGACTTAGTGAGATGTTCTTTTCTTTTTATGCAAAGTATTTCTTGACTGCATCGGCATTCATAGGACGAGTGAACTCTTCACCATCCATAGTTGTAAGAATCAAAGCACGGCCTGAAAAGGATCTCTTAAAAACATATGTGCCTTCATAATTAGGATTCCATTTTCCCCTAGCATCAGGTTTGAAAGATATAATCTTCTTGAGCACGAGGTCACCTTCTCGGAACACACGAGGCTTGACCTTCTTATCAAAACCTTTCTTCATTCTTTGCTGATATAACTGACAATGACACATGGCAGTTAACCTCTTCTCTTCAATCAAATTCAACTGATTATATCTGGTTTGACACCATTCAACTTCAGTTAACTTGGCTTCCATCAAAACACACAATGATGGGATCTCAACCTCCATTGGGAGCACAACTTCCATGCCATAAACGAGAGAGAAGGGGGTTTTCCCTGTTGAAGTGTGAATGGATGTACGGTACCCATGCAAAGCAAATGGGAGCATTTCATGTTAATCTTTGTATGTCACAACCATCTTCTAAATGATCTTCTTAATGTTCTTGTTTGCAGCTTCAACAACTCCATTTGTAACACCCTTCTAAAATACCCCAAATATTTAATAACAACAACAAATATATATATATCAGAGTAATCATGCACCAAGGGTGTCACACAACATTTCACACCATAATAACTGTCATGCTCTTTATTTAATCAAAACAACATTTTTGCATAATTCGCAGCGGATAGAAATCAACTAACCATTCAAAACATATAACGTTTTACAGGTAAAAAGGTTCAACAATCAACAATAAACAATTAAAACATCCTGTCCCGATGTTACATCTATCAGAGCACGACCCACTACGTAGACTACACTAGACTCCAGGCACTAGCTTCTACTCACTCACTGCTCGTTACCTGAAAAATAGTTGTAAGGGTGAGTTCCTCAATCTATATAACAAACATTATAAATTATCATGTTATGTTAAGTAAATTTACACGTTAATCACCCTAATCGTATCATGCATTCAGTAACGGCACTTCAACTCAAACATCATACTCAATAACAACGTAAAATGCAACTCAATAACGACATAAATTGCAACTCAACAACAACATACAATGCAACTCAAATGAGACTCGACTCGTCATGCATGTGGTACCATTCGGAGTAAAACTCCCAACTTAAAATCATTGCCAGTTTAGTGGGCATCAAGGCATAAGCCTTCAACTTTCAACTTAAAATTTTGCCAATCCAGGCCAACGTGGTGTGAGCAAAGCTCCGATTTTTGCCAATCCAGGCCAACGTGGTGTGAGCAAAGCTCCGACTTAATGCATATGAATGTACATGGCATACACGACTTTAAATTCCGACAACATAATAATAACAGCAACACAACAATGTTTTCAACATAATCAACTTAAAATCAACGTTGGCTCATCAAGCCTACAACTCAGTATTTTCAACAACTTAACACAACTTATCAACATATTTATATCAACACTTCATAACATAAACTCAACAAAATTACTCATCGAAATCAACGAGAATATGCCAATCACCAATTATGTTCACAACATTAAAATATCAAATTTTCCAATTTCCAACAGTGTTAACCGGTTAACGCCCTGGGTTAACCGGTTAACGCAGGACAAAAATACATTTTCTGGCAAAACGCAACAGTGTTAACCGGTTAACGCCCTGGGTTAACCGGTTAACGCAGGCAAAACAGCACATTTTCACAAAATATAACAGTGTTAACCGGTTAACGCCCTAGGTTAACCGGTTAACGCAGACAAAACAGCAGTTCCTGCGCTAACACAAGGCAGAATGCAGAGTTCTCCGCATTTTCCGCCGTTGGAGGACTTCCGGACCTCCGATTCAATTTCCGTAAAAAGCTATACGTTCGGGGGAACACGACTCACACAATTACGGACTCAATTACAGCTTTAATACAACTTATTCATCACAATATTTCAGCATTCAACATCCCAATTAGGGTCACTTCAACGGTTTATCACTACCCATGACATGTTAATCTATAATACCCATTAAACGACGATAAACCCCCCTTACCTGAGATAATCCGGCAGATCTTTGAGCTTCAAGCCTTTCCGTTCTTCAACCTCTGCTTTTGCTCTTCCCCTTTGCCCTTTTTCCACTTTTCTATCGCTTCTCTGCTTTTTCACGTAAAACTCTTTACCAACAATGAAAACCCTTTTTCTTATTCCAACTTATATATTTTCCAAAATAATAATAATAATCCAATAATATTTCCAATTAATTAATTAAATTAATAAATATTATATTAATTCAAATTAAATAATTAGCCTTATTTTATCGGGGTGTTACAACTCTCCCCCACTAAAAGAGTTTTCGTCCTCGGAGACATACCTCAAGCAAATAACTCTGGATAAGACTCTTTCATCTGACTCTCCAGTTCCCAAGTCACATTGCCACCTGCTGGTCCTCCCCAAGCTACCTTCACTAAGGCAATCTCTTTACCCCGCAACTGCTTCAACTCTCGATCCTCAATCCTCATAGGCGATATTTCAACAGTCAGGTTATCTCTCACCTGTACATCATCTACTTGGATCACATGCGACGGATCATGAATGTACCTCCTCAACTGAGACACATGAAAAACCTCATGCAAATTCGCAAGTGACGGCGGTAAAGCGATACGATAGGCTACCTCTCCTATCCTCTCCAAAATCTGATAAGGACCAATAAATCGAGGTGTCAACTTCTTCGACTTCAGAGCTCGACCAACTCCAGTTATCGGAGTAACACGAAGAAACACGTGATCTCCCTCTCGGAACTCAAGTGATTTCCTCCTCTTGTCATGATAACTCTTCTGACGACTCTGAGCAATTCTCATCTTCTCCTGAATCATCTTAATCTTTTCCGTAGTCTGTTGAACAATCTCCGGTCCAACCACAGCACTCTCACCGGACTCATACCAACATAAAGGTGTCCGACATCTCCTACCATACAAAGCTTCAAACGGCGCCATACCAATGCTCGAATGAAAACTATTGTTGTAGGTAAACTCAATCAAAGGTAAATAACAATCCCAAGCACCTCCCTTTTCCAAAACACAAGCTCTCAAAAGATCCTCTAGTGACTGAATCGTCCTCTCAGTCTGACCATCAGTCTGCGGGTGATATGCAGAGCTCAATCTCAGTTTAGTTCCCAAAGCCTTCTGCAAACCTTCCCAGAATTTCGATGTAAATCTAGGATCTTTGTCCGAAACAATACTCGACGGAATACCATGCAAACTTACAATTTTCTCAATATACAACTCGGCTAATCTCTCTAACGGATAGTCCATTCTGATCGGAATGAAATGAGCCGACTTTGTCAATCTGTCAACAATCACCCAAATAGCTTCAAAATTCTTAATTGTCCTCAGTAAACCAGAAACAAAATCCATACTGATACTATCCCACTTCCACTCTGGAATAGCCAACGGTTGCATTAGCCCAGACGGCTTCTGATGCTCGATCTTTGACTTCTGACAAGTCAAACAAGAATAAACAAAACTCGCAATTTCTTTCTTCATTCCCGGCCACCAAAATAACTTTTTCAAATCATGATACATCTTCGTAGCTCCAGGATGAATACTCAAGCCACTACGATGTCCTTCTTCAAGAATACTCTTCTTAAGTTCGATAACATTCGGAATGCACACCCGACTACCAAATCTCACAATACCATTTTCATCAACTCTGAATTCGCCACCTTGACCTTGATTCACTAGAGTCAACTTATCAACCAAAAGCACATCGGATTTCTGACCCTCTCTGATCTCATCCAGAATACCACTTGTTAACTTCAACATTCCCAATTTAACACTATTGTGAGTACTCTCACACACCAAACTCAAGTCTCTAAACTGCTCAATTAAATCCAATTCCATAACCATTAGCATAGACATATGTAATGATTTCCGACTCAATGCATCAGCCACTACGTTTGCTTTACCCGGATGGTAATTCAAACCAAAGTCATAATCCTTCAGAAACTCTAACCATCTTCTCTGTCTCATATTCAGCTCTTTCTGATCAAACAAATACTTTAAACTTTTATGGTCACTGAAAACCTCAAATCTTGACCCGTACAAGTAATGCCTCCATAACTTCAGAACAAACACCACAGCTGCCAACTCTAAATCGTGCGTCGGATAGTTCCTCTCATGAACCCTCAGCTGTCTTGAAGCATAAGCTATAACCTGCTTATTCTGCATCAACACGCCACCCAAACCCAACAATGAAGCATCACAGAAAACTTCAAATGATTCCGACGGACTCGGTAATATCAGAATAGGAGCAGTAGTTAACCTTCTCTTTAACTCTTGGAAACCTCCTTCACATTTTGAGTCCCAAACAAACGCTTGCCCCTTCCTAGTCAACATCGTCAACGGTAACGCCAACTTAGAAAATCCCTCAATGAACTTCCTATAATAACCAGCCAAACCAAGGAAACTTCGAATCTCAGCAACAGACTTCGGAGCTTCCCACTTAGATACCGCTTCTATCTTAGAAGGATCAACAGCAACACCACCTCTTGAAATCACATGACCAAGAAAACTAACTTCTTCTAACCAAAATTCACACTTGGACAATTTAGCAAATAACTTCTTTTCTCGGAGAACTTCTAAAACCACTCTCAAATGTTCAGCATGCTCTTCTTCAGATTTTGAATACATCAAAATATCATCAATAAACACCACAACAAACTTGTCTAGGTACGGATGGAAAATCCTATTCATATACTCCATAAATACTCCAGGCGCATTAGTCACACCAAAAGGCATCACAGAATACTCATAATGTCCATACCTTGTTCTGAAAGCAGTCTTCTGAATATCCTCAGTTTTCACACGGATTTGATGATACCCAGATCTCAAATCTATTTTGCTGAACACACTTGCACCAACCAATTGATCCATCAAATCATCAATCCTCGGCAAAGGATACCGATTCTTGATCGTCACTTTATTCAGTTGCCTGTAGTCCACACACAACCTCATAGTACCTTCTTTCTTCTTAACCAATAACACTGGTGCACCCCACGGTGACACACTCGGACGAATAAATTTCTTATCCAACAGATCTTCCAACTGACTCTTCAATTCAGTTAACTCAACAGCAGACATACGGTACGGAGCCATCGATATCGGCCTAGTACCAGGTACCAAATCAATCGAAAACTCAACTTCACGCTCTGGCGGCAATTCATTCACTTCTTCCGGGAACACATCAGGAAAATCACACACCACGGCTAGATCGCCAATCACCAGTTTATCTTTAGCCTCCAAAGTCGCTAACAGCATAAACAACCCTGCCCCATCGGTTACTTCCTCATTCACTTGCCTTGCTGATAGAAACAAACTCTTTCCCTCCTCAATCTCAGGAAAGACTACTGTCTTATCAAAACAGTTGATAGAAACTCGGTTAAACACCAACCAGTTCATACCCAGAATAACATCAATCTGCACTAGTGGAAGATACACTAGGTCTATCCCAAAGTCCCTACCAAAAATACTCAAAGGACAATTTAAACAAACCGAAGTAGTAGTCACTGAACCCTTCGCAGGAGTATCAATTACCATACTACCAAACATCTCAGATATCTCTAACTTAAGTTTCACAGCACAATCCAAAGATATAAAGGAATGAGTCGCACCTGTGTCAATAATAGCTACAAGAGGAAAGCCATTAATATAACACGTACCTCGGATAAGTCTGTCCTCACTGGAGGTTTGAGTTCCGGTCAATGCGAACACCCTCCCCGTCTGAGATTTCTTTGGCTTCTGACACTGACTTCCAATATGCCCTTCTTCGCCACAATTAAAACAAATCACTTCCTTGTGTTTGCAATCAGCTATTGCATGACCAATCTTACCACAGCGAAAACACCGCTTTACTTCAGCAGTGCATACATTACTCTTATGACCAGCCTGACCACATTTGAAGCAAACTATACCAGCAGGAGCACCTCCCCTACTAGTCCTCTGAGCCGGAGCAGCTCCTTGTTTCCCTTTTCCCACTGGGGCATCATACGGCTTGCCACGATTTTGATGTTGCTTGCCCCTGCGGTCACTGACAATCTTGTAATGAGCATTATTGTCTTCTTCAAATATCCTGCAGCTATCAACCAATTCAGTAAAAATGCGTATCTTCTGATACCCAACAGCCTTCTTAATTTCAGAGCGCAGTTCGTTTTCAAACTTGATGCACTTTGAAAATTCAGCACCAGCACCAGTGTAATGAGGATAAAATTTGGACAGCTCCACAAATTTCGCAGCATAATCAGTGACAGACATGCTTCCTTGCTTCAGCTCAAGGAACTCAATTTCCTTCTTACCACGGACATCTTTCGGATAATACTTTCTCAGAAATTCCCTACGGAATACATCCCAAGTAATGGCTTCACCTGCCACGGTCAACCTCTCGTGAGTCTCTAGCCACCAGTCATCAGCTTCGACTGCTAGCATGTGAGTACCATACCGAACCTTCTGAGCTGGAGTGCAATCCATAACACGGAAGATTCTCTCGATCGCTTTCAACCATCCCAAGGCTGCATCTGGATCATGCTTCCCTTTAAACACCGGCGGATTCTCTCTTTGAAAAGTCGCCAAGCTACGTGATCCAGCATCACCACCAGCATTTGGCAAGTTCTGCACAGCTTGGGCCATCGCTTGCATTGCGGCAGCCATTGCAGCGTCATTCCTTCCAGCCATTTCAACTTATCAATACAACACAACTTAAAAGTTAGATTAGTAACAATACACAATTGTTAGACAGTAACGACACGACAACTGGCCGGACAGACCGACCTGCTCTGATACCACTAATGTAACACCCTTCTAAAATACCCCAAATATTTAATAACAACAACAAATATATATATCAGAGTAATCATGCACCAAGGGTGTCACACAACATTTCACACCATAATAACTGTCATGCTCTTTATTTAATCAAAACAACATTTTTGCATAATTCGCAGCGGATAGAAATCAACTAACCATTCAAAAGATATAACGTTTTACAGGTAAAAAGGTTCAACAATCAACAATAAACAATTAAAACATCCCGTCCCGATGTTACATCTATCAGAGCACGACCCACTACGTAGACTACACTAGACTCCAGGCACTAGCTTCTACTCACTCACTGCTCGTTACCTGAAAAATAGTTGTAAGGGTGAGTTCCTCAATCTATATAACAAACATTATAAATTATCATGTTATGTTAAGTAAATTTACACGTTAATCACCCTAATCGTATCATGCATTCAGTAACGGCACTTCAACTCAAACATCATACTCAATAACAACGTAAAATGCAACTCAATAACGACATAAATTGCAACTCAACAACAACATACAATGCAACTCAAATGAGACTCGACTCGTCATGCATGTGGTACCATTCGGAGTAAAACTCCCAACTTAAAATCATTGCCAGTTTAGTGGGCATCAAGGCATAAGCCTTCAACTTTCAACTTAAAATTTTGCCAATCCAGGCCAACGTGGTGTGAGCAAAGCTCCGATTTTTGCCAATCCAGGCCAACGTGGTGTGAGCAAAGCTCCGACTTAATGCATATGAATGTACATGGCATACACGACTTTAAATTTCGACAACATAATAATAACAGCAACACAACAATGTTTTCAACATAATCAACTTAAAATCAACGTTGGCTCATCAAGCCTACAACTCAGTATTTTCAACAACTTAACACAACTTATCAACATATTTATATCAACACTTCATAACATAAACTCAACAAAATTACTCATCGAAATCAACGAGA
Source organism: Lathyrus oleraceus (assembly GCF_024323335.1). NCBI lineage: Eukaryota > Viridiplantae > Streptophyta > Magnoliopsida > Fabales > Fabaceae > Lathyrus > Lathyrus oleraceus. The sequence continues at coordinate 410,896,118 of NC_066584.1, forward strand.
ATATGCCAATCACCAATTATGTTCACAACATTAAAATATCAAATTTTCCAATTTCCAACAGTGTTAACCGGTTAACGCCCTGGGTTAACCGGTTAACGCAGGACAAAAATACATTTTCTGGCAAAACGCAACAGTGTTAACCGGTTAACGCCCTGGGTTAACCGGTTAACGCAGGCAAAACAGCACATTTTCACAAAATATAACAGTGTTAACCGGTTAACGCCCTGGGTTAACCGGTTAACGCAGACAAAACAGCAGTTCCTGCGCTAACACAAGGCAGAATGCAGAGTTCTCCGCATTTTCCGCCGTTGGAGGACTTCCGGACCTCCGATTCAATTTCCGTAAAAAGCTATACGTTCGGGGGAACACGACTCACACAATTACGGACTCAATTACAGCTTTAATACAACTTATTCATCACAATATTTCAGCATTCAACATCCCAATTAGGGTCACTTCAACGGTTTATCACTACCCATGACATGTTAATCTATAATACCCATTAAACGACGATAAACCCCCCTTACCTGAGATAATCCGGCAGATCTTTGAGCTTCAAGCCTTTCCGTTCTTCAACCTCTGCTTTTGCTCTTCCCCTTTGCCCTTTTTCCACTTTTCTATCGCTTCTCTGCTTTTTCACGTAAAACTCTTTACCAACAATGAAAACCCTTTTTCTTATTCCAACTTATATATTTTCCAAAATAATAATAATAATCCAATAATATTTCCAATTAATTAATTAAATTAATAAATATTATATTAATTCAAATTAAATAATTAGCCTTATTTTATCGGGGTGTTACACCATTCATCTTAGGTCTGTAGGGAGGAGAATTATGATGTGTAATCTTGAAGTATTTGCAAAGAGCTTCCACCATGTTATTGTTCAAGTTTGACCCATTATTAGTAATGATCTTACTTAGCGCACCATAACGACATATAACCTGATTCTGGATAAACCTTACAATAACTTGCTTGGTTATATTCGCATACGATGTCGCTTCAACCGACTTTGTGAAGTAGTCAATAATCACCAGAATGAAACGATGTATGTTTGATGCTTTGGGCTCAATCATGCCAATCATATCAATTCCCCACATGGAGAAGGGACATGAAGAGGAAATGACATTTAACAGTGTCGGAGGAACATGAATCTTATCCGCATAAATTTGACACTTGTGGCATTTTTTCACAAACTTGCAACAGTTAGATTCCATTGTCAGCCAATAGTAACTTGCTCTTAACATCTTCTTTGCCATAGCATGTCCATTGGAATGAGTACCAAAGGAACCTTCATGGACTTCTGTCATCAACAGGTATGCTTCGTGTCTAACCACGCATCTGAGAAAAACCATATCAAAGTTTCGCTTGTAAAGCACGTGCCATTCAAGTAGAAGTTGTCGGCTAATCTTCTCAAAGTCTTCTTATCTTTCAAAGATACCCGAGACAGGTAAATCTGACTTTGGAGGAAACATTTGATATCATAATACCATGGCTTTTCATCTTTTACTTCTTCAACAACAAACACATGAGATGACCTATTAAGACGCATCGCAATCAAATTCGGAACTTCATTCCAAAATTTCACCACAATCATGGAAGCCAACGTTGCAAGAGCATCTGCCATCCAGTTTTCATCTCGAGGGATATGATGAAACTCAACCTTCATAAAGAAAGTTGAAATCCTCCTCGCGTAATATCTATATGGTATCAAACCGGGATGATTCATCTCCCATTCACCTTTGATTTGGTTCACAACCAAAACTGAATCTCCATAGACGTCAAGATATTTAATTCTGAGATCAATGGCCTCTTAAAGCCCCATAATGCAAGCTTCATACTCAGCCATATTCTTTGTACACTTGAAGGTCAATCTAGCTATAAACGGAAAATGAGTTTCCTGAGGAGTAATAATCACTGCCCCAATGCCATTACCATACGAATTAACAACTCCATCAAATATCATAACCTAACAGGAACCAGGTTCTCACCCTTCTTCCAGCAATGGTTCATCACAATCTTTCATCTTCAAGTACAAAATCTCTTCGTCAGGAAAATTGTATTGTATTGACTGATAATCTTCAATAGGTTGGTGAGCCAAATGGTCAGCCAAGACACTACCTTTAATAGCTTTTTGAGATCGGTATTCAATATCATACTCGGATAACAACATCTGTCAACGGGCAATCCTCCCAATTAAAGCAGGCTTCTAAAAAATGTACTTGATTGGCTCCATGTTGGATATCAACCAAGTAGTATGATTCAACATGTACTGGCGCAGATGCTTAGCAGCCCAAGCCTATGTGCAGCATGTCTTCTCGAGCATAGAATACCGAGTCTCACAGTCGGTGAACTTCTTACTGAGGTAGTAAATTGCATATTCTTTCTTTCCTTATTCATCTTGCTGACCAAGAACACATCCCATACTTTCATCAAGCACAGTCAAATACATGATCAATGGTTTTTCTTCAACAGGAGACGATAGAATCGGAGGCTCAAGCAGATACTCTTTGATACTAACAAAAGCTTTTTGGCAATCTTCGGTCCGATCACAATACTGATCTTTCCGAAGAAGCTTGAATATAGGCGCACATGTGGCAATCATATGCGATATAAATCTCGAGATATAATCCAAGCGGCCGAGAAAACCTTTGACTTGCTTCTCATTTTGGGTGCAAGCATCTCTTGTATTGCTTTGACCTTGGCGGGATCAACCTCAATACCCCTTCTCGCTGACAATAAAGCCCAACAACTTACCAGAACATACACCAAAAGTACACTTATTGGGATTCAAGTGGAGTTTATACTTCCTCAAATGCTGGAATAACTTCAACAAATGCTCAACATGCTCTTCTTTATCACTTGATTTAGCAATCATATCATCAACATAAACTTCAATCTCTTTATGCATCACATCATGAAAAAGAGTGGTCATAGCTCTCTGGTACGTTGCACCAGCATTCTTTAAACCGAAAGGCATCACTCTATGAAAGAATGTTCCCCAAGGTGTAATGAATGTGGTCTTCTTCATATCTTCAGGTGCCATCTTGATTTGATTATAACCGGAAAATCCATCCATAAACGAGAAGACTTTGAATTTAGTTGTGTTGTCTACCAACATATCAATGTGTGGCAGGGGAAATCATCTTTCGACTAGCTCTATCCAAATCTCTGTAATCAACACACATGCGGACTTTTCCACCTTTCTTCAGAACAAGCACGATATTGGCCACCCACTACGGATACTCGGCGATAACAAGAAAACCAGTGTCAATCTGCTTCTGCACTTCCTCTTTGATTTTTACTGCCATATCAGGATGAGTTATTCTCAACTTCTGCTTGACCGACAAACATTCTGGCTTCAAAGGCAATCTATGCTCCACAATATAAGAATCCAAACCAGGCATGTCTTTATAGGACCAAGAAAACACATCAGAATAATCTCAAATAAGATCAATCAATCCCTTATTAGCTTCTGGACACAATTGAGACCCAATCTTGACTTCTTTCACATCATCATTGGAACCCAAGTTGACCAATTCAATATGCTCTTCAAATGGCTGAATGGATTTCTCCTCATGCTCAAGCAAACATGATAACTCATCAGATACTTCTTCATCATCATTCTCTTCCTCAGCTTCAAACACAGGGAAATCAAAGTTTAGAGAGGGAGTATGATCATTATATTCAATGGGTTTGAGGACCAACCTGTATAATGATTTGATATTTTGATTTTAGAGAAGTGAAGTGCAAACAAATATTATGCAGATGGAAAGATTATTATTATTTATGTTTTTTTGTGATTACCATTTTTAGAAAAAATAAAAAGTAAAAATAAAACATCATAGATGTGGATGAATAAAATTGTATTTCATTAATGATAATAAGGAAAAATGCCCAACAATGTTCACTTCTTCCTTAGGCATAGGAGAAGTATTTTTCTCAAAAGTAATAAAAAACAAATTACTTAGAAAGGTGAATGACAGTAGGAACATCAATAGCAACCCAATTGTTGCAAGTCTAGCCATGCGTCACAAAGTTGTCACAAACTTCGTCTTCATCACCACTGTCTTAAATATTTGTAGTTGAGTGTTGATCATTCTCATGAATGAACCCTCCACTATGGAAAATTGGTTGCATAACCTTGACATTGGCGTTGAATGGCTCTGACTGAAATCCTAGCCCTGCCCTGTTCTTGTTCTCAGCGACTTCCACAACACGGCGCAATTTATCAATGTTGCCAGCCTGAATGGTCTCTTGTGCATCCTTTAAAGAAGACATGGGTGCCCCATCTTTCTTTAATTCATTAGCAATAGACAAAGCTTGGAACGGTGTTCCAACTTCCTCCTTAGCATCAAAATACGTGAAAGATGACAAATGGCTCACCAACAATGCCTTCTCTCCACCAACAACGACAAGCTTGTCGTTCTTCACAAATTTCAGCTTTTGGTGTAGAGTAGACGTCACAGATCCAACTTCGTGAATCCACGGCCTTCCCAACAAGCAGCTATAGGTCGGGTGAATATCCATTACTTTGAAAGTAATTTGGAAATCACTCGGACCTATCTTCACCGGAAGGTCCACTTCACCAATGACAGTTTTACGAGAACCGTCAAACGCTTTAACAACTACGCCGATGTACCTCATTAGGGCGCCTTGATAGAAGAGTCTTGATAAAGTTGACTTTGGCAATACATTCAACGATGAACCTGTATCAACCAGCACAATGGACATAGCATCCTCTTTACAATTCATCAAAATAAGCAGCGCTAAATTATGATTTCTGTCTTCCTCAGGAAGCTCTTCATCACAAAAACTCTAATTGTTACAAGAAGTGATGTTCACAACAATATGGTCAAATTGATCCACAATAACATCGTGTTCAACATAAGCTTGTTCCAACACTCTCTGCAATGCTTCTCTGTATGCCTCAGAATTCATCAATAATGATAGCACAAAGATTTTTGATGGCGTCTGAAGCAGCTGCTCCACAATGTTAAATTCACTCCTTTTAATCAATCGTAATACTTCATCATCATCGTTAGCCTTCAATTTGATGGATTCATCAGACTGACACTTTAGAGCACTAACTAGATTCACTGCAGGAACTTCTTCCTTCTTTCCCACAAAAACATCTTCCACAACCTTCAAAAACACTTGATTGAACACCCGACCACTACGGGTCACCTTCGCAATATCTGCAATATTTACCACTGAGTCTGCAACTGGTAGAGGAACCTCTTGACCATTTTCAATCATTGTGGCATTATACTGATATGGTACAGCTTTATCGGACGCATTGGGGACAGGGCCCGCTAACCGTATTACCAACGGTGATACTGATCTATTGACATTATTGTTGTTGCTTCTATCAAACTGAATGACTACCCGCTCAGAGGTCTTAAACACCGACACAATGACATTCACATCATTTCCCATATCCCTCGACTGTTGAATCTGGATTACATTCTTATCCATCAACTTCTGGATATCCCTTTTGACAACCATACACCCATGGGGGTTCACACTACAAATGACACAACCATCATGGTCATGTTCACAATCACTAATTAAACACAGAGGTCTATGCATTTCCACCAGAGATCTACGGATACGCCTCACATCAAAAACTCTGAAATTTCCTAGACATCCATCCACCATGTTGACAGAAGTGTTACCATGATCAGGCAACAGATTGGCTTTCACATTTGGCGCTCTGTCCTTGAAGGACACCATACCACGCTTCGCAAGCTTCTGAACTTCATATTTCAGTGGATAACAATTATTTATATCATGACCAGGGGCTCCCCGGTGAAAAGCATAATGAAGATCAGGTTTGAACCACCATGGTAGTGGCTCAGGAATTTGCGGGGGGTTTCTCGGCTGTATAAGATTCTTGAGTACCAGAGATGGGTACAATTCTGCATACTTCATAGGAATAGGGTCAAAGGAGACGTTCTTCCTCTCAAAATTTTGCTGATGATGATTGTTGTTGTTGTAGTTAGTTATTTGTTGTGGTTGTTGTTGATGTTGTTGTTGAATTGGAACTGATTGATTGTTGGAATTGTTAGAAAAAACCGGAACCACTGATGAAACTTGGTGTTGATGCTGACGGGATTGAGAATGTTTCCTTACAATAAGCCTCCTCTGCCTAGCTGTTGACACTATATTAGTTTCTCCTTCCTTCTTCTTAGAAAAACTCCTACCATACTTCTTGCTAGCTGACGCCTCATCTTTAGACAAACGTCCTTCACGGGCTCCTTCCTCTAGTCTCATCCCTATATTTACCATTTCGGTAAAATCATTTGGGGCACTTGCAATCATGCACTCGTAATAAAACGAACTAAGTGTCTTCAGGAATATCTTAGTCATCTCCTTCTCTTCAAGAGGTGGACTGATCTAAGCAGCTAATTTTCTCCATCTCTGAGCATATTCTTTAAATGTCTCCTTGTCCTTCTGAGACATAGACCTCAACTGGTCTCTATCTGGCACCATATCCATGTTGTACTTATACTGCTTGACAAAGGCCTCTCCCAAGTCATTGAAAGCATGAATGCTAGCACTGTCCAGGCCCATATACCACCTGAGGGCAAATCCAGTCAAACTATCCTGGAAATAGTGAATCAGCAACTGATCATTATCAGTTTGGGTAGACATTTTCTTGGCATACATAACAAGATGTCTCAATAGACAGGTATTCCCTTTGTATTTTTCAAAGTTTGGGACCTTGAATTTCATCGGGATCTTAACGTTGGGAACCAAACAGAGTTCAACAACACTCTTCCCAAACAAATCTTTCCCTCTCAGAGTATTCAATTCTTTGTGCAACTCAAGGAATTGATATTTCATCTCATCCATATTTTCATAGACATCTGGACCTTCAGACAGTTCAGAATGGTAGATAGTCTCCTCAACACGAGGCAGAGTATGAACGATGGAAGGAGGCACTGACATGATTGGGCTAGATGCAGGCAGAGAAACAAACATGGGCGCATACCCCTCTGGCACGAAATTTGGTGGCATTCCCCAAGGGAATCCAGCAGGCATAGCAGGAATGGGTTGACTGGTAGCTCTCACAGTTACAAACGGAGAAGCAGTCTCAGAAATGACAGTCCTCTGAGGAGGAGGAGTTGCAAGAGACGGTGACGGCTAGTTCTAAGCAGCAATGACTGACTCCATCAGCACCGTAAGTCTGGCGATCTCATCCTTCAGCTCTCTATTCTCTTGCTCTAGATGATCCATTCTCTTCAATCGATTAGCTCGAGCATTATAATGGTGAGTTAGCTTGGCCGATGCATAGAAGAAGAACTGATAAGACATCTGGCGGAAGAAACCTGTTATGCAAATGATGCATGTAATGCAATGTTTTTTATTCTTTGTAATTTCAAGGAATATATGAAGTCTTATTTGCAAATTTATATATTCAATTAATAATACTACTAATAATAATAATAGTTCAATGGACCGTAAAATCTCTTTTTAGTCATAGAATTGGAAAGATTACACTGAGTATAATTTCAGAAACCAAAGTATAAATACAAGATAAAAAGGAAACTATCATCCTAAGGATCCTTAGCAACGACATCAGATGATCTGGCTATGGGTGCATACTTCCTTCGGATGCGTCGAATCTCCGACTCAAAGGATGTCTTCATCTGAGCCTTCTCGAGGACAAGTTGATCAACAATCTTCTTCCAAGCACCGAAAGCTGGAGGTATGCTAGAGGAAAATAAATCCTTTGGCTCTCTCTGTCTCTTCACTACGCGGTATTCAATAATCTCAATAAGTGCATCCTTGTCTTTCGACTCAAGCTGCAACTCCTCATGCTTTCGGTTCAAAGCATGGAACCGCTCTTACCACATATCACTCTCTTGCTTCATCTTGGCAAGTGTGTGTTCCAACTCCTTTACATCTTGGTTAGGGAGAGTTGATGGCTTAGCCAAAACCATAGACATAGGTCTCTCACAGGCGTACGACATATTCAACTCCAAAGCTCTCTTCTTCACCCAAATAGTGTAAACTTCCAAAGCTACACAATTGCATGGACCAAGCTCGGATCTTACTTTCCTATGCACATTATGCCAAGCATTTATCATCCTCTTCTTCAAATGTTGGGGATCTTTACCCTCCTGATAGAAGATCTTTACCCTCCTGATAGAATAGACCTTCTAACGGAGTGTTATTAGGTTTATCTCTCAAGGGAACCCAAGTTGACGACGGGCCAAAGCAGGGTTGTAGTTGATTCCTCCTTGTTTACTAATGAGAGGCGCATTAGATAACTCACCACAACTATCAATAATGTCCAAGCTACCCAATGCAGAATCATACCAAACAATATCATCATTAGTGAGAGACATAAGTCTCTGAGACCACCGTAGACATTGCTTGTTCTCCAAAAAAGCAGGTGTATGAGGCAAGTATGAAATAAACCACTTATACAGAAGAGGAACACAACACACAATAGTCCCACCACCTTTAGAATTCCTCAAATGCAAAGAGAAATACATGTCCCCCAACAGAGTCGGAATAGGATTCCCAATCAAGAAGATTCTAATGGCGTTAACATCAACAAACCCGTCAATGTTAGGGAACTAGGCTAAACCATAAATGAGAAAAACAAAGATAGCTTCAAAAGCATCCAAGCTACCGACTTGAGCAAAAACAATAGCTCTACCAATGACAAACTCGGAAGTCAACCCAAGAATACCTCCTTTCTTCACCAAATGAGCATCAAACTCAGATTTCTTCATATGAAGAGCTTTGGATATGAAGTGAGATCTGGGAATCTCCTCTAATCCACTGAAAGGTACTTTGTTAGATACGGGTACATCCAAGAGATGGGCATATTCCTCTAACGTGGGCACAAGCTGATAGTCGGGAAAAGTGAAGCACCAATAAAGAGGGTTACAGAACTGAACCAAAACACTCAGAAGTCCTTCAACCACATCCGTAGATAATACAAATAAGAGCTTCCCATGACGTTGCTTGAAGTCCAAAAGGGATCTAGTACAAAGGATGACAACTTCCTTAGCTCTTTCAAATCAGGGCATCTGAAACTGTACTTCTTAGTGTTCCTTCGTCCAAAATCCATGGTCTGAAAATATTTGCAAATAAGACCTCAGTTTCCTTGAAATTTATTTTTCTATGATGGATGTTATCATGCGCATGTATGCATGAATGCAACAATCACACACAAGGGATCACACACAAGATAAAGACAAACAAAGTTCAAGGGATGGATCAAGTCATCATCAAGATCAATCATCCATTTTGGTGGATTATGGTTTTCACCTTATCAACACCCAAGTTCCATTGATATTGATAAGACTTGATCAGACCAACCGAGAATCAAAGGGTTTGTTGAGAGTCACGATCATGGAGTCAGGTTAAGAACCATCCAAAGGAGTGTACTAAGGGTAAAAACCTGTAGATCATGTTCTAAAAAGTTCCCAGAGTCTTAATCCCATCTATCAGATATTATAGGTTAGGGTGACTGACTCATCGGCCCATAATATTCTTAATTGAAACTTGTCTGAGTGTAGTATCGCGTAACAACTGTTATCAAGTCTACACTTGAACAGTCTCCGCACTACGTCCTAAATAGGCTAAGTTGGGTTAAATGTTCTACGGTCCTCGGCTTCTCGGACCATAAATCAGATAAAGTAATGCATATCCACAAATAACTTGTGTGGCATCAATAACTCTAAAGAGGTATCCACTGAGTAGATAGGTCTCAAGCCAACTTGTTAAGGACTACTCCACACAAGTTGAACATGATTATACCATCCTCATATCTTAATTGCACTCAAGTTCGGGTTATAACTTATCTCACCATTCAGAGATTACCATGCATAATAAACAGATTATATCACACAAATAATATATACAAATATATACACATAAAAAAGTAGGCTAAACCCACTGAGGACTACTCCCTAACAGAGTCTCCACTTAATTTCTGTAGCGGTAAATTCATGACCATCAAGCTATGGATAAACTTGACGTCAGCAAAAACAAAGTCGCCACCGCGCTTTTATTATTTCAAAAGGAAAAGGGAAAAGTACGAACAAAACCCAAAGATAAGAAGTTTTCAAATTAAAACTAATAAAATGCCAGAGATTACAGGTAAGGGGGTTGGTTACACAGAGGGAAGGTGTTAACACCCAAAGTGTCTTAGGTACTCCTAGGGAGCCCTTTTTTGTGTGCATATGTTTTTGGGTATAAATGATGTTTGATAAAATATAGAGTGTGTGGATGAGAAAAGAATTCATTGATTATATTTTTGTGTTTGACAAGACCTTCGGTCTTATGCATACGTACCAACATAAAAATGAGGGATCAAAACCCCATAGTTCGTGGTAAAAATTTCAAAGAAGTTGGTGAATTAATTTTAACAAAGGTTTAACAAGAAAAGGGCACAAAAAGGCCAAACATTTGGATGAGGTTGTTAGTTCTTTTTGTCTTTTGAAATTTAAGTCAATATGGTTAAGTTTATTTACAAATTTTATTTGAGAAAAAGTTTAAAAATTCAATGGCATAAGGCCAAAGTTTCTAATCCTTAAAACATGTTTAAGTTGGAAAACACAAGCAAAGAAATTTAAAAAGTGGGAGGATATGAAGAGACTATCCTAAGAAAAAATTTAAAAGTTAAGGCTTGAAAAGATCTGACCAATGGGATGCAATCCAGCAGACAAGAATGTCATATAGAAACTCATTTTCCTTTGGAATTTGATCTAGCAATAATAAATAAGTAATGAGAAATATCCAGACATCATAAAGATCAAGGCATCAAATAAAGATAGCCATATCCAAGCAAGCACTCCAATAGCTAACAATCTTTAGTGTCTTCCAATGTATCAGATGAAATATTCCTTGATCAACTCAGAACAAAACATCAGACATAGACCATAACAAAATAACAATTAAGCACAAAGACAAATTAGCAGATGAATCAAAGAGATCCAAGGTCTTGCATCAGATGAAAGTCACTGTCAAAGATAACTCATTCTCAGGTGTTGGCATCGGCCAAGTCCTTTAGCACAGGGAATGTTGCCTAGTTCTAAGTCCAAAAGTTCAGATCAAGTCCCAATAGTCCACCAAATGTTTTTTAGGGTTTTTATTGTTATTAGATGTTTTAGGGTCCTAAGACCACAGACAAAATCAAATCACACAAACAAATATATACAATCACAAGATATGGCTCAAATGAGCAAAGTGAAAATGACTTGAAACGTAAACAAGTTATATGAAATGTAAATGGCAGATGAATGGTAAATGACTGAAAATTAAATTGCATAAAGTAAATGACTTGAAAGTAAAAGCATAATGAATAAGAGTTAGTCAATGGTTAGTCAAATGTTAGTGTTGAGTTTTAATTGATTAAGTCATTCTTTGGAGAACACTCAACCATTCATTCACAAGTATGAATCCTTAAACCAAGACATCTTCCATGAGAAGGGCTCCAACTTAGATAATTCAACAAGTATGCCACTAGCTCTCATGAAAAGAAAAAAGGTCAAGTTTCCACACAATGCCATGAAGAATGGGAGACTTACAATCTCACTTACTAGAATGCTATGCCTTCTTGATCAAATTTAGCTCTATGTTAAGCAATCGTAATTGGACTTATGTAGAAGTCACAACTATCTGAGGTCGGGCAATAAAAATAAATGTGCTAATGCATGTTAGAGACTTGGTAAAAAGAACCAAACTCCTAAATCATACCACACATTAAAACAAAATGGGAAGGACCTATCTCAGTCAGACTTGTATTGATTCATCTGACACAAGGTCATTGATGAATCAATTAGCATTTAGACATTAGAGAAATCATTGGTCAAATAAGGGATTGGGAAAGAATAAGGATGAAGATGAAGAGGGAAGGGGAAATAGAAACACAAATTCATCATGAGAGGAATTTCATCTGATCAATATCATTCATTCATTTTGGGAGATGAAACGTACATTTCATCAATCCCCTAAATCCAATGGTTTTGATCAAACAAAAGTCAAATCAACCATGACCAAGGCCCAAGCAGAAATTCAAACATCACAAGACTATAAAAATGGCTCAACATAATTTTCCAGAAATTACTCAATTAAAAATCAATTTAAAAATGAATTAAAATGCATTTTAATTTGGTCAAAACCTCAAATCCCTTCAAAATACTAAATAAATGGCCAAGGGATTTATCCTAGGCCAAACAAGGTCAAAAGACCTTAGACAAAAAATTTAACAATTTTTAGAAAGGCAAAAGTATTTTTAAACAATTAAAAATATGCACAAAAACGTTTAATTCATGAAAAATATCAAAATTAATCCAAAAGATGATTTTAATTCAGAATATGGAAGAGAAAAACATTTAAAGATTTTTGGTGAAAGTCCCATATTTTTTGGATTAAAAATGGATTTATTATGAATTAAACAAAATAAGACTATTAAACAAAAAATCAGAAAATACAAAAAAAATAAGGGCCATCAGATCTCCCTCATTAATTGAGGTGCCAGATATGATGGCCAAGCACGCGCTTTCATCATGTTCTCCAGTCAACGCGTGTACACGCGTGGTAATCAGGAAGAAGGGCCAAGATTAAAACATGGATGTGAGATCAGATGGCCTGGGATGTTCCATCGCATCATTGGAGCCCTAGCTCCGACCATCTTCTCCGGTGGACCTCACCGGAATGGTCCACCACAAACCACCATCAAAATAAAAAGTAAGGACATGGTTTTAAAAGAAAAATGCTCAGAAGCTCGAATATGACCTCCATTTCATCCAATTCCAAGTATATTCAAAGATACATGGATTTGAAATTTGAGGTTCATGGTCTGGGTTGCTTCGATTTGACCTCAAATCAACTCAATTTTGTTGCCTACATTCGTAGGAATTTAGCCAACCAAAAATCAAAGAGAATGGTGAAGAATTGAGAGAGAATCGAAGGCTCAAAATTTCTGAAAAATCACCTTCGGGTTGCTTCAAATTGGCTTGATCTTGATCTGGATTTGCTTGATTCTTCCTCCTTTTGCTTGCAGTGACCAATTGAGATGAAAAAGGCAATGAATCCTTGGAGTTTGAACCTCAAAATAGAAGGTGAAGTTCAAACTCGATTTCTAAGAAATCCGTAAGGTATTTTATGGTATGAGGTTCTGAATCTCTTGGCAAAGCTTGGGCAATGTGTGTGTGTGTGTGTCATTTCTGAAGCAATGAGCTTGTTTAAATAGGCAATGGGATTCCTTTTTGCATCCTTTGAAAATTTGCCAAAATTAGTAACATTGGTGCATGGATGCATGGGCAATGATTTGGGCCCAATTCATGATGCAATTCAACTCCAATTCATTCACATTAAGTACTAAAACAATAACATGTAAGCATGCAATAGGAAATGGTTATTTGAATTCAAATTTTGCCAAAACAAACTCATGAAAGGAACCACGTGCAAGTCCCTCAATCTTGGTCCAAATGAGGTCATCTTTGAGTTTTTGGAAAGGTGACATCAAGGGAACAACTTTGATGTTTAACACTTTTCCATTTGGAGCATGGACCATGATAAATTTTGAGGTTTAAGTTTGAGAAATCAAACTTATTTGAAAATTTTCTAAGTACCAAGTCAAATGACCACTTCTTCCATCTTGAATAACTTTTGCTATGAGCTTCAAATGGAAAATGTGTCTTCATCAATGATGTATCTATTTCATACTTATTCAATTCAATCACAAATTTGACATCATTTGGATTTGGCATGAGGGAGTTATGCATTTTAGAAGTTGAGGAAAATTGGTTGTTCAATGGTAATGGCCCAAAATGACCTATAATGTTTCCTCTTGGCACATGCCCTTGCAAGTTGAATTTGACATTTATCAAAGAATATAAGTTGTATAAGACATATTGAAATTGATTATGAAACTTGGATGGTCTTCATATAATTAAAATTGAGCAAGTTATGGTCCTTCGAAGTTGACCTCATAACTAGGGCACAGACAAAATGACCTATAATCTTTCACCATAAACACTGACTTTCCAAGCAAAACTAGCTCTTGATGTCAACATTAAAGTTGTTTGAAATGTCATAAAGAGTAACTTTGATCTTGTAATCATTTTCATATGACAAATAGTGTAGGAGATAGGGTATAGGGAACCCTAGTTTTGACCAGATGACTTTCTCTGGTTAACCCCTTTGAATCAACTTGCGAACTTGAAGTTCTCTTGATATTTATGAGTCATGGAGGATCATATATGCATAATATAATGTACAATGAAGTATACATTAATATGTTTGACCAATTGTTTAAGGAACGTGTTAAGGAAGTCACACAAGATACCTAGATGAATTAGGGCTTCCAAGACAAACAAGCTTCAAACTCTTGATGAACTCTTGATTAAAATGATAAATGAAGCTCATGGGGATCCATATATTATGATTAGAACTAATGTGGACCATCTTTTGATTGATCTCTTTGCACTGGGAGTCTCAAACCCTAGATGTGAGCTTGATGAGGCATAGGTGGATGCACATACTACTTACAAAAGAAACAAAGCTATACATAGACATATTTTTTGTATTTTTGGTTAATAAAAAAATAAAAATAAAGTATGATACAATCAAATGTGCTTGGTGATCTCTCCCAATGCAAACCCAATTAATGAGGGGTAAGGAGGATACCAAGGTGTGATCCCAAAGCCAATGCAAATTATGAGATAGCATGAGGGATCTTAGGGTCAAAATTGGGATCTTACACTCACACACTTAATTTGGAATGTCAATTTATGGTAAACCTGAAACCATATTTCTTTTCTTCAGATCTCTGATGTCTTAGAAGTTGATATGGCAAAGTCTATAGTTCCATATCCATTCATCCTTTCTAGCTGCAGTTGCAAGGCACTTGTGCTCCATCACATTAAGTTCAATCCTGGAGGTTATATTATGAGATATAGGTGCCTTTAAGATTAACCTTCCAGTTGAAAACTCTCATCATCTTGTCTTGGATCGACACTTTGTAGTTCTTTTCGACCAACTGCCCTATGCAGAGCAAATTACTTTTTATGCTTGGTGTATACAATACATTAGAAATTACGTACCTCTTTCTATCTTTCCTCATAATCAGAACATTAGAAATACCTTCAGCTGCTAGAGTATTGTCATTTTCAAATTTAACCATGTTCTTCATTGAGGGTTTCATCTTGAAAAACTAATTTTTCCTACTAGTCATGTGTTATGAGCATCATGAGTCCAAGTACCATTGGTCCTGGAATATTTCTCCATCTCTTGTTGAGACCATCAGAAACATCTCTTCTTCTTCACACTTTGCAAACTTTGTACCATTATCTTGCTTTTTTTTTCCAGGACAATCACTAGAGTAATGATCATACTTATGACAATTGAAACAAAGAATGTGACTTTTGTCAGGTTTTCGACCACCACATCTTCCTCTACCTGCATCACCATCTCTTTGGTTGCTTTGGTATGAGGGCTTTCTCTGATTTGACCAACCTCCTTCTTGCTGATTTCGACCAATCGAATGTTGTAGCCTCTTCTACTTATATTGTCGAACAATTTTTCTTTACCTTTCTTTTCTCTTGCTGATTGTAGCTGCAAAGCCATATCATTATTCGACTTTCCTGCAGCTTTTTTAGCCATTCTTTGTTCATGAGATTCAAGTGTTCCTTTAAGCTCTTCCTTTGTCAATATTGACAAATCTTTTGACTCTTTTATGGCTACTACCATGTGGTCGAGCTTTGGAGTCAATGACCTCAAGATCTTTTAAACAACTGATATTGATATCAATGTTTCTCCACATACCTTGATTTGATTCATCGTTTTGTAACCCTAGTGAAAAAATCAGTTATGCTTTCATTATCTTCCATCTGAAGCAATTCATACATTCTTTTATGAGTTTGTAACCTCACTTCTTTCACCTTTTTTGCACCTCCAAACAATTTTTCCAGAATTTCCCATGCTTTTATTGTTGATTCAACATCACTAACCTTTTTGAAATTGTCTGCATCAACATATTGATGGATTATACAGAGAGCTTTATAATATTTCTTCATCAATTTTGTGTATGGAGTATTTTTTTCATTCGTCGTGTTTGATGCAAACGGTGTCACTCCCTCCTTCACAAGATCCCAAAGATCTTGATAGCAAAAGACAACATTTATCTGCTTGCACCAATTCTCATAATTTCGATTCTTCAGAATTGGAAGACTCGTCGGAAAATGTCCGTTCGAATGATTCATCATCATCGTGTTTTGCTTCCCACAAATTGCTTAGCCAGTGCTCTAGATACCAGATGTTAGAAATTCGTCAATTTTCCTTCAAGAAATTCACCAAAACCTGTGAAGAATTCCGAACCAAATCTTGATGAACAAGAAGCAATCACACCGATCAAATTCCCTCTTGTTCTTCACTCTTCGCTCGAGTGAATCAACCAACCTTGGTTGCACACTCTTCGCTCAAGTGAATCAACCAACCTTGGTTGCAAAAGTTTGTTAGGAGAAGACGCTACTTTAGGAGGAGCCCATTTTCCCCAAATAAAGGGAAGGATCAATTTCTTGGTCGTATGAGACGACAAGAACCAATAAAACGAACATGGTGGACACATAATAGATAAACGGCTTAAATGTACTTTTGATCCCTCTAGTTTGAGTGTTTTAAACTATTGGTCCCCCTATTACGAAATCAACGATTCTCATCCCTTAATTTTGATGACCTTTGAATTTTTGTGATCCTATCCACTTTTGCATACGTAGACGGATGATTAAGATTAAAAAATATTTTTTAATGAATTGTCATTTATGACTGAATAATTTATTATTTAATATTATTTTATAAAATAAATTAATAATTTTATTTAATTATTTTAGAAATTAATGAATTAAAGTTTATAAAAGAAAAATTTTGGGCCTATAGTCCATTCATTTTCAGTCTCACACTAATACATAAGGTTTATAAATACTCATTTTATTTGTGAACAAACCAATGTGGGACCTTATACATTTTTTTGTTCATAACATGTTCCAATGTTCATAACTTGTTTTTTCCTTCTTTGTCCCGATGTGGGATCTTTTTCTCTTACTTGTGTTGAGGGAAGTAAACGTCATTTACCACCATGGATGATGCCAAAAATTGGTGTTGCCACCCATCTAAGTAACTCTGGAAATGTTGCAAAAGCTAATTGTTCTATCGAAAATGGAGACATTAGTGTTGTCAATGCGGGGAAAATTGATCATAAGAAGGTAACATCGAAGAGGAAGTTAAATTCCAAAGAAAAATGTGAGGGTAAGGGAAAAATAAATTTAGATGAACGGAATGAAAGTGGTGATAATGTTAATGAAAAGAAGAAGAAGAAGAAGAAAAAAGGAAAAAAAAAGTAATATATCTAGGGATAAAGCTCCTAGACATTCTACTAAGGTTGTGATGGAGATTCTAGTTTCTTCCTATACCCACTTGAATATTTTTGTTGTATGTCTGCAGTATGTCAAAGATTACAAGGATAAGGAGACACGAGAAGCGGTAGGTAGACAGTGCAATCCAAAATGGCAATTACCGGCCACAAAAAAAGCAGCAAGTACTCTTGATTCTTCACGTGAGAATAAAAATCCATCTAGTTTGGAAAGGGAAGCTATATATGATTTTTCTCTAGAAAATGGTGAGGTAATTCCTACACGCACGTCTCAAATATACCATCTTGCTCAAAACATGTTGAACATGCTCTTGGATCCATTGGTGAGAACAACCTTTGAGAAGGAGGAGAACTGGAGAAGAGAAAAATTGTCTTAGATAGTTTAGGTATTACCCATGAGTTCACTAGACAAAGTCAAAATGAATATTGTTGGAGAAATGGTCTCATTGATAAAGAAAAGCTAGACTAAACATAGAAAAAAATGATGAACATTGGAATAAGTTATGAACAAGAAAATGCATAAGATCCCACATTGGTTTGGTTACAAATGAAATGAATGTTTATAAATCTCATTCATATTATTTTTATGTATTGGAGTGAAATTGAAAAGGAATGGACTATAGGCCCAAACTGTTTCTTCTATAAACTTGTTTAAATTATTAATTTATTTTATAAAAAAATATTAAAGGAGAAAGAAAGAGAAGAGAGAGAGATTGTTCTAGAACAATCTCTTCTATCAATTATTTTTTTCATGGACTGATTCATCTATGGTTCAGTGAATTAAAGATAAACTTAACTTGCATATTATTATTTAAAAATAATAACTGACCAAGTTTAAAAATAGTCTGAGCTTTGCATTAAAAAATTCTAAACAATAATGTTTTTGATAAAACCACACAATTTTGATTTCAAAACATATTTTTCTAAATCAAACAATTATCATAACTAGATTAAAAATGGGAAATGAAAATTTTAACAATGAGTATGTCTCATCCTTAAATATTATACCGATAGCCCCCATAATTAAAGATTTCTCCAACATAACGAAAAGGTTAAGTCCCGCGCACATACGGGAAATTTATGGATATGTATTAATTTCAAATAAAAAATGATAGATATCTTTGGCAGTTGGCACCCTTGCTCTTTTAAAAAAAAATCTTATTGCATATTTAGAGGAGCTTACACACCTCAATGAAATATCATAAATATCTATAAAACATAAAAATGCATTTTGGACGCACCAAAAATATTCACACCTCAGATTTGAAAAATTATTTTCGTAGTTGTTATGAAAGTAATCTCTGATTTTTTTTTTGTGTTTTCTCAAACTAGAAACTGATGTAGAATGAGAAGAACAACATAAATTAACATCAATCATTGTTATAACATATATAAAAAAAACGTAATATTACATAGATAATCGTTAACGTAAATCTAATATTATGTTTCAAAGTGATGGTTGAGGACATTTTAACATCTTTAGAATATCTTTGATCGATATTGCAACCTTGAAATCCACATCGGTCAGACCTTTTTTTTGTAATGGTAAGATGTACTCCACGTGATTGTTAAATCTTAATCCGTCTTCAGTTCAAATTTGATTAACTGTATCTTCCTTTCATTATCAATACTACTACAAATATTACAGTTTTTGACAACGCTTTCAGCTCACCCAACAAAAAGTCGAGTTATAATTCTTAGACGCGCCATTTTTTTTAATATCATTTATTCTCTCGGTTGTAATAGATAACCAAGGGGTAAATGCTTCATGATACATGCTTTAAATCCCACCAACTGCCAGTTTATGTTTTTATTTCTTTAAAAGTGACATCTTTTTTATTTAAAAATTAAATAATATACTCCTTTGGCTACTATAATAACTAAAGGATTTGATACCAAGATTTAAATATAAAAGAATTTGTTTACTGCCTAACTCATATATTACCGCTCCAAATTTGTAATCATCATTCTTTTGGATGGATTGTGAGATAGAAAAATCTTCAAGTTTTCTTATTTAATTAAGAAATCTATCAAGGTTGTGTGCTGTTGTTCTTCCATACACGCATTGAAGAAATTAATTTTACCAACCTTGAAACAAAACATTTTTTATTCTTGCAATATATCTCATATAATATAGTTGTTGTTCTTGTTGTTTCCACATCTTCCAAGGTCATAGTCATTTATTTGAATATTACATCACACGGAAATTAGTGAACGGTAAAAAATTAAAAAAGAAAATAATATATATATATATATATATATATATATATATATATATATATATATATTACTTTTAATTTTTTTACCATTCATCATTATTTTTGCAATATAAGTAATTTATTACCACGATGGATTTTTAATTGAGGAAAAAAGTACCTATTTTATTTCTTTTTTAATTTAAAAATAATATTTTTTACCTCGGTTTTTAGTAAGAACCGAAGGGAAAAGTAACTTAGATTTGTCTACAATAAATCATGGCGATACATTCATAAACTAACAACGTTCAAGATATTGTCAATACATCAATCCACAAGAAATCTTCTACATCCAATAAGAACGGGAACACCACAATTATAGATCTTGGACGCTATGTTGTGAGACTCCAACGTTGCCATAAAAACAATGAAACTTAAAGATTTTCAAAAAGATTTTTTGGTTGAATTGTAAGTGCAGTTAAAATTTTGATTTAAGATTAATGTTCTTACATAATCTCTTATCTTCTATCTAAATATTTATGTCATTTATCTAAGATTTTTTTAGTTTATATCAAAAACAAATACATACAAAAACGCTTTTAAACTCCTACTATTATAAATTATCTATTTATAATAGTGCTATCATAACCTTAAAAGCCTAATCTTTTATAGGTCCATCTTTAATAGCACTTTTAAAAGCGCTATTAAATATACCATGGCAATTACCAAGAATCAATAGCACTTTTTCTAAAACAACTATTATAGAAAACCTAATAACCAAATACAACTATGCTTTTAAATTAATTTTCATTAATCATTAATTAAGCAACATTGTAATAATGTAGTACATATCTAATAAATGTAATCATCTTTCTATTTCTATTTGATATATATATATATAAATATATATATATATATATATATAATATATATATAATATATATATATATATATATATATATATATTATATATATATATATATATATATATATATATATATATATATATATATATATATATATATATATATATATATATATATATATATATATATATATATATATATATATATATATGTATAAAAGAATGCTTAGAACGCATGAAATATGCATAAAATAAAACACAACTTTTTAGTACTTGAGCAAGGACAACAAGTGAACAAACATTTTAGATTAGCTGATATAAACCATGCGGAACGTCATAATAGCCATACCTGAAAATTTATAATTTATCCTTGATTAGTTAGTAATATAAAATTATATATCCTTGATGTAAAATGTAAATTTACTTAGAACAAATGTAAAATTATAAGTGATCAATAAAAAAATGTATACTACTATAAAACAAACTACGTAAAACTTGAAACTGAAAGACGCAAAAAATGCTAGACATAACATACCAACTATCCTATTAAAAACATGGAAACATCGAACAATATTCAACACTGATGTATGTGCTTCCAAACAGTGCCAATGAGGGAAATAACTTTGATGGTGTAAATTTTCATGGTTTTTGTGTTGGATGGCTTAGTAAAACCGTCTTGGTCATCAAGAATATGACATATCGCATGGATAATCTTCTTATCCAGGTTAAATGAGTAAAAATGAGGAAGAATCATTCAGGTTTGCTCTGGTCTAGAATTGATAGTACTGGTAAGAGTAGTAGTTAAACAATAATAGAGCATTCTTATTATTATCATGATTCACTTAATTACTGTTTTCAAGGAAAAGAAAAACTATATAGTATGGATTATGACTGAATGGACAAATTAATCTATCAAGAGTGAGACTAATATTGTTGGCCTGAAGATTGAGCTTTCATACTGCCAAATAAAGATGATAAGTCTGTAACTTTATGGAATAGATTCTGCCAACATAGCTCATAATTTTAATAGGACCTTCCTAGAGTTCTCGTCCCAAAATTGGAGGAAAAATTGGAGTGTGGTTCAATCAAAATGACTGAGGATGAGAGTCTTTGAGTTTGAAAGAGGGTGAGAAGATTCGGAACTTGATGATGGTGCGGTGAGAAAATGATAGCGTATGATTTATTTTATAAGAAAATATGAATAATAAAATAAAAATTAGCTTTTTTTTATTTGGAAGAACGTTAAATATAAAAAATGAACACGTGCCCTTTTTTTTGAAAGACAATAATATAGAAGCGCAATCAAATAATAGCACTTTCCATAGCGTTTATCATAAAGTGCTATTATATGTTTCTGTGTGAATCATTTAATAGCTCCCCAGTAGAAGCGCTATCAAACTAGGGTACTTATAATAGGTTTCATTCATAAAGTACTATTAAATATTTTTGTGTGAATTTTTTATTAACACTCCACTAAAAAGTGATATTAAATAGGTGTTATTATAGATCAAAATTGTAATAGTATCTATAAAATAAATTTAGTATTTGTTCTTCTCCAAGATTGATAATAATGATGATGAATCGTATTCGTAAAAAAATTATACTTGTAGATTGAAATCAGAACAATATAAAATAAAAATCTTTATATTTTAATAAAATAAAGGATATATATAATATATATATTATATATATATATATATATATATATATATATATATATATATATATATATATATATATATATATATATATAATATATATATATATATATATATATATATATATATATATATATATATAGAGAGAGAGAGAGAGAGAGAGAGAGAGAGAGAGAGAGAGAGAGAGAGAGAGAGAGAGAGAGAGAGAGAGAGAGAGAGAGAGAGAGAGAGAGAGAGAGAGGAGAGAGAGAGAGAGAGCGAGAGAGAGAGAGAGAGAGAAGAGAGAGAGAGGAGGAGAGAGAGAGAGAGAGAGAGAGATGAGAGAGAGAGAGAGATAGATAGATAGATAGATAGATAGATAGATAGATAGATAGATATCCCTTGGATATTATAAAAACCTAGAGGTAATACCTTGTTATCTTCAGCATATTCAAAGACTATGTTAGATTCTTGATTGCTTTCATCGATTTCTACATAAGCAACTTTTTCTTTTATATGATATTTATTCGACCTAGTCTTTTCATCTTTTGATCGTTCGACTTGTCTAACCCTATCTACTAACTGGGCCATGTCTCTTAGGTAATGGGCATCTAATTTATTTATAATAGAATAGTCTAAACCACCAGGATCCATTTCGACCAACTCATGTTCAAGCACTTGAGTGAAGCACCTTCAATGCATTATCCTAAACCTATTGAGATAATTGCCTATCGACTCGTCCAATTTCCGTCTCACGTTGGCTAATTCTTTTAGGCTGATCTTCGACTGGCCCGTGTAAAACTGCTCGTGGAACAACCTTTCTAATTGATTCCAATTACATATAAAATTTGGAGGTAAGGTGGTGAACCACGTGAAGGCATTCTTTGTTGATGAATTAGGGAAGTATTTCATCTTCAAATTTTCATTATTGGTCAAATCTCCTGCCTCTAACTGCTATCGATAAATATGTTCGACAATGGACTTATTAGTATCGCCTACAAACTTAGTGAACTTAGGGATTTTCCAACCCCTAAGAGTTCTGTTTACAACAGATACTCAGACAAGGCAAAAACGAAGTTTGGTATATGAATACCCACATTAAGGCTATTTTGGGCTAAGATCTTCTCGACCATATTGGCTATGTTATTTTCTCCCAAAATTTATTTTGTTGGATTCTTCTAATCACTTGGTCTGCATTCTGATTTCTATTTACTAATATCACCTCTAGGCCATTCTGACTTATGTCTGCTTCGACTACCCTGGGTATGGGTTACTCGACAAGTTAGGGCATAACCTATGGTTGTCCTTGACTATTAGGGAGACATTCATTGTTTGTAACTCTTGGGTTTTGAATTTCCCCAACTGCTTGGAATTGAGGGATTGGCTGAATAGGCCATTGAGGAGCACCAAAAAAATCAGCAATTCGACCCATTTGGTGCGCTAATTATTGGTAAGTGTGGTTTGTGTTTTGAATCAAAGGATTAAACACATTACCAATTTGTTGGGTTAACATATTCATCATATCACGGTTACTTTCATCCATTTTTTGCCTCACTGACATGAGGGAACTAGTGGTTAGGGGTGGCATAACTTAAGGGATATATCGTAACCCTCCTTGTGGTTGTGCCATTCGACTATGATTACTTATGGCAGATCTTGATGCTAAATATGGATTAAGAGGAAATACAATAGTCGTTGCATTATTTGCATATGTAGATACAGTAGTTTGTAGGCCTACCATCATTGCAGCTCACATGCCATAAGGGTATTCCTTACTGCCAGGGGTAACGTCAAACTTGGAAGAAAAGAAGGCATGAGGACTCCTATAAAGGTTTGTGTGACCTTAGGGGTAGTTGGAATACTCATTACTTATGGTGGTGGAACCACTGCTTGTGGTAATGTCAAAGAAACTGACGTTTGGCTTATAATATGAGTGGTTACTCCAACAGAAGTTGAAGTTCCTACACCACCAACCGTCGTTCCAATCGGACGTTCTTCAATATTTTGAGCAACATTTATGGGAAGAGAAGAATTTTTGGACGTGTCATTCCAACAAGATCTTTACCAATCCTCATACGCAAACAGACTCAGACATTGAAAACATTTTATGCATGAAGAACAAAACAAAAAATAAGAACGCAAAACACTCTTTGCAAAAATTTAAATTTCACACAAAAGGGTTCCACTGTGCATGCCAATTTGTTTGTTGGTATTTCTAGCAAATCAAATCACAAGTTTTCATTCATTTAAGGGATTAAACTAAAAAAATGCTGAACATTTTGTGCAAAAGATTTGAGAAAGTATGTTTGTGCATAGTATTTGATGTTTGAATGTAAAGAAATTATACCATAATTTCAATATGAACAATACAAAGTTGTTCGCAGATGTAAAATAAACAGAGAAAAACGATAAAAGCGAATAAATAAAGTGTTGCGATCAAAAACTTAAGAACATGGACGTAAATTCATACATGTTTCCTCATAAACTATTTTCTCTCTGTGACTTAGATACTCAAGTTCTATAGGAAATAGTGACAAAATTTGTGAACCATTATTACATGAATGAAATATTTTTATATACCACTCTCTATGTTCCACAATGAGTGACTCAGTTGATGATTTCACAGTTTAAGAAAAAAGAATAAATGAAAGAGGGAGAATGGTATTTTTACTAAAGTATCCCTTATCAAGTATTGGGAATGATAAAAGTAATATTATTTAGAGGGTGAAATTGGAAAAGATGAATTGGAAATTGAAATGGGTAATTCATTTTAGGACACTCTTTTATTCCAAATGGGTCACTCATTGTAGGACGGGGGGAGTACATTTTACTAACTGTCGAAAACAGTTACCACCCTAGAACTCGACATGTACCCCACTATATGGACTTATATTTTCTAATATTCTTCCACATGTTGGTCTTTGAAAACTACCTCTAAACTACTCTCTTTATGGAAAGTTATCTTCACGGCCTCTAACAATCCTTGTCGAGGAGTTTCTCTGTCGAACTTTGT
Source organism: Lathyrus oleraceus (assembly GCF_024323335.1). NCBI lineage: Eukaryota > Viridiplantae > Streptophyta > Magnoliopsida > Fabales > Fabaceae > Lathyrus > Lathyrus oleraceus. The sequence continues at coordinate 410,921,229 of NC_066584.1, forward strand.
AGTATGGTGTTGAAACATGATTGAATTGCTTAAATTTTAACTTATATATTTATTGCTTTCATTCATGTCAAATATGTCAAATCACTGCAAACATTTTCAAGATTATGGACATGTTTTGAAGAAATAGTGATCCAAATCTTGTGTATTTTTTCCTGAGATTCCTCCAAACCAGGCTTCGTGGGTTTCCAGGTCACCTAATTCCTGAACTCAAGAAAACATTAAGCCCCAAAAACACTTGGTAGGTGAAGGGAACTCACCATCTCAGTCAAAGTAATCAATATGTTGAATATTTGAAGCTAAGTAGTTTTATACTTAACAATGTCATACCTTTGCATCACACTTTCATGTCAGAAATTGTTAGACTAAAATTCGCAAGCTAACAATTAGTGAGCAAGGTGTTTGAATCTTCTAGAACATAATCACGAGTTAAGTCCAACTAAAGTACTACAATTTAGATGCAACAAGAATATGGAGTCTAGTATAAAAAGGAGGTTAGAACTTAATGATTAAACTGAGATTAACCTAAGTTGAAATTGTAGATGATTGATTGTTGAAGAAAATGAATATGAGAATGTTTCTTTTGGAGAAAAATAATGTAGAAAATATATCGACAAAGTAAGGAGGCTACGACTTAGAATGGGAGATGCTAAAGCAATTCAAAACTATTTTGTTAGAATGCAAAAGCAAAATAGTGAATTTTATTATGTAATAGATGTGGATTATAAAAGTCGTTTATGAGATGCATTTTGGGCAGATGCAAGATATAGAGTTGCATATGAATATTTTGGTGAAACTATTACTTTTGATTGTTGAATTGTAATTCCTTGTGTCGAGCAGGTTGCTCGACAGAAACAAGGAAGTGTTGAATCACCTAGTGTATTGAGTTGTATTAGCGTGTCGAAGTGTCGAGGCATGTTGCTTCACACAGGATTTCGACTTAGGCCTAATTTTAGTAGTTCTAACTATTTTGGGCTTTTATAGTTTTGGGTCTTGGCTTATTGGGCCTTAGCAAGTTAACCTAAATCTATAAATAGATGGAGTGACCATTATTCTTGTAATGAAGTGAATGTTGTATTCATAACATTGTATTCAACGAATTTTGTAGTTGTGAAGTGAATAAGAAGTTTTTCCATAGGTTGTGAGCAGAGAGAAACACTACAGAAAATTCTTCTTCTCTTTCATCATTCTTTCTTTTCTTTCTAAATTGTTCTTCTCTTTTCATTGTTATTGTGTGGGTGATAGCAATCTTGTTCATCAAGATTGATTGAAATTCTCTATAGATTGTGGTGGATTTCCAACATTGATACCACATATTTAACAAATAAATATGAAATGCCATTTTTCCTTTTTGTTGGAGTAAATCATCGTGGTCAATCAATTTTGTTACGTTGTCCTCTCTTATCGAACGAGGATACAAGAACTTTCACTTGGTTGTTTATAACATGGTTAGACTGTATGCATTGAGGAGCACCAAATGCCATAATTACTGATCAAGACAAAGCTATGAAAAAAGCAATTGAGGTTGTATTTCTGAAAACTCGTTATCAATGGTGCTTGTGGCATTTAATGAAAAAGGTTCCAGAAAAGTTTGGTAGACACTCTAATTATGAGACTATTAAAACGCTTATGCATGGTGTTATATAAGATTCTTTAAGCAAAAATGATTTCTTGGAGAGGTGGAAAATTTTGATTCAATCATGTGACTTACATGATAATGAATGATTGAAAGGGTTATATGATGAGCGACATCGTTGGGTTCTCGTGTATGTGAAATACACATTTTGGACTAGAATGTCAAGTACACAACAAAGTGAAAGTGTGATCTCATTTTTTGATGGATATGTAAACTCAAAGACATCATTGAAGCAATTTGTTGAACAATGTGATAATGCATTGAGAGATAAAATTGAAAAAGAAAACAAGGGTGTTTTTGGTTCATTTAATACAACTATTGTTTGTATAAGTCATTTTGGCTTTGAGTTACAATTTCAAAAGTCATTTATCAATGAAAAATTCAAAGAATTTCAAGTCGAAGTTGCTCGTATTGTAATTCTTGCTTTGAGATATTAGAGGGTTTGAAGTCATATTTTCTATTTCAGGGAGCAAGAAAGTATGTGGTAAACTTGAAGATATGGTATTCAAGATGTCCTTCAATGAAAAGGACTTTGAATTACAATGTACATGTTTCTTATTTAAGTTTAAGGAAAGTTTATGATGACACACTTTGTGTGCTTAAACTCACATGTAAAACAGAATCAGTGCCACCTTATTATATTTTGTCACGATGGAGAAAGGACAGAAAGAGGAGATATACATTAATTAAATGTGGTTTTGATCCTTCAACCGTAAATGTTGAATTGCAACCTATTAATAAATTTTGTGATGCCTTCTATGATTTTGTTGCTACAAGAGTAAATTATGAAGATGATGTATTGAAATTAATTAATTGGATCAAGGACTTGAAAAAAGATTTCATCGATAAAGAGGCAGTTTTTGTAATTATAGAAGAAGACACTTCAATTAAAAAAAAAACTCCAAATATCAACCTTAAAAAAAATTATAAAAGTCAAGAAGTGATATCGAAAATTGAAATTTTATTTTCTTTAATAAATAATAGATCTCAAATAGTTGGTAGAATTAACACACATGAAAACATTCAAGCTCCCTTTTATTTAAATAAGGACACCTTGATGGCAGGTATGTTTTGTTTTTTTTTTTCAATATGGGCAAATGTTAATATGAAATTAACAATTTCACAGAATAGGTGTTCTTTTTGTAGGCACATTATCGTTGGAAATACAAGCCTTAATGAAAAGGACATCAATTAACCACTATTCTTTTGAGATGTAAATTATATTTACTATCATTTGCTACTTGTTGAAAGAAGACCACTTTTGCTGTACTTTTTAAGAGACCACTTTTACTATAATTTGTATTTTTTTCTAGTTTTGATGTTGTTAATGTCTAAAAAATTATTATTATTCATAATGAAAATTGAATTGCAACAGTAGCCTCTCTGTTACTTGTTATTTGCACAAAGTTTTTATCTCCAATATACATTTTTTATGAGTACAAAAACAATATTTAAGTATTGTATACATCAATAGCCTCTCAGCTACTTTAGAATAGAATCCAAGTCATTTGAAGTGCAGCAGAAACTAGCCTCAAATAATGAAAAAAAAACTCCTTTTCTTTCTACAATGACTAAATTATGCGAATAGAAAAATAAAAATAAAACATTATTTTACATTTGAAGTTCACTCAAAAATTGCTTTTAAAATTTATTATGGAGCTAATGAAATTTGTAGTATTATATTTGTAAAGGACCTAGGGCGATGACTACAGGTCGTCCCATGTGAGTTGGCGACCATGTATCGCCCTCAAGGAGGTACCTCTCCCCTTAAGCTTCCATATCGCTCATTCATATAAAACGTAGGATAAGACGTTTATGGGGCAGGGAGAAGTCAATGCCAATAGCTGACTCACATCCTCCTTTGAAATAGGGATTCAATAGTCCATCATTTACTAGGTGAGCGGTGACCATTACCCAAAGAAACCTTATGCCCAAAGCCTTTATAAATACTTATCCACCAACGGGAGGAAGGGAGATAAATCTTAAGCCATCAGATCATGGGTTGCATACGCTTATACCTAAGCATGTCATTCAATAACATATAATCTCACCTCACGTTAGCAAGACCTCTAAACCACCATAAAACACCATCATATTAGACTTCTCGCCACCGTGGGAAAGCCCTAACCACCATACAGCGTAATATACCTACTAAGGCCTTTGAGCATCAATGTCCTTCGTAGGGACGACATGCACACCTGTACTTTTTAATAAGTACAATGGCGCCCACCGTGGGACCCCGATAAAACTAACTTGGGTCACGCCTTTACTCTTACTCCTCTTATCTTCCCCTTGAAGATGGGTGTCGAGACTCTACATTACAACACAAACATCATTGTTGGAGTTTTCGATGGTGGAGGTAGCTCTAGATCCTCCCGAAAGAAATAGGCAAGATAGGTTGTTGCAACAAATGTAATATCTTATGGTTTTCCCATAGGCGCCCAAGGGAAAATAGGGGTTAACATAACCTTCTCTAAGGAGGACGCCCTCGGAGTCAGCTCTCATGATAATGACCCCTTGGTCATCATTGTGCAATATTGCAGCTGGGATATCAAGCGAGTCTTGATATATCCTAGTAACTTTGTTGACCAGTGGTCCATAGGAAGCAAAAGATTGGCAAGGAGAAGAGGATCACCATTGATGAAGAGGTGGAGAAACTATCCAACTTCGTGTTTATCAACTAGACAAAATACCCCACTTGGCTAGCCAATGTAGTTCTAGTACGGAAAGCTAACAATAGATGGCACATGTCTGTATACTTCACTGATCTGAACACCGTTTATAATAAAGATCCTTATCCATTATCAGAAATCGATCACTTTATTGATCTTCAAGCTACCGCATGTTGAGCTTCATGGACGCATACTCAGTATATATCTAGATCCGGATGAACCGCCTAGACGCTCCCAAATTAGTCTTCATGTCGAATCATGGAAACTACTACTACAATTTCATGCTCTTAGGCCTCAAGAATGTTGGTGCCACTTACCAGCGACTCACAAACACTTTGATCTTCCACCAGATAGGGTGAAACTTGAAGGTCTACATCGAAAACATACTAGTGAAACCTATCAAAGTGCGCAACGAAGAATAGGATTTTGAAGATGTCATGCAGTTAGTCAAGAAATATGGCATGCGTCTAAATCTCACAAAGTGTTCTTTCGGGGTTCAGGATGGAAAATTCATAGGGTTCATGCAAACAAGAAGAGGCATTGAGCCCAATCCAGATAAATACCAAGTGGTTGTCACCATGAGAAGCCCCATTAATGTCAAGGAAGTACAACAACTTACAGGTTGTCTTATCGCCCTATCTCACTTACTCTCATGTGCGGGTGTCTTACCTTGGATTTTTTTGACCTGACTATAAATGGTAAGTAAGAATAAGTGTGCCATGATGAAAGTTATTGAACATGTCAAAACGATGTGTGTGGCAAGTGTGGTCGAAGCAGTTGAAGGTCGATGAGTGTTGGTAGAATCTGTGGACTTAGTGAAAATTTCAAATGCTCTAAGTTGGTTATTTGGTTTGATTGAAAGAGTGGGAATTAGATTAGAACAGGTGGTTACTCGAAAACACGTGGAGGATCATCGAAGATAACGAATGCACGAAAGTAAAATGTGTCGTGATTTGTTTAATCGACCGTTTGTAGGTGGTTATTTCAGATTAGTATATAAGGGGAGGTTGTTTACAATATAGAGGTCTGCAATTGTACTCATATTTCTACATACTCAAAGTATCTGCGTAATTGAGAAACGAGTGAAGAAAATGTATGTTTGCGTTCCATATTTATAAATTCCAAGCACTTTTACATTCAAGCCTTTTTCTTCATTCACTTATATTTCGATCATTTATCATTTTATCTTCATTTTTACATTTCGATTTCAGTTATCTTTGTCTTCAAAATCTTTTATATTCTAAGTCTTGTCAAAATTTCACATTGTTATCTTCACATTGTGTTTTCGATTTCAATCATAACATGGCGTTCAAAGGTTTAAATTCATACAAATATGTTCCGTGAGATTTTTGAGTTTGATCCCTTAAGTATTAATAGAAACTCGTTTTGTTTACCAAATTTATCAGTAAACAAATTGGCACGCCCGGTGGGACCCTTTTTGTGTGAATTATTGATTTTATTTCGAAAAAGTATCATTTATTTTCATTAACTTCTCATTTCTGAGTGTGCATGAGACTACGAAGTGGTAGAATAACAAAGAGATTAGTTAGGAATTATATAAGGAGATACGTCAGGAGGATGGCTATTCCTAGAAATAACAATGGAGAACAATCCTCTAATAGCACTGGGACAAGCACGACCGTTGCAATGTTAATAACTGACATACAATCCTCCTTGAAAATAGGGATTCAACGGTCCATCATCTACTAGGTGGGTGGTGACCTTTCCGCAAAGAAACCATAGGCCTAAAGCCTTTATGAATACCTCTCTCCCAACGGGAGAAAGGGAGACAGATCTTAAGTCATACATACCACGGCTCACATACATTTATACCTAAGCATATCATTCAATAACAGATTCTCTCACCTCAAGTGAGCAGAACCTTCTAAATCACCACATAACGCATGACTTCTCGTCGTCGTAGGAATGTCCAATCACCATACAGTGTAATATACCTACTAAGGTCTTTGAGCATATATGCCATTTGCAAAGATAGCATACACACTTGTATTTTTACCGATACAAATATCATCCATCAAAACTCAATCATCTTCTTTTAAGTCCTGCACAAACAAGATACATGGGGAAAAAACACAATCTTAGAATTTTGCCAAGAAAAACAGATTTGTTTGAATAACAATAGTTAGATAAGTTTATCCATATAACTTTGGCTGAAACATTTTCACAAGACAGTGGTTAAGTAAGTTATAACAACACTTTGACAACATATTCATATTAGAAATTGTTGATTAATTTAAAGAGAAACCGAAAAAACAAAGAAGAGATATATCATGCTAGTAGATATTTCACTTTCCAAGTTTGCTTGAAAAGTCATTTCACGTAGTTACATTTCCGTAAGGCAAAGACATCAATATCAGATCCAAAAATAAATAAAAAATTGAAATTGAAATTAAGATTCATAAAATAAAACTAGGAATACATAGATGAGTTCAACATAAAATGAAATATTACACTTCAATATCCAGGTGGACGCTTCAACATTTTCAGAATATGATCTTGAAATCGTCGCTTCTAACTCGAGCGAAGCTTTTATTTCATAACGGAAAAACGTATTCCACGTAGCTCTTACGTCCATTTATGTCTTGAGCTCAAATTTGTTAAACTCAATCTTTCCTCTATTGACAATCAAGGTGAACGATATTCGAGCTTCATAATCTTTCGATTGTCTCCGTAAGGTAGGAGATAATGGATTTCGTCTTTGATATCTTCGAGGGAGGTGAAATCGTTGATCTTGAATGTGCACCCAGGTGTAGAGATGGAGAACGATACATTTGCGACATACCAGTGAAAGTTTAGTTGTGACATTTGAGACATTTTCAGTTAGTGTGAAATATAACATAAGATCACCTTAATTTATATAAGACATAGATCAATATGGACCACTTAATGACTGACATGTTGATTTCGGAGATATATCTTTATGACTGCACCCTATTATCTTGTTCTAGAGATGCATCTTCGAAACTTCTCCTGAACCAGTTTTAAAACAGAACCTATAATATAACATGTTTTTTCATTTATAAAAAACACAAATGTTGTTATGGTGAAGATCAAAAATGCATTGAGACAAAATATGAACAAATGATGAATATATAACACTTCATTATATTGAGACACAATTACATACACTTATTTTTCCGGTAAAACAAGAAATTAAAATGAATCGAAACATATGTTGTCGGCTAAATCTATTGGTGGTACCCCCTTAGACTTTTGTGCATTTGATTCTCATTCAATGTTGCTCAATTTATCAAACTCTTGTAGAAAAATTTATTATACGATTCCATGCATCCATTATTTTTTCCACAACCACATCCATCTTCACCATTTTCTATCTTCAGACTCTATCTGTTTCGTCCCTACCGCGGATTTAACCCGACTTCTCACATTCTTTATTATGTGATACCTACAAAATAATGCATTAGAAGAAGGAAATATCTTTGCAACCAAATTCATCAATGTATGATCGGTAACAATCGCTTTAGGCATCTCACCTTGATCCTTCAACAGTGTCCGACACACCTCTAACGTCCAAGTAAAGTTGTCCTCTTTTTCACATTCAAGAAATGTAAACCCAATAAAATATGTCTTCTCAGATGAGGTAACACCAACCATCTTCAACAATGGAAGTATATACATGTTGGTCTTGTAGGTTGAATCAAGTATAAGCACCGTATAAAATATGTTGAATAACTTTATGGAATCGGGGTGAGTCCAAAATATATCTCTAACAGTAACTTCATTCTCGCATGCTCGGTACATAGACATGTAATTGTTATCGTCCAACAGTTTCAAGAGTTGTTGCATCTCAGTTCTATCTCACCTAAGCGTCTTTTTAGTTAGGTACTGAATATTATACACTTGCTTGATATTTGATATATTTTCGATTCGTTTCTGTTTTAATGTTGCAAGTATATTTTTCTGTTGAACTAGATTCAAGGTCATATCAGTACATATTCCTTCTTTTCCGGTATGAGCCGACACATACTAAAATGTCCGACTAATTTTCACACAAATCATGATTATGCAAACCACATATCACATTAAATCTCCAGGTTTTGTTTACCAACATGTAATCACGCACCTTGAAAGGACACTCACATTTTTTAGATCTAGTGTCGTCTCTTTTAAAAATTTGGAGAGGAGTTCTATATTTTCTGCTTCTTTCGCATGTCATTGTCAAAAAAACGCATCTTATTCTAAACCATTATTGGACCTTCTGATAGCCACACCAAATCCAATTTTAAAGGTCTTCATATGAATCCATTGAAGCATTTGATCACGAGATTCAAACTCTTGCTTGTTTTTAAATTGGTTGCTAACATCTACCGTCTTTACGAAAACACCTTGGACATTCGAAGAAACAACTTATTTTGGAAAAACATCGGAATGCAGCATATTTAATGAAAAGAATTACAACATAACATATAAGTGACACTGCTGAAAATAGAACCGGAAACTGAACACGGACTAGTTCCGAAGATGCATCTCTGAACAAGTTCATACACGTTCCGGATATTACGCTCTTTTTTCCAGCAAAAAAGCTTGATTAACATAAGCAATGCATAGACAAATGAAAAATTTTTACCTGAAATCCTATCTTCTTTTGCTCCCTATGATGTGATGAACCAAAAGAATGGAGATTTGGAGTGAAAAAATTGATTGAGAATAAAATATTTTTTTGTGAAGGGTTTGGTTGAAAAACAACTATGACAACAATGGATATGTGATCATACCGTTGCTTCTTTTATCAGATAATTCCAAAGATACATCTCTGAAAATATCTCTGAAAATATCTGACATGCAAATGTGATAGATAATTTTAAAATCCGGAGAGGCATCTCCGAAATTTCTACTAAACTGATAAATAAATAAGATATTTCTAAAAATATTAAACATATGCCTTTATTGAATAAGAGGTATGTCCGCAAATGCTTCTCCAAAAATAGAGAGCATTTTTTATAATTCAAGTAATGTAGTATTAGAGAAATGCTCAAATTAAATCCATATCAGCAATTAGCTCGTGCTTGGATTCGACGAAACAAATGTCGCACCCAAATGGCATTTCCCTTGGGGGAAATGGGGGGAAAATTGGTGACTAACCCAGAAACTGGTCACCTTTACGGGAGTATATGAACAACGCAAAATTCGATTGTCTCCAATCAAATTTAACCACAATCAAAATTAATAGACATAAGATTCTTAATATCACTAATAAAAGACCCGACATAAGAACTTTGAATAACATGAATTATAAACTTGAAATCGCTTTCGACTGTAACGTTCATCATTCCTGCATGTGAAAATACTTAAAGCCTCGTCCTTCTGGGACGAGATGATGAGTCCAGCCGGTGTAGGCCGCCACAAACTTTTACTTACCTAACTAGTCTCTGGTACAGCCACCAAACTCAGTCTGAGTAATGGTAGAAAAGAAAGCTGTGTCAACACTGCATAACAACCAGTTTGGTAGTTTGGTGGGGGTTTCGAAAATGACAATTTAGACATTAAAAAAGATCAACAGCATATAAACAAATCAGATTCAGAGTTATGTGTAACCCACCCATGCAAGCAAATGTAATATTTAAGTAATAAAATCAATGGGTCAAGAATCATGAGTTATATTTCTAACATGAGTATGATTGACCTATCAAAATTGTCTACATACAAACAATCTCAATTTTGAATTTAGAAATGAAATATGAGTGGGGAGCTGTAGTCGTGGAAGTGACCGTTAGGGGTTTGATTTGATGCTTTGCTTGTCTCCCAAGGCATAATGAATTCTGTCACAACAAATTGATGGATACAAGAAATATGAATCATATGATAAAACATAACCGATATATTAGGTTCCATGGATGACACAGCATCAGTGTAGATTCTAGTTTGAGACAGTTCAGTTCTGAATGAATCATCAAGTCACCCGAACTGTGAAACCAACTCTGCAGCATATGGTTAGCATAGATCACAAGTCTAACAAATACGGAAGAGGATGGCCATGTACATTATATCAAGCCTACTATAGGGATAAAAATGTTAATAAGCAACTCGCTTTATTCGGTTGCTTTTAGATGTGTAATCCTCTTCTCGTCCGTCCTATGATGGAATAACTTGGCCATGTGTCTCCTTTCACAGTCCTGTGCGTCAAAAGACAAGAAAAACCATGACTCAGAGGACTGACAAAAAGAACGCCACGCTGTCTTGGTAGGAGATTCAAATTCAAGTCCTTGTTCGATATGAATTGAATCTTTACCAAATAAACAACCTATGCTGGCACATAAGTACTTTCATCCCTATCCCTACAATCCTATAGTATAAACTACTATAGGAGAAAAGAGCAATATATAAGAAGCTGTGTATAAGTTTCTTCACCTTGAACATATTAAGATGAAAAGGTTTATCAGGATTCATCCTTCTCAGCTTCTGATAAGTATATGCAAAACTTAGCTGATCACGAGGAGTAAACCGCTCAACTTCATTGAACCAAAGACAGTTGAACAAATTTGACATAGGGGTGTGAGCCCTAATAATAAAAGAACCTTCTGGAACATCTGTCAAAAGAAAAAATATGTGTATATCATTGAGAAGTCAGTGATAGTACATTTATTAGCCAACAAGTTCGGAGAATTGACACAGAAATTGTCAAAAGAACATACTGCTTGGAAGAAGCTTTTTTGGATCTGATGCATTGAATCTTTGGAGTCCGTCAGCACGGTAAAATGAAAATTGTTGATCTATAACTGTATGATTATACTTGTTCAATTTCTTGTTCTGTGCTACCTCTTCCCACACACAATGCCGATCATAGTGATTGGATATTGCAAACTCATATCCCTTTCGCCACAAGAAGTACTCCAAGATGAGTAAAGGATCAAGCTGCAGCCTTAATTTGCTATCCAGCCAAATTGAATACCTGAAACAAATTTCAAAAAAATGCATAAGCATAAAAATCGGTTATCTATATTATTATAACACTCTTGGGTTCCTATTTTACCTTCCTCTTTCAGACACTAATGGTTTGGTCTAATGCATAATAAAAGAATCTTAACCAACTAAAAGAATTTTTCACCATTTTATCTTAAAGCGACACATTATTAACATATCTGTCTTAGTGTATAATGCCACTTAGCAGTTACCGTGACTAAAACATCATCCAAATTAATATTGTCAAAATCAAATTTGGACTCACCTTGCAAACGGAAAAAGTCGATGGGCCAATAACTTTGGTATTTTGCCCACTCGCCGCATATCATCATAAGGTAGATTCTTCACTACCACTAACTTCCAAAAGCCAATGAAACCCATTCTATCAGGAGCATGGCCTTCAGAAGAAAGTGTCCTTACTGTAACTTCGTCAGTAAACATAACAAAGCAGACATTCTTCCTTGACAATCGTGTGATCTGAAATCAAAATAACAAAGATTAATGTAATAAAACACACTATAGCAATTGGATCGATGGTTGATAGTTGGTCACACACATGCATCTTGTCCTTGAGATTCTAATAGTTGCAACTTACTTCCAAACTACTACTACATTCAATGCTAACAGAATTAAATTTCAAGAAAGGTAAGTATTGCAAATAGATCATGCGATAATGCGTAAAAAAATATATAAGCTTCCAACCATGTCAAAATGAAAACAATTGATATCAATCGCCAGAGAGACTTTGGGACAATATTAAAATGAAATTCACGGGTAGGTTTAGATTAGAATAATTCAATGCAGCACAAAATAAATTGCACCGCCATTTTCTCTTGAATGGAAGTCAAAATGCAATATTTATTGAAAGATTAACCATTACCGTCTTGGTGGCCGGGATCCTCAAGCGGTCAGAATTTCCAAATATGCATGAAATCACAGCAATATGACATCTGCTAATGTAACTTTCATCATCTTCTGACATGTCAAATCCAGTGCTGGGTGAACCTTCAGGACCTTTAACAAAACCACATTTTATGTTTTGATCACGTGCCAAAAATGAATTTTCTCTTTCTTCTAAGCTCTGATGTCCAGCAAATTTTGGCTTCCATTGTTCTACTTCCAGTGGCTTCTCTTCTTTCTCTACATATTGTAAGCTAAACCTTGCAAATTTTCGACTTTCTAGTGGTTCTACAAGTAGTGAAGTTGAGTTTAACAACTTCATCTCACAGGAACCTGTAAAATAGGTGACAAGCAAGCAAACAGGTTATACAGCTTTTTACTTTTGTTTTATTTTAATATATTTTTTGGATAATGTGGGAATAAAGGAAATATCACCATGAGCAATTAGATACTCCCTCAGTTTTAAAATGATTGTCGGTTAAGGTTTTTGCACACAAATTAAGAAATGTAATAATATTGTCAGAAGACATTACACTTTTACTAAATTAACCTTATACATGTGTTGAGAGTATTGTACAGAGTAATAATTAATAGACACAATTAGAAATATAGCAATCATTTCTACATTGAAAAGTGAGAATGACATTCATTTTGAAACAAACGGTGGAAGTATATCTTCATAAACTTGGAACAGGTTGTAATTGAGCAATATACTCAATTGTTTAAAAACTAGTTTTAGAATTAATCTGCCAGATTTAACACGACTCCATGAGAAAACATGGTGACAGCATGGAGGCAAAAGTAAAAACTAATCCATATAAACCATGTCCATACAGATTTTTATGGAACCAGCTCAAACCAGATTTTATTTAAATAAGAAAAACTTTATAATTTTAAAATATTATCAAATATTCAAAATGTTAGAAAGCTTCTTGATGTTTTCGTATGATAAACAATTATACAAGCCCTTTGACAAGTATCCAAGCACTTGGGGAACCCTCCCTTAAAAGCTAGCTAACAAGAAGAGAGAAGAGCCAAGCCATTTAAATACCATACCAAGCAACTCATTCATGAGGGGCTAGGACATTAATCAGACTCGTAAAACTGAATCAGGTAAGTGTGTATATATTATTGAATGAAACTGATGAGTCTAGAGGCTTTTAACACTGTAATCGCAAATGAAAAAGATAAACCAGAGTTCTAGAACTCCTCACCAGAGCACAATGCTCCTAACCAGAGAGAAAACTCTCCTAACCAACTCTAACAATATTTCAAAACACCCTCTCTACTACGCAACCATTTCTCTTATAACCAATTCATGTGAGGTTGGTGCACACCTCACTAACTGACTTATTCTCTCCTCCTGGCCACACCTTTCCCTTCGTGCAATCCTTCCAGAAGCTGGGCTTATATAGATTTATCCCAATGCTTGGCTCACCATGGGCCATAGGCCCAAGTGTCTATCACTGCCTCCTCCTGCAGAAGCAGACTTTGTCCTTAAGGTTGAGAGGGAAAGAAGTTGGCTCTCGAGTATTTCTCCGTTCACCCTAGAAATTGGCTTCCTTTCTTTCCACTTCACCAACCATTGTTTGACACCTCCCTTAGGAAATCTGGGTTATTATAAGCACTTGAATAGTTCCCAATTACTTCCAGTTCCAGCATACTCTGAATTGTCTCCTGAAAATTTGCAGTGAATTGAAAAGTTGCAGCAGTGTGACCCTTAAATTTCTGAAGTTCAGCTCTCTGTTTATTTGTCAACCCATGTTCTGCAGTTGCTACAACCTCTCTAGCTTCCTTTCTCCACAAGCTCTGTAATGGGCATGGTTGTGATTTGGCTTGAATGCTATGAAGTCCGGACTCGGACACGGGACACGACACGGACACGGACACGAGGGCCCCGCTAATGTAAAAATCATAGGACACGGACACGGTTATATATAATTTATATATTAATATAATAATGTAATTTATGGACAAAATTTGTAAATAATTCAAAATGAGAAGCAAAGTTTATGTTTATTTAAGATAAAACAATAAAAAATTCTTTCAACACTTTCAAACAAATTTCAAACATGATAATTGATATTCATAGATACCTTGTGGAAATCGAAACAATGATGCGCAAAGATGAAAATAATCGGAGAAGATAAAAGAAATTTGTGGAGACAAAAGCAGTGAAATATAAAAAAATAAGGAATCCTAATTGTGTTGTTTATACAGTGAAGAAGTGGAATATGAAAGCTAAAACACCTATTTATTTTTTAAATTTTGAAAATTTTTTAGTTGGGCTTTTTTTTAATAAAAAATTTCTGAATTGGGTCGTGTCCTTTATTTGAAATAAGGTGTCGTATCCGTGTCCGCAGTAATTAAATATTTTTTTCTGTTGGACACTTCAAAAACGTGTCTGATACGTGTCGCACGAGTGTCATACGCGTGTCGGTGTCCGACACGTGTCCGACACGACGACACGCTGTGTGAATGGCGTGTCAGAGCTTCATAGCTTGAATGTCTTCCATCCCTTATGGCTCTCGTAATGAGTCAGCAACTGTCCAGCCATCTCCAGTGTCGTTCCAAACCATATCGAGATCGCCTAATTCAAATACATACAATGATATGCGTCATCCTCAGTTGTGAAACCCTCTAACTGAACCTCCAAACTTGTGCACTTCCCCATCGTCGACAGACACCCTGTGGTCATCACTCAATCCTACCCTCATAGCCCGGTGCTTCTCTACTCTTTTACACACGGCGATGTCGTCAATCGAGGAGAAATAAAATAGTGGCTTGCACGGTTTCCACTAAGATCACCATTGGTACCCCATTAAGCCTCTCCCCTCCATTTCAAGGAGGTAGGCTCGGAGCACTTGAATATGTTGATCCCCGTGGTTCAAGACAAACCCATGAAGTTGTATTCCAGCCATCATCCCTCAATCACTATCACTTCGTCTTCTTCATTTAAGGCATCGTTGTAATCCAAAATCACCACACACAGTTGCTCTCGGTGCACTGGCGCATCGGACGATCGTTCTCACAACACCAAAAACAGAGGCCACAAGCCCTGCAATCCTTGAGCTTAGAAAACGGAAGATGTTTGATTCCTCTATTACGACCTGTGTTCCCCCTTCGCGATTCCCCCCGCCTCGTTTACAGGGTTTGATTCTGATTAGTGTTGGAACTGAACCGACCCACTTTGGGTTGGTTACTCAAAAGGTGGATTGAGTCCAAAATCCCCTTTGTTTGGGCCTCAGTTACTGGCATCCCAAAATTTCCCTTACCATGTGGCCCAGAGTCCGAATCACCCCCTCCATCGACACGCATTACCTCTACTGTTACTCTGAGACGTCATCATCCCTCAAATATCTGTCCAAACATTTCTCACGAATCTTCAATTGAATCTCTGTGAAGCCCTCCAACAAAGTACCCCAAGTACTGCTCCTTTGGGAGATGACCTACCAACGACGAAATATACCCGTTATGCATTCGTCAACACTCCCAACTTGTGCCATTTCCTTCAACTCTTCAAATGGATTATCACTCTCCCTTCCTTCATATCTTTCAATAATTGCTTGCTTCAGTTTGAGCCAGATCAGATCACCCTCTGTTTCATGCAAGAGGTTAAACCAGTGAATGGTCACACTTTCCATGCTCAACTTAGCCCTCTGTCTTCGAACCAACTCTATCAATATTTCAGAATACCCTCTCCACTACCTGACCCCTCTCTGTTATAACCAACTCACCTAAAGTTGGCAAACACCTCACTTGCTGATTCTCTCCCCTTGGCCCTACCTACTTTCCCTTCGTGCAATCCTTCCAGAATATGGGCTTATGCAGATTTGCCTCAATGCTTAGCTCACCATAGGCCATAAGGCCCAAGTATCATATCAGATGCGTCCTAATACCCAAGTCCCTATCTCCATCACCAAAATATATGCGGCGGATGCAAAATATTACCTCCATTTCAAAATGAGTGTCACTTAAACAAACAAAAAAATTCTTCAAAATGAAAATCATCTACAGTTTTCAACATAATATTTAAAAAACAAATCAATTATACACTATAATTAATACAATGCACATTATATTCCACTTTGCATTTATGATAGTGGGAAATACACCACAGTTAATGAGGATAATTTGATAAAATTATTATTCTCTTCTATTTATTGTATTTCTTAATGTGTCTAAAAACCAAAAACACGTTCATCTTAAAACGCATGGAATATACGTGAGTAGGTATAAACTGGTCATATTTAGAAAAACTGCTTTCTGATCAGAAAAACTACATTCTAAGTAAATTAAAATTTATTACATCATAATGTGGAAATAGAGGAAGAGTAGATCAGATGGAGAGAAGTCAAACAACTAGAGGAAGAGGAAGGCCTAGAAAGACTATAAGAGAAGTCATTAAGAAAGATCTCAAGATTAACGATTTTGGATAGAAGCATGGTTATGGATAGAACATTATGGCAAAAGTTGATCATGTAGCCAACGCCATTTAGTGGGATAGGGTTGGGTTGTTGTTGTTGTATAATGTGGAAATAGACAGATAATTAGTGAACTGGTATTCTCTGTAGCACACCAAATGGCATTTTAAAGCAGGTAAGCAAAAACAACAGCATCATTACTCAATTTCTATTGATTCACTTTGCCAGGTAATGTAATTCTAAGCAAAACATATGACCATTTTGTGGAAGACCAACACAAAATCATTTAAAGAGATTAAGTAGGAATAGTACAAACTATGTAAGCTTGGAACAAAATGATAAGAGCTCAAAACAACGAAAACCTACTTAAGTTTCTCAGTGTCCTGTACTTTTTTTTTTAAAATTGAAAAAACTAGAATGATAACTAGGAGAGACCATGCAACAGAGAAGCAATGATCCCGACTTCTTGAATGTAAACATTTCCATTTTTCAATCAGAATGGTTAAACAATTACTACGCCATCTTTCAATATAAACTCAAGGTTGTTTCTGTCCCTGCTATAACTGCAAAATGGTTGAAGGAACCAGATTAATGAGCTATATGTTGATTGAAACAGACGTTTCAAAGTATTCGCTAGATTGGAGATAAACCATTACCGATTGAAAAGTCCAAAGGCTCAGATGGAATATATATAAATGCAACTATGCAAGTAACACTAAGGTTCAGTGTTTGCAATGTTCTTTTGAAAACAAAGCCAGGATTGAATGTGAAGGGGCAAAAAAAATAAAAATCGGAGGGAGTGCATATGAATAATGGCTATTGGTTATTGTGAAAACATGTCGCAGAAAGTCCTGAAGTTTGATTCGTAAAAGTAGAAAACAAGACCGAAAAAAGGTAAACAAAGAAAATAAAACAGTAAGTATCTGGTTACCTATTGATTTAACTTAAAAGTAAAAACCATGAGAACACTAAAAATGAAAAGGAAACAAGAATGAGAAACAACAAATGCATCATTTCAAGGATACCACAACCAATATTCCTATGAGAAATGAAAATAGACAAGATATTCCACCGTAATTCAAAGTCCAACCAGAGAATACCCTTGAATGTCAAATTTCCTGAGATTTCTATCTTTTATTCAACCCCCACCCCAAAAAAAACGAAACTGAGAACAGAACAGAAATATACTTTTAGTCCCTAAGCATAATAAGATGAAGTAACAAAAGTCATTACCAATTCTACTCTTTGTGAATCATGAATAGCACTAATGAGGTAATAAATAAATAATACCTAAAACAAATGCAGATAACTCTCCAAAGGTGGCTAATAGAATACAACAGTAGATATTTAGCGAGAAGAATAAGCTTTTCACCTGAGTATTTGCGACGCTTGCCTTTCCTCTTTGTTTCAGGGCGTGATTTTCTGTTAGTTTTTTCATGTATAATATCTGCAGGTCTAGAATTCGTTTTTCCCCCACGAGAGTTTTTTTTGTTATTGGAAGATTCCCCATCATTATCCTCCTCAGAAGCAATATCATCATTATTTCCCACATCCAAAGAATCGCGAGATTCTTTCTCTTCAGTTTCCAAACTTGGTGTATTAGAATCAAAAAAGTCATCATATTCATCATCAATGTCATCTACCACATTCTTCTTTTCCATGTGAACGTTTTGCGACAATTTCCCATCCCCTTCAGTGGAGTGTCTCGCATTCTTCAAAGAAGCCTCGTATTCTGCTTCATACCTTTTCAATTCATGACGTCCCGCTTCATTATACAAGCCATCACCTTTTCGCTTTAAACCCATATGAGAACCATCTTGAGGAAACTTGATATCGTGATTCGTCTTTCCAGGAGCATCATCTTCAGTAATTGTATCTCCGAGATCCCTACTTATCTGCTCCTTCATATCCTCATCATAATCACCATCTCTTCTCCTATCATCCTTATCCCAATATCTCGAATCTCGGCCATGTCCCCCAGAACTATGCCCAAAATCAAGAACTTTCTTCTGTATCCTTGGTACATTTGTAAGAAAATCAGAATCGCCCTTTATATCATCAGTATCACCACCACCATTGTTACTTATTTCTGCAACCACAGATTAACAATCTTAAAAAAACAACATAAACAAAATCACTTCAAAACAACAAAATGAATAATGATGATTAAGCAAACACCCTATTAACTTCCCAAATAACTAAACCCCGATTCAACCAAATGCAAAACCCCAAAACCAAGCCATTAACAGACGAAAATCTACCGATTCAAACACCATTTCTCAGTTCTCACTCAACAACTTCACCTAACAACCAAACAAAAAACCATACTGAAATCTAGCAAAATCCACAATGCTGATTTCAACAAGTCCAAAAAAGGAAAATCCATTGTGACAATGAAAAACACTAATTGGAAAATTGGAAGTCAGAACAGAACTTCACCTTCTTTAGAAATGTAAGAAAACACGAGGAAAGTAACAGCAAGTACGATGAAGAGGAAAACTAAAATCGCAACCACCGAGAAATGAGCAACTCTGTCTGATCGCGCCGATCTCCGAAACCGTGGCTGCTTATGACTAACACCGCCGCGAATCCCAACGGCGACATGATCACCGGAGCCATTGGTAATGTGTAGATCGTGAGACCCTAACCTCACCCCAAGCCTCTCCGTTCCCGATTGCCTATGCTGAGCCATACCATAACACACAAAACACAATAACACTGTTTCTCTCTCTAGAATTTCTCTCTCTAGAAACTTGCTCAAAGATTCAGAGTTAAGAGTCTATGGGGTTAGTGTGGATTTTCGGTGGGTGGTTGAAGAAGAGTGTGAAGCAAGCGAAACAACACGGTGGTTGAATTATTTTATTTTTTTTTCTGAAAAAAAAAAGTATTATAATTTTTAACTGAATCGATAATAAATGGAAGAAAAAGTTATAGGGGAAGCAAGTGAAGCATGAGAGTGATAGAGAGGTTGCCGGCGACGGTGGGGCGCCGGGGATATAGGCGGCGGTGGATTATTTTACTCACGGGAGTGAGAGGTTCATTAAGAAAGTACGAATCTAATCTTATGTGGGATTTTAAAGATTTGTGTGAATTTTATATTTGATTTGATTTGATTATTTAGATTATCTATCTGTCGGTTAATCTAGTTTTTATTTGAAATTAATTATTGATTAAGATTAATCATGTTTTGATCTAGTTTTGGAAGAATTCACATGATTAAGTTAAAAGATGAAATTTGAGTTTTTGGACATATGACTAAATCTTACAGCTCCACCGGTGACAAAATTCACAATAAATGAAACGCGCCCGAAGAAAGCACCGTTTTCTATTGATAGGCACGTGTTGCGAGCCTCGAGTGTTGCCGGTCAGTAAGTTAATTGCTAATTAATTTTTTTATGAATATCATGGGAGTTGTCTATATTTAAATATTGCTTTTTTTTTTACTTACTTTTTTATCAAAACAAAGCTCAATTTTTAGAAAATGGATTTCATGTTGTGCGACTTTTTAGGCAAACATGCATCATGGTATTCATACATGTTCAATTTTGATGGGTTTGGTTATAGGATGAATAGGATTTAACCCACATACACTAGAGTTCGTCTCATTGATAATTTATTTAGAAGAGTGGGATTGGTCTGATCAATTTTCGTTCAGAGTGATATTTGATTTAGATATAATATAGAATATATTTATGATTGATTATCGAGATTTGGCTAATTAATATTTATTCTCAATCATCATGAAGAGATCATAAGAACCATGGACAATCATCTTAAATTAATTCTGGTGGATTTTCATGTAAGATACGGGTCACAATGGCTATATAACATCAAGAGCACAAGGAGAAAAAATTATATATAATTCATAAGAGAATTTGAATGTGGTTATATTGGTTTTTACTAGTAGATTTATCGTTGGTGTGTTGGTGAGAATATGGATACAAAGAGGTCTAGAAGGGAAGATGGGTTGAATAGACTTATCCCCAAAAAGACAATTTCAAAAAACATTTTAGGTTCCATAAACGAAATCAGAGATTTTGAAAAACGCATAAGTAGAACACAACACTAATATAGCTTGGAAGCGGCTCAATGAATTAAATCAACTTAATTATTACTAGATATTACTAAGGACTTTATTATTTCTAATGCGAGTCAATTATAAGATAACCAAAGTTGCTTAAAACAAAGTGATTTAAAAACACTTTACATATGTTCATTCAAGACATAATTGAACTTATGATGATCCAATAAGATTGATGCATCGCATACCTAAGCTTACACATTAAATCTCTATAAACATTGTTTAACATAAATGACATACAAACGATACAATAATGCACTAACTCAATAGTGATATTAATGAATGTTGAAAATTAATGGAGGTAAGGGAGGAGGGAAAAGATACACTGACATAAATAGTGGTTCGGCATTCGCTCTCACTTTGCTTACTCCACTCTTCAATAGTGTTAAATAATCATTAAGAAATAATCGTGATCCTTCACTATTTTAATAAGTTTGATACAAGCATTTTGATTACAATGAAATATCATATGATAATTTTCTTTGTTGATGTAGAGACTCAAACTGCTAACAAAAACAAGATCCTCAAAGATCTTGATCCAATAACCTTGTCGTCCATAATAATTTTGTTCCAAGTCTTCGTATGTGGAAATCCACATTGATCCCAGTAATTTCTTATCCAAGTGATTTCCATGGCTAAGCCTTGATTGAACAACTTCCAACTTTGTCTAGGACCAGCCTTTCCAAAATCTCACCAAAGTTAGACATCTTCCAACTCCTCCTTACAAACAATATGTACTAGGCTTCGCAGAAGTCTTTCATAAAGTATAATAAAGTTTTCCTCTTGATAGATACCAATAAGGTCCAAACTGCATTCAATAAATGATACATGCACCTGATACAAATAGCAAATTTCACACAAAAACATTAGATATCATAATGTACCACTAGTCTCCCTTAACACTCAATCTTTAGAGATGAAGATCCTTAACAATTGAAAAAGACTAAGGACGAAGATGATGAACATTAATAAAGAAATATGACAAACACACTAATTCACAAGGTGTTAGTCAAAGAATTAGATGTATGTGAATGAAGAACAAAAACACAAGGTTCTCTCAAATTTCTTAATAAAGGGATCTTGGATCTTGATGGATATCATGAGATTGATCAACCATAAATCACTACAAGATTGATTAACTCACTCTCTCTAATTTCCTAAAAATAACAACAAATTGTACAAGAATAAAGTGCAACAAAAAGAAGTGAATCTAACAAGAATTAACACGCAAGAATTTGTTCTAGAAAACAAGAGAAATATTGAAGGTGCTAAGAATAGACACACTAAAAAAGAGAAGACAATTTTACATTTTGTCTCTTTTTGGTTTTACCCAAAAGGTTTCACACACTTATTACTTTCATCAAAGAAAAAATTATTTAAATCTAAGATGAAAAACTGGATTTGTGAAGCCATGATTTGAGTCAAGAAGAAACCATGTTTCGAGTCACAAGGTGTTGTGATTCGAGACAAGTTAAATTCATGATTTTAGTCAATTTGAATAGAGTCAAATTCTAGCTTCATGGAGACTTATGATTCGAGTCAGAATTACAACATGATTCGAGTTACGCGAGGTTGTGATTCGAGTTAAGTTTATTTTGTGATTCAAATCAAATCATCCATAGGCAAATCTCAATTTTCACAAGGTTTTTGATTCAAGTCACGCGTACCACTTGATTTGAATCAAGTCATTTAACATCTTGATCTAAGAGTTTTAACTTGTGATTCAAGGAAGATCAGATGAAATGACAAAAAGTAATTTACTGGGCTAAAAAGGGACCACTATCATGGATCAACTCTTTAATTTCATTGAATAATAAAAGATCTTAATGATACAATGCTAAATATGCAAAGTGAATGCATTACAACTCAAACGTGAATGAATACAAAGACACGAATAATTGAATGGTAAGCGAAATACAAATAAGCAAACAAATTATAACATATACACTCAAATTGACAAAAATATCAAAATAAATAAAACGATATCATACAATAATGTGATTGCACTTTCAGTCTCCCTTTTTTTTATGTTTGGAAAATTTGGGATATTATTGTTGATCAATTTATTTTAGTGATTATTTGGAATTTGAAGATAAAATGAATCTTGAGAATTCCCTTAGTGCACTATAGATGAGCGTACAACACATCGCTTGAGTTGTAAATCACACCCTGCATTAAACACTTAATGCATGTGAATATTGATAATTCTCGATACCTTCTCCCCCTTTGACAAATATGAAAAAGAAGGGAAAAAAGAAAGAGAAAAAAGGTAACCAGGTGAATCCATGATGATACAAAAGCAAAAAAATGTCATATTAGCGCACAAAACATACACCTACATAAAATTGCGTATGATACCAATTATCGCAAACACGTAATTTTAACAAAAATGATTAAGATAAAGATAGCAACTAAGAATCACAAAGATACCACAAGATACGTGACTTAAACTCGTTACACGGTACATAATAAAAATCATAGAATCAGTAATCACAAAATAGTCATTCAATCTAAAATGACATAATTATCTCAAAATGCAAACGTTAGGATACGGTATGCATGAAAAGAAAAGAAAATCAGGGGTAAGTCAACTGCTTCAACAGTAGGAGGGAAACCAGTTGTAGGATTTGAAGCAACATCAGTAGACTCTGATCAATATGAGAAGGATCAAGAGGGAAAATTAAAGCGGAACTACCAAGATGATCAACAACAACTCTCATAGATTACATTTGAGCCAGAACTTGAGTTTCACTAGCTTTCATCTTTGCCTTCAACTTCTCTCGACCCTTTTCAGCTTCCTTTGCTACAACTTTAATTTGGCCTATGATCCTTTCTTATCTAACATCATTATCTGCCATGATCTTCCCGAACCACTAATCAAAATATGCCCTAGTATTTATAGATAACAACCCAGTACCAGATGCATCAGCCTCATCAGAAGGATCTTTCATCTGCACCATAACTTGATCATCATATAATTGCCTACCAGATTTCTCAAGGTAGCAATAAACATCGAGAGTTTGCTCAAGATTACAGTAGAAGTTTTTGACATGATCAGGGTTATACTTTTTGTTCATACCAATAAATTTTAACAACTTGTGATTGGAAAATGGTTTAAGAAATTTTGCCCTCAATTCAACTTCAAAGGTGTTGTTAACATAATATTCAGACTCAATATGCTTATTCAAAAACTTTTCAGAGTATAGTTTCAGACTATGCTCATGAAATAGATGTTTAACCTTGTGACATACAACAAAAGTGGCTTAGTTTGAAGAATAAGGCTTACTTTCCTTCTTGCTCATTCTGACATCAAACTTTTCTTTACTTGCATGAACTTTGCTTTTTGGCTTCTTTGGAATGGGAGGAGATTGACTTGATGATGAAACTTGTCTTTTTCCCATGTGCTTCCCTCACAAACTTTTTTGAGGGAGGCTTAAAGACATGATGATGGAGGCAAATGGGTTTTGATGATGAATGTGACGAAGAGAGATGATGATTAATGATAAATGATGATGAATGTGTTGATGATTTATGAATGAGGATGATTTTCGTGAAAATGGGTTCGAGAGGAATGAGAGTTTTTGAAATGAAGAGATGAAATGAAATGAAAAAAAACAAAACAAAATCAAAATATAACGTGACTTTTGGGTTTGTGATTCGAATTAAGTGTTAATTGTGATTTGAATCACGAGTTTTTTATTTTGATAAAAAAACACTTTGATTCGATTCAAGTGCAATGCCTGACTCGAATCAAATTAAGTAACCCTAAAACTCATTAACTTACAGACTTCTGATTCGAATCAGGTTAAAGGAGTGATTTGAATCAAGCAGTCAAATTTTGAAAAAATTTAAATGAAAAACTTTTAAAGAAAAAGTTAATGCATGAGAAAAAGGTTTTAATGAAATTAAAATTTTAATGATGATGTTAATGATAAATAATTTTAATGTAAATGTAAAAATGATTTTTAATGAGAGAAATAAATGGTGAAACATGATTGGATGAATCACCTTTACTATTTCCCAACCAATCCTTCAGTTTAGCACGTGCAGATTTAACTATGTTAGTTGTTGTATTGCCAAAGTCTCAAACCTGGTCGGTCCATGCACAAACATTCTTATCTTTTACATGATCTAGAATAGTGCCCTCAACATATTTTACCAAATCTGAATATATCGCACACACACTCTTGAAATGAAGAACAAAGTCGGCATATAATTCTTTTGTGGAAGAATTTATTATAGAATTACATGCATCCATTATATTTTACACCACCACACTAGTCTTGACAAGTTTTCCATTTTCACATATGACTTGTTTCATGCCAACTGCAGGTTTTGTCCTACTTCTCACATTTTTGGTTATGTGTTTTTACTGAGAAATTTGGTAAACAACCGATAATCTCTTATTGAAGGTTACTTGTAGGATCAACTAGGGAATCCTGGACATAATGCTAAAACCTTTTGTTTATAGCTTGTGTAAAGATTGTAAAAGATTTCGACGCAGTCGAAATAGTTAAGAAAAGTAGTGATTTCGACAATGTAGAAGAAAAGAAAAAGTTTGTAAAGTGAAAAGTGAAGTAACAATGCTATTAAAGGAGAAATAAAGGCAAATTGACAAAGATCATAAACTGAAATGAAATACTTTGTATTTGAATGAAAATGGTGATTCAAGATTCATACATTTCTCAGGGAACTCGTTTCTCTCT
Source organism: Lathyrus oleraceus (assembly GCF_024323335.1). Lineage (NCBI taxonomy): Eukaryota > Viridiplantae > Streptophyta > Magnoliopsida > Fabales > Fabaceae > Lathyrus > Lathyrus oleraceus. The sequence goes on from NC_066584.1 coordinate 410,946,587, forward strand.
AACGTTGGTACTTTGAGTATTTGTGAGATTTTATGGTGAAATCAAGTGAGCACGCTTAATTCTAACGTTATTTCAGCTAGTGGATTGACATCATGGACATCATGACCTTTCCATCAACCGTCACCTCAAAAACTTGCGTTTTTCCACTAACCCATAACTCGTCATCATGGTTTCTTTTCTAGGATGGTGTGGCTAGGTGTACAAAATCGTTTCGATTTCGCCTCTAACATGGTGGCATGTGTCAATAAAGTTTGTGCCATTTGTCAAGCAAAAAACTAAAGAATTTTTGTTCTTTCAATATAAATACCTCTCCATCCATTCTTCTTCTCTTTTTCCACTCATTTCTATCAGAAAACTTCATCTTCCAAATTTCTTGACCTTCAAACAATCAAACCCATGTTCACGGTAATGGCTTAAAAAATGAAGAACACCAAAGCAACTAAATAAACTCTTACATTGGCTCACATGCTATCATCTACCACTACCATTGGAAATCGGGAGTATGTACTAGAGCCTCCTCACTATAAAGAGAAACTCTAAATTAACAAATCCCAGGTAATCATTCCTTATTCCATTTTTGGAAAAACCCATGCACTCATGGGTCTAATGCTTGATACTTATATAGATCTTACTAAGATTAGGGATTTTTTTCCCTTATTATCATAGGATTAAGCCTATGGTTATGGTTAAGGAACCCTTAAACCTAGAATATATGACTACCACCTCGCGCATTTCCGTTCAACACCCCCTACTAGAAAGAAGGAGGTACATCCTCTGGATGAACAAAATTGAGGAGAAAACGAGTGAAACCTGGAAGTCGACAGGTATCTTCGACTTGACACAATTGTCGAGAATTGGCCCAACTTATTGCCAAAACATGTTGGTCGCCTCTTTGTAGGGAGAGTACTACTAACATCTTCCAGTTTCCTTGTGGAATGGTGACACCTACCCTTTTAATATCGCAACCAATATTAGCCTTCACCCAAACGGTGGAAATTTTGATTCTAATGAGGGGGAGGAAAATACCATAGAATTCGGCACGAACTGTGCCAATTTTGGTAAATATATCAAGGATTATCACATTATTGATAATCCTGAATTTTTTTGACGAGGTGCACATTGCCTTCTCCGCTTTATGGTTGTTGAGATACATATTTTGCTGCAAATCTCTGAATGTGGCAAAGTGATACTTAACTTTAGCCAACCAATTGTATGAAGGTCGCAACATCTTCCTTAGCCAATTAATTCTAGGATCACTTTGTAAATCTTTAGGAGTAGCTACGGATGCTCTAAAAAACCTGCAACCCAAATACAATTTGCTACTTTCTCGATCGTTCTGGCTGTTATAGCTCTGGCTTAATGCCACATTTGAGATTTCTCTGGATGTCAACAAACCCAACAATGCTAGCGACATTATTAAAAATAAGCGCATTTAAGGTGTTCGACTAGCCCAAATGACCCCGACTGATAAGAATAGATCAGATCGAGAGGCATTTTTGGCCTACTTTATGATGTTCGCCAAGCGTTATATCTTCAACCCAATGATGGCTTCTTTTGCAAAAAGAACTCACGAACCCGAGTGGTTTACCCGGAAGTTCCCTGCTACTGGCGAACAAGGGTTTGATTCGAAGAAAATCTGGGAAGCTTTCCTCACTCCAAACTTCTCTCAACCAGACTAGGAACTTCCAAAGAAAATGTGAATATCCTATGTTATCAACCTAATTTTTTTTCACTTCAGTTTGGAGTCAGTCAAACTGTGCCCAAGCCCTTTTTCAACCGAAAAATTGAGTTATGTCCTCCTATCGTCGACTACTCCGATGACGAATACTTTTGACGACTAGCATGACGTGTTATTGATCATCCTGTGCTTACTCCATTTGCGTTCGAACCATCTTTCTACTGCACCCAAGGGTGTGAAACTTGGTGGAAAGCATATCACGTGAAAGAGTTTTCAATGGCTGGAACATTAACCCAGTATCTAACTGACACTTTCTCTTCTCTGCGACAAAAATTCAACAAAGGTAGAGCCAAACACGTCAAAAAGATCCAAGCTTTCTATAAATACTTTGAAAATGTGTATGACCCTAATGACTTTAGTCAGACGATTCATGAAGCAACTGTAACCCTTAAAGAGAAAATGATGGAAAAACTTCCCAACTTGAGCATTCCTGATTATATGAAGGATAAGTACACTTTTGCATTGAATTTTTATCCTCATAAATTTCCCCCATTTCCTACCAGAGAGATGGCTCTGGCTTTCGCCCCTTCATTTATAATATGGTTTATTTGTAGGGAAGATATAAAGGTGCTCAAAAGCGAAAGCCTGAAACCTATCAAGTGAGTGACTCTGACTAAGAATGACATATATAGTTTCAAAGGTCACCTTCATGTCGACATAAATCATGGCAGGGTCGAAACCCCCATACATGAAGGTGGGGAAAGCCAAAGGGTCTCTCCAAAATCCATTTAATCCATAAGTCTTTTCCTCTTTGTTCATATTTGGTTTGCATATTTTCAGTTGTCGAGCATAGGAAGAATACTAGAGATGTTGGTAATGCTAAAGTGGCGTTGAAGCAGCCTAAAGTCAAAGCAACTCCCAAAAAACCCACACAGATAAGTTTTACAATCTAAAACTTGACTTTAAATTTCTCATCATACCAACTTTATATGATTTTCACCATGAGTTTTTCATCTTTATGTAGGCTAAGGACACAACTTCTCATGACGAAGCCGCTGAGGTCGAGACTAAACTTATCCATGTCAAATATTCATCTCCTGAACCTCCAGCAAAAAAGAAAAAATCAAAAACCATTGGAGTTTGCACTAGAAAAATCACGCCTAGTCCAAAGGTGGCCCCTACTCCCAAATTAAAGAAGGAGAAAAAATCACCTTAGCCAAAAGCAAAAAAACTAACAAGACATCTAAAAAACTTGTCTCCAATGAAAGTGCTAATTCAAGTCCAGATGCATATGTGCAAAAGATAAGTCTTCTTTCCTTCGTCCTTTCAATATCAATTTTTTTGGCAAACACTAACCTTTCATTCTTGCAGGACAAAACTTTGACCGATGCGACGTCGAGTATTAAAGGCCATATGCCTCAAACTACCAATTCCCCCATAAATCAACCAAATCCCTTTGCATAAACCATTAAAGAAGTTAAGTAGTCCAAAGAAGTAAATGACAATGTGTCCCATGATTCGACCAACAAAAAACCACCTTATGAGTCAACATCTTCAACAACAGATGCAGGAAATGGAAATGAAATGGACGTGGATGATGCTTCTCAAGGGGGAAACTCATGAGCAAGAATATTTAGTACATATCTCTCCTTCAAACAGTCATAAGTCAACCCATAAAGCTCACAAAAACCCATACATCGTTGTTCCTCTAATCAATGTTGAATACCTAGTTGCACAAACCACATCAAATGTTGAAAAATATCTTTCAAAAGTATTGATGGCTAAACCAACTCCTTCAAACAATAACACTATATCTCAAGAGGAAATGGCAGAACTAAAGAGTTCACATCCCCATGCTTCTGTAAAGATGGTGATGAGCAATAAAGGCAGCTCGACGGATAAATGCTCAAGCTCTTCCACTATCTTTGGAGGAAATAATGCACCTGAAACTGTTGATGGGATTCTTCAGCAGTTAAAAGCCAAACTTGGAAAAGTTGACCTTTTTGAAGCACTTGAAAAAGACTTAATTCATGGATATGGTATTAAAGCATTGTTGAAGAAACTCGTCGTTCCTAATGCCTCCAACGAGGTTGTTATTTTATGGCAACTTTTAGACCTCTTTTTGACCAAATATTTGTTGATTTCCAAAGGAAAAATAATGCTCAAACAAAGATGGAACCTAAGACAGATGCCATGTCGAGGGCATGGAACATAGCTAATAATTCTAATAAACATGTTGAACAACTAGAGGAAGCTCCTTGGTAGGAGTTTGGAGTTGTCGCTGCTTTGGGAGGAGACTGAAGCGTTGCAGAAAAATGTGCAAGAAGCTGAAAATGAAAAGAAGGCACTCTGGAAGGTCAACCAACAACAAATAGATGAGGAATCCTTGGTTGGAATACAACACTTAGAGATTGTCACTACTCTGGATGCTGAGATTGAAGGTCTCGCCTCAACAATTTCAGTTGATCATCAATTATCTGTATCGGAGATCCAGTACGACAGGCTGAAGAGCTCATTCCCTTTCTAGGACATGTTCTTTTATCATTAAAGTTTTAATGTCATTTGATACAACATTTTGGATTTTTATAACTGTTAATGATGCTCTTCGTGGCATCTCGACATTTAAGGCCAATATTTTGGCCTCTTTAATTCTGAAGTCATATTTTTATTCTGCATTAATATGGATCTCCTGCAATATAGGCATATACTATTTTAAATATTTGTCATTTATTTGCAGGATTCGACCTTCAGGGGCCAATTCTTCGACTTCGTACGCATTATTTGTAAATACTTGCAGAATTCTAAACGGTCCTTCCCAATTTGGGGACCACTTGCCCAAAGTTCTATCTTTTTTATACATGGGTAGGATGCCTTTCCAAACTAAGTCTCCCAACATGAAAGTTTTTGATTTAACTTTCTTATTATGAGCCTTAACTACCCTTTCTTTTTGCCTCATTAAGACATCTAGAGCAACCGATCTTTGTTCATCCAAGTCACTTAACTCATCTAGCATCATACCTCAATAGTATTCAGTTGGAATCTTAACTTTCCTTTGAATTCTAACTGACTACAAATGAATTTCTAAAGGGAGTACTACATCATGACCATAAACAAGTCAAAATAGTGTGGAATTAGTCGACTCTTTGGGAGAGTTTCGACATGCCCACAACACTTCGTTTAACGCTCTATTCCAATTCCTTGGCTTTTGACCCATATGATTTTTTATCAAACCAATCATGATCTTGTTAGCTTCTTCGACCTGACCATTGGCTTGGGCATACTAAGGTGTCAAAGTTAGTAGCTTGAACCCAACTTCTGAGACAAACTCCACCATTTTTTGCCCTATGAAAACGGAGCCTTGGTCAATGGTAATAGTCTCGAGTATTCCAAATCTATATATAATATGGTTTTGGATGAAATTAATCACTTCTTCTTGGTCTACATTAGGCAAAGAGATGGCTTCTATCCACCTAGTGAAATAATCTACCCCCACCAATATGTATTTATGCCCTTTCGATGATGAGGGATTGATTTCTATAATTATGTCCAAAGCCCATCCTCTAAAAGGCCATGGCTTAACTATTGAGTGTAACTCACTTGCAGGAACATGTTGGATACCTGAATGCTTTTGGCATCCCTGACAGCCTTTAGCAAAATGTATGTAATATTTCAACATAGTTGGCCAATAAACCCCTAGTCAAAATAACAGTCATTTCATCTTATGGCTTGCTTGATGAGAGATATATGACCCTTTATGTACCTCAGAGATTACTAAGTATGTTTCGCTCTCGTCAAGGCACTTAATAAGAATCCCGTCAGGAGTTTTCTTAAGTAACTTGTTCCCCATAATTACATAACTTAGGACTTTGTACTTGACCTTTAGATCAGTCACTCCTATTGGATTTCCCAAGTATTTGACAATGGGTTTTCTCCAATTATTATCTAACATTAAGTCAATGGCCAAAACTTCATAAGTCTTAAAATCTTCAAAAAATCATATTTTTCAAAGTTTGTTGTAACCATTGTTTCATCTGCCCCCCCCCCCCCCCCAAGTTTTGACATTGAAGACCCTTCCAAAGAGATTTATACTAAGATCATCTTATCTCTTATTTCAACCAACTCTTCTAATCTCTCCTTAGAGTTTTTGTAACATGAAGCGGTTTGGGCTAAGTCATTTGCTTCTTGATTCTCCAATTGAGGTATATGGTCAATAGAGACATGGTCAAAACGTTTTAGTAGGGAGTTGGCCCTAACAAATTACATCATCAAATTCTCTTTGATGCATTGAGTCTCTTTTTATTTCGACATCTCTTGTCCCCAAGTCCAATAAAATCTGAAGTCCTATTATTAAGACTTCATATTCAGCCTCATTGTTTGAACATAAACCTTTGATTTTGAACTTGAACTTGGTCGGTATGTCCTCTAGAGAAATTATGAATACTCTAACTCCAGTTCTATCTTTATGACTATAACCATCGAAGTACAGTTTCCAAAGCCTAGTACCTACATAACCTTCTATTTCCTCGACCATTGAGTGGTCGACAATGAAGTTTGCGATACTTTGTCTTTTTACTACTTTCAAAGGATAATAAGTTAATGTTAAAGCCCACTTGCCTTTTCGAAATTGTAATATAAGCTTCGACAATATATGTTTAATAACATCAAAATGAGAGTAAACATAAACATCTCCTAGTTTTATATAATGCTTAAGTTTTGTACATGAGAAGTATAGGCACAAACATAATTTGTCGATTGCATTATGCATAGTTTTTACATTTATTAAGATTCAACTGAGGTAATAAATGTCTCTTTCAATGCCATTTTCATCCTCTTGGGCTAACATACTTCATATGTTCGAATCTGACGCAGTTATGTATAATTTTCATACTCTTATTTCTACTTAGAGATAACAAGATGAGAGGATTCATCAAATAATCTTTAATATTGTCGAAAGCATATTATTGCTCGCTCCCCCATATGAATTCGTTCTCTTTCTTGAGTCTAAGTAATTGCGATAATGACTGAGTCTTGCCACTTAGGTTGTAGATAACCCTTCTTAGGAAATTTATTTTTCCCAATAAAGACTGGAGTTGTTTATATGTCGAAGGAGGCTTGCGATCCAATATTGCTTTTGTTTTGTTTTGATTGATCTCTATGCCTTTCTTGTGCACCACGAACCCCAAGAAGTCTCCTGCATGAACACGAAAATCATATTTTAATGGATTCATTTTCAATCCATATTTCCTTATCCTCTGAAAGGACTGTCGAATGTGACATAAATGGCCATTTTTTGATGAGGAATTTATGACTATGTCATCGATATAGAGTTGCATGAAAGTCTTGATGAAGTCATGATGTAACACCCCAATTCCTAAAAAATGGAGACCTATGGTAATTGCTTTGAAGCTGACAAAGGATCCAAATAGTATCAGTCTTGAAGAACTTGTTAGTTCTTTAAGAAGCCACGAGATTGAGCTCGAGGAAGATGAACCTCATAAGTGAGGTTAATCTGTTGCCTTTAAAGTTAAGCCAGAGAAGAAAAAGACTTATCAAGCTAAGAAAGAACCAAAAGGATCTGATGAAGACTCCGATGATGATGATGAGTTATCTCTAATTTCAAAGAGAGTCAACAGACTCTGGAAGCACATGCACAATAGTCAAGGGAAGTTTAGAGGAGCCAAAAGGATTGCTGGTCATTTTGATTTTTGTCTGGACAGAAGAAGCAAAGTTTTGGAAAAGAAGTTATTTGCTTTAAGTGCAAGGAGTCAGACCACTACAAAAATGATTTTCCTAAGCTGAAAAAGGTTAGAAGGCCTAAGAAGAATTTTTCTAAAGGCAATAAGGGGTTTATGGCTATATCGGATGACTCATAATCCAAAGAAGAAGATTTTGACGAAGAAAAAGCCAACGTTGCATTGATGGCAACTATAGATGATCCAAAGGTTTTGAAGAACTAGGAGACAAGGTATTATTATAATTAGAATGCGACTTTGATTATGAAGAGGTATTTTCTAACCTATCTCGTTCTGATCTTGAATCATGTCTCTTTGAAATGTTGGAAAAATACCAGAATCTTCAGAGTAAATACAAGGACCTTAAACAAGTCCAAGTAGTTTCTTCTAAACTCGTAGTGAGCTTGAGAAAGATATTTCCTCTCTAAATGGAAAAGTATTCTATTTATAAAGTAACAACTTTGCTTTGGAAACCAAAATTTCAAAATTAGAGGAGGAAATAGTCTTAGAAGCTTCTGGTACTGATTACGCCATTAGATATGACAGAGCATTCTAGTACTTTCTAGCTAAAAGCATAGATAGAAGCAAAATGGCTTCTCTGATCTATGGAGTTAGCATAAATGGCAAGAAAGGTTTAGGTTATGTAGAAATTATAAAACCTGACGAAAGCCAGAAGGTAAAACCAAAACCTCTATATGTCCATTTGGTGTCTGCTGGCACTGAGCTTGATATGTCTGCACAGACACAAAAACGTACAAATGATAAGAACTCAGTTCTGAAACCTAAGTATCATATTGTTGCACCCCAAAATTTGCCCTCTATTTTTAACTCTAACCAATTTTTTGTTTCACATTCATTTGCATCATCTTCATAGCATAACATTTTTTTTGTCTTAATATTAGCCGGAATAATTTCTCGGAATTTACAAACAGACTGGTCAAATTAACTTTTTAACTGTGCCTAAAATTAGTCAACGAAAAAATGTCAAGTTTAAGTTTGCAAATGTCGGTAACATTAATCTGCGGTTCACGTGGTTTAATTTGACATGCTAAAAATATTTTTACGACTATTTTTGGTCATATGTTGATCAGTCTGAGCTGTTTAAACGGTCATAATTTTTATTTCAAAATCCGACCAAACGCTGTATTTTTCCGAGTCATTTATTTCGCGCTGATTATTTTGACGTGTTCATTTTATTTTTTCGAGTATTTTGGTGCCCGACTTTTTTTTGAGTCTATTTTATTTTTATATTGGGTCTAGAATAAATAAATAGGTTAATTAGTTTTTATTTTAATTTTAACTATTTTAATTATTTAACTTTATTCAGTTTTTAATTTAATATTGGGTTTCAAAATAAACTTAGGCCCATTATCATTAACCTAATTTGTTCCTATATATATTTACTAGCATGACTGATAGAAGGAGGAAAAAAGACAGAACAAAAAAGAGAAACTGAGAGTGGCTGATCTATACTATCGTACACACAATTTGGTAATAGTTTATATATGATATATACTTTATCTATTTTGTTGATATATTTGTTAATGTGTTTCAAATACATGTTCATATATGTAACTAGTGTGTTAAATATATATATATATTTCTATTTTATGTTATAATTTGATTATGTTTTCGGATCGGATCGTGTCAATACGTCGTTTTCACATATACGTGTATGAGGCGTGACATTTGTGTTATCCGATCCAGTTGCGATGATCGCAACTTTGCGCTAGCAACGCCGTTGGTGTTTAACCGAGTTTCTATTAACTGTTTTGATAAGACTGTGATATTTCCTGAGATCGAAGAAGGAGAGAGTTTGTTTCTATCAGCCAGGCAGGTGAATGAGGAAGTAGCAGATGGGGCGGAGTTGTTTATGCTGTTAGCGACTCTGGAGGCTAAAGATAAACTGGTGATTGGCGATCTAGCAGTGGTGTGTGATTTTCCTGATGTGTTTCCAGAAGAAGTGAATGAATTACCGCCAGAGCGTGAAGTTGAGTTCTCGATTGATTTGGTACCTGGTACTAGACCGATATCGATGGCTCCGTACCGTATGTCTGCTGTTGAGTTAGCTGAATTGAAGAGTCAGTTGGAAGATTTGTTGGATAAGAAATTTATTCGTCCGAGTGTGTCACCGTGGGGTGCACCAGTGTTATTGGTTAAGAAGAAAGAAGGTACTATGAGGTTGTGTGTGGACTACAGGCAACTGAATAAAGTGACGATCAAGAATCGGTATCCTTTGCCGAGGATTGATGATTTGATGGATCAGTTGGTTGGTGCGAGTGTGTTCAGCAAAATAGATTTGAGATCTGGGTATCATCAGATACGTGTGAAAACTGAGGATATTCAGAAGACTGCTTTTAGAACAAGGTATGGACATTATGAGTATTCTGTAATGCCTTTTGGTGTGACTAATGCGCCTGGAGTATTCATGGAGTATATGAATAGGATTTTCCATCCGTACCTAGACAAGTTTGTTGTGGTGTTTATTGATGACATTTTGGTGTATTCGAAATCTGAAGAAGAGCATGCTGAGCATTTGAGAGTGGTTTTAGAAGTTCTCCGAGAAAAGAAGTTATTCGCTAAACTGTCTAAGTGTGAATTTTGGTTAGAGGAGGTTAGTTTTCTTGGTCATGTGATTTCAAGAGGTGGTGTTGTTGTTGATCCTTCTAAGATAGAAGCGGTATCTAAGTGGGAAGCTCCTAAGTCTGTTGCTGAAATTCGAAGTTTCCTTGGTTTGGCAGGTTATTATAGGAAGTTCATTGAGGGATTTTCTAAGTTGGCGTTACCGTTGACGATGTTGACTAGAAAGGGGCAAGCATTTGTTTGGGACTCAAAATGTGAAGAAGGTTTCCAAGAGTTAAAGAGAAGGTTGACTACTGCTCCTATTCTGATATTACCGAGTTCGTCGGAATCATTTGAGGTTTACTGTGATGCTTCATTGTTGGGTTTGGGTGGTGTGTTGATGCAGAATAAGCAGGTTATAGCTTATGCTTCGAGACAACTGAGGATTCATGAAAGGAACTATCCGACACATGATTTAGAGTTGGCAGCTGTGGTATTTGTTCTGAAATTATGGAGGCATTACTTGTACGGGTCAAGATTTGAGGTTTTTAGTGACCATAAAAGTTTAAAGTATTTGTTTGATCAGAAAGAGCTGAATATGAGACAGAGGAGATGGTTAGAATTTCTGAAGGATTATGACTTTGGTTTGAATTACCATCCGGGTAAAGCAAACGTAGTGGCTGATGCATTGAGTCGGAAATCATTGCATATGTCTATGTTAATGGTTAAGGAATTGGATTTGATTGAGCAGTTTAGAGACTTGAGTTTGGTGTGTGAGAGTACTCACAATAGTGTTAAATTGGGAATGTTGAAGTTAACGAGTGGTATTCTGGATGAGATCAGAGAGGGTCAGAAATCTGATGTGCTTTTGGTTGATAAGTTGACTTTAGTGAATCAAGGTCAAGGTGGTGAATTCAGAGTTGATGAGAATGGTATTTTGAAATTTGGTAGTCGAGTGTGTATTCCGGATGTTACTGAGCTTAAGAAGAGTATTCTTGAGGAAGGACATCGTAGTGGCTTGAGTATTCATCCTGGAGCTACGAAGATGTATCATGATTTGAAGAAGTTATTTTGGTGGCCGGGAATGAAAAGAGAAATTGCGAGTTTTGTTTATTCCTGTTTGACTTGTCAGAAGTCAAAGATTGAGCATCAGAAACCGTTTGGGCTAATGCAACCGTTGGCTATTCCAGAGTGGAAGTGGGATAGTATCAGTATGGATTTTGTTTCTGGTTTGCCGAGGACAAGTAAGAATTTTGAAGCCATTTGGGTGATTGTTGACAGATTGACGAAATCGGCTCATTTCATTCCGATCAGAATGGATTATCCGTTAGAGAGATTAGCTGAGTTGTATATTGAGAAGGTTGTAAGTTTGCATGGTATTCCGTCTAGTATTGTTTCGGACAGAGATCCTAGATTTACATCGAAGTTCTGGGAAGGTTTGCAGAAGGCTTTGGGAACTAAGCTGAGATTGAGTTCTGCATATCATCCGCAAACTGATGGTCAGACTGAGAGGACGATTCAGTCACTAGAGGATCTTTTGAGGGCTTGTGTTTGGAAAAAGGAGGTGCTTGGGATTGTTATTTGCCTTTGATTGAGTTTACCTACAACAATAGTTTTCATTCGAGCATTGGTATGGCACCGTTTGAAGCTTTGTATGGTAGGAGATGTCGGACACCTTTATGTTGGTATGAGTCCGGTGAGAGTGTTGTGGTTGGACCGGAGATTGTTCAACAGACTACGGAAAAGATTAAGATGATTCAGGAGAAGATGAGGATTGCTCAGAGTCGTCAGAAGAGTTATCATGATAAGAGGAGGAAGTCACTTGAGTTCCAAGAGGGAGATCATGTGTTTCTTCGCGTCACTCCGATAACTGGTGTTGGTCGAGCTTTGAAGTCGAAGAAGTTGACACCTCGATTTATTGGTCCTTATCAGATTTTGGAGAGGATAGGGGAGGTAGCCTATCGTGTCGCTTTACCGCCGTCGCTTGCGAATTTGCATGAGGTTTTTCATGTGTCTCAGTTGAGGAGGTACATTCATGATCCGTCGCATGTAGTCCAAGTAGATGATGTACAGGTGAGAGATAACCTGACTGTTGAAACATCACCTATGAGGATTGAGGATCGAGAGTTGAAGCAGTTGCGGGGCAAAGAGATTGCCTATGTGAAGGTAGCTTGGGGAGGACCAGCAGGTGGCAATGTGACTTGGGAACTGGAGAGTAAGATGAAGGAGTCTTACCCAGAGTTGTTCGCTTGAGGTATGTTTTCGAGGACGAAAACTCTTTTAGGGGGGAGAGTTGTAACACCCCAATAAAATAAAATAATTATTTAAATTAAGTTAATGGTATATTATTAATTTAATCAAATAATTGGATTATTTTATTATTGGATTATTATTATTATTATTATTTTGGAATAATAATTATTGGAAAATATATAAGTTGGAATAAGGAAAAAGAGTTTTCATTTTTGAAAAAGGGTTTCACGTGAAAACTGAGAAGCTGCAGAGAAGAGGAGAAAGGGGCAAAGAGGAAGAACCAGAGAGCAAAGGTTGGAGAAGAGCTTGAAGCTTAGAGATTTTGCCGGATTAACTCAGGTAAGGGGGGTTTATCGTCGTTTAATGGGTATTATGGATTAGCATGTACTGGGTAGTGATAAGCCATGGAATTGACCCTAATTGGGATTACGAATGCTGAAAAATTATGTTGGATAAATTGTGTTTAGGCTGTAATTGAATTGGTGTTTGAGTTAGTTGTGGATTTCCGAACGTATAGCTTTTTACGGAATTGGAATCGGAGGTCCGGAAGTCCTCCAACGGCGGAAAATGCGGAGAATTCTGCATTCTGCCTTGTGTTAGCGCAGGAACAGCTTCTGTCTTGCGTTAACCGGTTAACCCAGGGTGTTAACCGGTTAACACTGTGTTGAATTGTGTAAATTGCTGTTTTGTCTGCGTTAACCGGTTAACCCAGGGTGTTAACCGGTTAACACTGTTGTGATTGCTGAGATATTGCTGTTTGTGCTGCGTTAACCGGTTAACCCAGGGCGTTAACCGGTTAACACTGTTAAGTTTTGGGACAGGAAGCGTGTTTGTGCTGCGTTAACCGGTTAACCCAGGGCGTTAACCGGTTAACGCTGTTGCAGAGGGGAAAAAGTGTTAATTAAAATGTTGTATGCCTAATTGATGGTTGCCTATACCCGTGTGTGATATAGTAGGGATTATTTCCCGCTGTTTTGAGCAGTATCGGTATTAGTAGAGTGTGCTAATACTGTGATTGAATTAATTGACATGATATGATGTTTTGATACATGTGTTGGTGATGTGTGATGGTATGCATAATATTGTGAATGTATATGTTATGCATGTGTTGTGAATGGACTGTTTTATGGCTTAGAGTGTGAGCATATGTCCATTGTGGATTTTGTTGTGATGTTGCATTGCTAGATGATTAGCATGCATATTGTGGCCTTTATGGTGGTAGCTAATCCCCGTGGTGAGGAATTAGTGATGTTAGTCGTTTTGGACTGTTGTTGATGTTTGCATGCTAGGTGAATTAGCGTGCATAGCATGGCCCTTGGGGTGGTAGCTAATTCCCATAGTGAGGAATTAGTGATGTGAGTCACTAGGTCTCAAATGAGTGGGACTAGTGAGCTTGGTAGCCGTACCTGGATTGGTCGGTGAAGTTGAACTATATGTTCAAGAATAGTCGGTACCGCATGCATGGAGTCTCATTGCATAAATTTTGTATGGCGTATAATATGAATGGATGTATTCCAGTATTATACGTGTGTTGTGTGTTTGTGTTGGCATTGAGTATGAGTATGAAGTGTGTTGGTGTTGAATATGATATTTGAGTTGATGTGTCGTTACTGAATAAGTGATATGATTAGGGTGATTAATGTGTTATTTACTTAACAATACATGAGATTTTATAATGCTTATTATATCGATTGAGGAACTCACCCTTACAACTTTATTTTCAGGTAACGAGCAGTGAGTGAGTAGAAGCTAGTCCTCGGAGTCTAGTATAGTTCCTTAGTGGGTCGTGCTCTGATAGATGTAACATCGGGATGGGATGTTTCTTTCTTGTTTCCATTGATGATTGTTGAATAAGCTGACATGTATTGTGTTACATGTTTTGTATTGATGTTGGATTTTATCCCGCTGCGAATTATGCAAATGTTTTATTTGATTAAATAAATGAGCATGACGGTTATTTTGTTTCATGGTGTGAATGATTGTGTGACACCCTTAACTGCATAATTACTCTGATATATGTTTAGTATTTTAATTGAATAATTGGGGTATTTTAGAAGGGTGTTACAGCCTTCATTGACCATACGATGACCCTACGCCCGTCCCTTAAACACATCCAAGGTAATGACTACCTATTCCTTAATAATAGGGACAGTCTTACCATTGAAAGAATATACGAGAACACGAAAGACTTAATCTAGGGTAGGTATCTCATAATTACTTGCTCACACTTTTCAAAATTTACTTTTACACCTCACAATTTCTAAACTAGGCTTTGTATACACCCATACGAGGGTCATTACAAAGTACTTAAAGAAATTTTTCTAATCACACACTACACTCTTGCAAACAAACAAAGTGAGCTAAGTAACTAAGAGCCCATGGATAACCATGGACATAAAGGGTGCTAATACCTTCCCTTTGTATAACCTACCCCCCGAACTCAAAATCTTTTTAAGGTCTTTCCTGTTCTTTTATGTCCTTTCCTTTTGGATAAAATAAAAGTCGGTGGCGACTCTTGCTATCCGCAACATTTAACTCAAGTCAGTTCTCCCACCGTGTTACAGAACTGGCGACTCTGCTGGGGATTTAATAAAAGAGGGGTACCCTTAGGAATTAGATCACTTTAAAATTGTTTGCCTTGTTTGCTTTATACTTATCTGTTGGGTGCTCTTATGTGTGAAAGACCCTAATCCGGGTCTAGTGTACCTTAGGTAAATGGCAATAGACCAAGGAAACTATACGGCGTATATCGATATGGTTGATCTGGTGGCCATAGTTAGTGTGACTTCTTGGTTGGTGCTTATGTTCCTTAAGCAAGTTGAGGATAATATGAGGCTGCCATATGTTGTCAATACACTAACTGACTTTTAGAACCCTAGTCATCCCATCTTGGCCTTTAGAAAGTAGTGAGATAACCGGCTTTGGTGAAGACTGAAGTTGGTTGATACTCGATACTACACTCATTGAGATCCTAAACTTGGAGGGTCTTGGTTGGCAAGTAAGTTGCCTACTGAACAACCACCCTTGTGAAGGATCAATGATTTTGAGATCCCTTAGAACCTGGTTACTTTTGTAGGACAGGATGAATCAACTAAACTTCAGGGGAGGGTACTTACCTTTAGACCTCATGCAAGCCTTCAAACCTAGGGTTATTGTGTGACTTGTTTGTGTGTGCCACATGTTTGTGATTGAGCATAACATCATAGCATCATCATGCATCATAAGCATAGCATTTTCACTAACCATTTCAAGGACCAAAGGATTTATCTTTGTTCTTTGTTGCAGGTCATGGCTTCTGCTCGTAGGAATACTATCCGGATCAACTTTGTAGGAATACCTCCTAAGCTTAAGGAATTGGTCTCTCAAGTTTCTGAAAACTCCCAGTTCATCAAGAGGCATGGTCACCTACTGGATCTAGTCACTTCAGGGTTCAATAAAGACATGATGAGTGTCCTGTTTCAGTTCTTTGACCCTAAACATCATTGCTTCACATTTCCCGACTATCAACTGGTTCCTACAATGGAAGAGTTCTCCAAGCTTCTGGGTATACCTATTCTTGATCAGAAACCCTTCACAGGCTTGGAAAAAGAGCCTAAACCTGAAGTCATTGCTGCAGCCTTACATTTAAAGAAATCAGACATTGTCCTAGAAACAAGGAGTGGAGTTAAGGGTATTCTTGCTAAGGTATTGGTGGAGAAAGCTCAAGTATTCCTGAAGGCTATGAGTTATGATGCTTTTGAGGAGATCTTAGCCCTATTGATTTATGGCTTAGTACTGTTCCCCAATCCAGACCAGTTCATAGACGTACACGCCATCAACATATTTCTGACTCGCAATCCAGTGCCTACATTACTTGGAGACATCTTACACTCTCTTCATACCCGTACTACGAAGGCACGAGGAACTCTGATGTGTTGCATACCTCTATTATCTAGGTGGTTTATTTCTCACCTTCCTCGATCAGTGATGAAGAATGAACAAGGGTTCAGGTGGTCCAAGAGGATTATGTCACTTTCTCATTCAGATATTCATTGGTGCTCTAGATCTATGGAGAATGTGTTAGGGACCAATTTGTACTACTTTTTATACCTTTTTATTGGTCCCTTTTACCAAGTTTTGATGTAATTACACACTTTTATCTTCATTAATTTGTATAAATGCAATTAGGTTTAATTTATTTTGTTTTGAATAGTTATTTCACATTTTTTGTTAGTTGTGTAGAATTATGGATAAGCAAGACCTTGGTTTCAACATGGCATTTTGGAGGAAGCTTGCCAAACAAGGAAGCTGGGAAAGCAACAGTTCGCGCCGCGAACTTCCTTCGCGCCGCGAAGGCTGCGAATCCAGCAAGCTGACCAAGGGTCAAATGTGCTGCTGTGCAGAAAAAGTAATTGCCATTTTGATGTCTGCCTGGGAAGTGCTTTTCTGCTGCTGATGACAATGTCCAATTAGGGAAATGTCAACCTTTTTGGTAGAGACAAAATAGTTTAACCTAGGGTATGGAAACATTATTCATTATCATTCACACATTGTTCTTGAGAGTTTTTGTAATAGAAAAACAGAGTTTTTCTTCATTGAGATTCTGCTTTGTAACAATGGTGATGAGGAGCTAAACTCCCTTTTGTCAAGATTGGAGGTAGTAGCTATTCTCATCTATCTATGTATTAACTTTGATTTATATATGAGATAGAGATTGTTGATGTATTGATTACTGTTTTTGCTTTAAGTTGAAAACCAGATTTGAGTAGTTGTCGAGAGAGACTACTCGAGTTTAGACATAAAACAGATTTTCAAGTAGTGAATAAGTTGTAGAGATAGATTTATTCATTACTATTCTTTGATATTGAACATTCAAGGTTACTATATTGATAGTTAGGTGGAGAGATCGTCTAAGGATCAATATAGTAACTATCACGATATCATTTAGACATAAATGACTTTGAGAGGATATTTGAACGTCATCAATAATCTTGAATCTAATTATTTATCATAGGGAATCATAGATATTTGAAATAGTGAACTCCAATCTTGCCAAGCTTTTATATTTGTCTAAAACCACTTAATAGTTTTGTTAACATTTATTAACAAGATATTTTTCCAAACAAAATAACCCTGTTACTTTATAAACTTATAACATTTGAATTATAGAACGGCGGTAATATTACCCAATCTCTGTGGATACGATACAAAAATATTTGCCAAAGATATACTCTTTCAACAAATTGGCGCCGTTGCCGGGGATTGGTGTCGATATTACAAGCATTGCAATAATTCTTTGTTTTAAGTTTTGTTACTTTTATTGTTATCCCTCTTTTGTTTCACTTGGTTTGTTAGTTTTGTAGATTCTAGTGCATGCGAGGAAAAGTAACCGAGGAGCAACTTCAATTCGATCCTGAAATTGAAAGAACACTTCGGAAGCTCAATAGCAAAACACGAAGAAGAAGGAAACTAGCCGAAGAGAGGAACCGGAGAGAAGAAGCATCTACTTCCGCAGTTGTTCCAATCGAAGAAGTGGTTGTAGAAGCTTGTGAAGGAAACATGGCGGAGGATAATCGTACCGAAATGTCCGCTAATAGTCCAAGAAGGAATGCTCAATTTGCCCGTGGAAGAAGAAATACGGAGATGAAGACCGGAATCCTCCAACTTCTCTATGCAACTCCATTCACCGGAATGGATCACGAAGATCCGTATACCCATCTCATCAAATTCTATGAGATTGCGGGTTCTACGGGAATAGACGAGGCGGGTGAAGAGACGTTATTCAAGAGAATGTTCCCACACTCATTAGTGGGAAAAGCAAAGGAGTGGTACCTTGATCAAGAATCAAGAGTGATGACGGATTGGAATCTATTAGAAGAAAAGTTCTTAGAAAGATACTTCCCTCAATCCCGATTCATGGAAGCCAAGACGGCTATAGCGGTATTCACTCAAGGAGGAAACGAATCTCTAAATGAAGCTTGGGAGAGATTCAAATCAATGTTGAGGAAGTGTAAGGGACATGGTTTTGATGAGCTTACTCAAATCCATATCTTTTTGAATGGTCTCCAATCAACCCATAAGACACTTCTGGACGCCACCGCGGGTGGTTCGCTGATATCAAAAACTGCGGAAGAAGCTAAAGTCATTATTGAACGGATGGCCCGTAATGATCATCAAGGTCAACATGATCGTAGCCCTTCGCAACGTAAGCCCGGAGTTTTAGAGTTGAATACCAATGATGCCATCCTTGCACAGAATAAGCTACTCTCTCAGCAAGTGGAGCTTCTTACTCAACAAATGGCCAAGCTTCCACAGCAAATAAAAGAGATTCAAGGGTTTCAAGTTCAACATCAAGTAGCATGTTGTGAGTTGTGTCAAGGGGATCATCCTACTGGTTTTTGTCCTCCACCCCAAGAGGAAGTCAGTTATGTGAACAACCAAAACCAGGGATATCAAAGACAACAGCCTAACAATCAAGGTTATCAACCAAGAAACAATCAAGGTTACCAACCGTCAAGATTCAACAACCAGAATTATCAACAGCAAAGCCCTTACCAACAACCAAATTCTCAAGGTCAGCAGTCGCAAGGAGGAAATTCCAAGCTAGAAGACACTCTTCAACAATTCATGCAAGCTTCTATGGCAAATCAGAAAAGTAACGAGGCGGCAATTAAAAATCTGGAAAATCAAGTAGGCCAACTCGCGAAGCAGCTGTCGGAACAAAATGCAGGGCCTTCTTTCTCTGCTAACACTCAACCAAATCCAAAGGAGCATTGCAAAGCAGTCGTCACACGGAGCGGTAAAGCGTTGGTAAGTGAAAAAGGTGAAGAAATTGTAGAAGAGAACACCACTGATGGGATGCTGGAAGAAACAGACATAGTTGGTGCAAAGGAAAATGCTTCTGGAAATGCTCAGTTCGCGCCGCGAACAACCTTCGCGCCGCGAAAAGAGCAGGTTTTGCCCACTGCTGTGCAGACTGATATTGAAGGGAAGAAAGATGCTGAATCAAAGAAAAAGAAGAAATCTGAGAAGGGAGTGAATGTCATCCCAACTCAACATCTACCCTACCCACATGCTCCATCAAGGAAAGACAATGCTAGGCACTATGCACGGTTCATGGACATCTTCAAGCAACTCCAAATCAACATTCCATTTGCTGATGCATTAGAACAAATGCCACGGTATGCTAAATTTATGAAAGACATTCTTACCAAGAAAAGGCGACATGTAGAAGATGAGACCATCATTCTTGATGCACGATGTAGCGCAATCATCCAGAAGACTTTACCTCGGAAGGAGTCCGACCCGGGCCGGGTTGTTCTACCGGTAACCATTGGAAGCACTTACGTTGGGAACGGTTTGATAGATTTGGGCTCTAGTATAAATTTAATTCCTCTTTCTATTGTCAAACGATTGGGAAATGTGGAGATTAAATCAACAAGAATGACCTTACAACTAGCAGACAAGTCTACAACCTCACCATACGGAATTGCCCAAGACATGCTCGTAAAAGTGGACAAATTTTTGTTTCCGGTGGATTTTGTAATAGTAGAGATGGATGAGGACCGCGATGTACCCTTAATCCTTGGAAGACCTTTTATGAAGACCGCTCGGATGATGATCGACATAGATGATGGGTTAATGAAGGTTAGAGTTCAAGACGAAGAGGTGACTTTTAACCTTTTCGAAGCAATGAAACATCCAACTGACAAGCATGATTCTTTTCGAATTGATGCAAGTGAAGAGGAAGTAGTGGAGGTCGTGAATCAAATCCATATTTCTAATCCTTTGGAAAGATCCCTTATCGGAGCATACAATGTGTTAACCGACAATGAGGAACGAGAGATCGAAGCGATGTTGCACGAGTTAGAATCTTGTGGTGAGCTGGCCTATCAAGAAGGATTAGTGGAAGATTTGGATGCAATGAAGGAAACTGAAGAGCAAAAGTTAGAATTGAAGATGCTTCCGGCACATTTGAAGTATGTGTTTCTTGGAGATGAGTGTACCAAACGGTGATTATAAGCAACACATTGTCCACGCAAGAGGAAGATAAGTTGATTCAAGTTTTGAAAAAGAACCAAGGTGCGATAGGGTGGGTTTTATCCGATTTGAAGGGTATTAGTCCAGCATATTGCATGCACAAGATAATGATGGAGGAAAACTTCAAACCGGTTGCGCAACCTCAGAGGCGTTTGAATCCATCAATGAAAGAGGTGGTTCGTAAAGAAGTTGTCAAACTTTTAGAAGCCGGAATGATTTATCCCATATCTGATAGTGCATGGGTGAGTCCGGTACAAGTGGTCCCCAAGAAAGGCGGAATGACGGTGATCAAAAACGATAAAAATGAGTTGATTCCGACGAGAACAGTGACAGGGTGGAGGATGTGCATCGACTATAGAAGGTTGAATCAAGCCACAAGGAAAGATCATTTCCCACTACCTTTCATGGATCAAATGTTGGAGCGGCTCGCCGGCAAAAATTTCTACTGTTTCTTGGACGGATATTCGGGGTATAATCAAATTTCAGTAAATCCGGCAGACCATGAAAAAACAGCTTTTACATGTCCTTTTGGCATCTTTGCTTACCGAAGAATGCCTTTTGGATTATGTAACGCACCGGCCACATTTCAACGGTGTATGCAAGCTATCTTTTCAGACTTGATAGAAGAATGCATTGAGGTGTTCATGGACGATTTTTCTGTTTATGGATCATCTTTTGAAATGTGCTTAAAGCACCTTGATGTAGTTCTGGAGAGATGCGTGGAGACCAACCTAGTGCTCAACTGGGAAAAATGCAATTTTATGGTCACTGAGGGTATAGTACTTGGTCACAAGATTTCTTCTGAAGGGCTAGAGGTGGACAAGGCCAAGGTGGAGGTTATTGAAAAGCTGCCACCTCCAACTAACATCAAAGGAATAAGAAGCTTTCTAGGACATGCCGGGTTCTACCGGAGATTCATACAAGACTTCTCAAAGATCGCAAAGCCATTGAGTAATTTACTCAACAAAGGTACGCCTTTTCTTTTTGATGAGTCATGTCTTAAAGCTTTCTTAGATTTGAAAGAAAAGTTGATCACCGCACCAATAATCGTAGCACCAAACTGGAACCTTGATTTTGAACTCATGTGTGATGCTAGCGATTATGCTGTGGGTGCGGTGTTAGGACAAAGAAGCGATAAAGTTTTCCATGCCATACACTATGCTAGTAAGGTGTTGAATGACGCGCAAGTTAATTACGCAACAACTGAAAAAGAATTGCTAGCCATAGTATATGCACTGGAAAAATTTAGAGCTTATTTGATTGGTTCAAGAGTTGTAATCTACACTGACCACTCTGCAATAAAATATCTGCTTACCAAGCCGGATTCAAAACAAAGGCTTATTCGTTGGATTCTTTTATTACAAGAGTTTGATCTAGAGATTCGGGACAAAAAAGGTTCCGAGAACTTGGTAGCAGATCATTTGTCTCGATTGGTCAATGTAGAAATTACAAACAAAGAAGAAGAGGTGAGAGAAGAATTTCCAGATGAAAAACTCTATGCGATTCAAGTGAGGCCTTGGTTTGCTGATTTTGCTAACTACAAAGCAACTGGTTTAACACCGGAAGACCTCACTTGCAATCAAAGAAGGAAATTCTTAGCTGATGCAAAATATTATGTCTGGGATGACCCTTACCTTTTTAAAGTAGGGGCAGACAATATTTTGAGAAGGTGTGTAACAATAGAGGAATCAAGAGACATTCTGTGGCACTGTCACAACTCTCCGTATGGAGGTCACTATAGTGGTTTGAGAACAGCCACTAAAGTACTCCAATCGGGTTTTTACTGGCCATCTTTATTCAAAGATGCGCACGAACATGCGAAGAGTTGTGATGCATGTCAACGGAGTGGCGGAATAGGAAAACGGGATGAAATGCCTCTAACCAACATGCTAGAAGTAGAAGTTTTTGACTGTTGGGGTATTGATTTCGTTGGCCCATTCCCTTCTTCTTTCTCTAATGAGTACATCTTAGTAGCTGTTGATTATGTTTCGAAGTGGGTGGAAGCAAGTGCCTCACCCAAGGCCGATGCCAAAACTGTGATCAAATTTTTAAAGAAGAACATATTCTCACGTTTTGGTGTACCTCGAGTGTTGGTGAGTGATGGAGGCTCACACTTCTGCAATACACCCTTAGAAAAAGTTCTGCAACATTATGGTGTAAAGCATAAGGTGACCACTCCTTACCACCCACAAGCGAACGGTCAAACTGAGGTTTCAAACCGGGAAATCAAACGGATACTTGAGAAAACAGTTTCGAACTCAAGAAAGGATTGGTCCTTAAACTAGATGAGGCTTTGTGGGCATATCGCACTGCTTACAAAGCACCTATTGGGCTGACTCCGTTTCAACTGGTGTATGGGAAGACTTGTCATCTTCCAGTTGAAATGGAACATAGAGCATTATGGGCTCTTAAGTTCTTGAACTTCGACTCCACTCTAGCTGGAGAGAGAAGGAAAGGTCAACTCCATGAGTTAGAGGAACTAGGAAGGAACGATGCTTACCATTCTAATAAGCTGTACAAGGAGAAGACAAAAGCATACCATGATGGGAAGGTCCGCCACAAAGAGTTTCATGTTGGTCAGATGGTATTGCTTTTTAACTCAAGGTTGAAGTTGTTTCCGGGTAAATTGAAGTCTAAATGGTCAGGACCATTTGTTGTCAAAGAAGTACGGAATTATGGCGCCATTGTGATAGAGGACCCAAAGTCGCAAGAAAGCTGGACTGTCAATGGTCAAAGACTGAAAGTCTATCATAGCGGTGACATAAACCGTGATGTGTGTGTCCTTTCCTTATCTGGATCAAGCTAATTGAGGTACCGTCGAGCTCTTAACGACGTTAAACAAAGCGCTGGTTGGGAGGCAACCCAACGTTGTTAGTGTGCATTTTAAATTTCTCTGTTTTGTGATTTTTTTTTTAGCTCTGTTGAAGTTTAAAATTTTTGAAGTTCTGTTTTTGGCAGTTCGCGCCGCGACCTCTTGTTCGCGCCGCGAACTGAATGAAAAAATTTGAGTGGGTTCTGTTTTTTGCAGTTCGCGCCGCGAACTGAATGGAAAAATTTTAATTGGTTCTGTTTTATGCAGTTCGCGCCGCGACCCCCTGTTCGCGCCGCGAACTTTGCGGGACAGAAATCATTTAAATACTGTTTAGGTCAATTCCTTTTCATTTCAAACCTTCCTCATTTCAAATCCTTTTGCCGCGCTTTCACCTCAACCCCAAAATTCCCCCATTTCTCAACTTTTTCAGTGTCCCACTCTTCCAATCTTCTTCTTTTAGCAAGTGTAGAGATTCAAAAGGTATGTAATCTTCATTTCCTCTGTTCCAATCCCTTTTTGGGTTTTTCAAGTTAGGGTTGGTTAGAAATCGTATTTATCTGTGAATATTGTTTTGAATCGCTATGCATGTGTGAATTAGAATAGGATTGGGTTAGGGTTGAGTATTTTGGCTGGTTGGATGTGTTTAATCCCTCAATGGTGAAACCCTAGGAAGCTTTGGGGATTTCCTGATATCGCAGGGTTCGCGCCGCGAACTAACCTTCGCGCCGCGAACTGTGAATTCCAGCAGCCATGTTCTTTTTGATTGTTGACTAATGCTGTCATATGTGTTTTGTGGTTGTGCTGTTTTTGATTGCAGATGTCTAAGAGGACTAAGACCATGACACCTCCTCAGGCCCGTGCTCCCTGGAGGTTCATCAGTGAGGAACACGAAGCACGGTTTGAAAGCCTTGTCAAGAGAACCATTCTACCTGAAAGGTTTATCCGCCTGGCTCCAACTGGGGTGTATCACAGAGTGGTTGAGGCTTTCGAGCAAAGAAAATGGATGAAGTTATGTGAGCCGGAAGCCGCAATCAACTACGACCTGGTCCGAGAATTCTATGCGAATGCGATGCATCGTGAGGAAGGTACAACCTTCATTTACCAGTCCAGGGTGAGGGGAAAGATTGTTTCATTTGGAAGGGATGACATTAATTCCTATCTAGGCCACCCCTTAACCCTTGGAGAAGGCGAGAGCTGTGAGTACAGTGTCATGGAGGTAGCCAACAGGTGGAATCTGGAAGAAGTCAATGCCACCTTATGTCTCCGTGGAAAATCTTTTGAAGTGAATGACCAAGGGCATCCGAAATTGTGGAAGAGAGAAAATTTCAATTTGGATGCTAGGGCTTTCTTGGTGCTACTGTTAACCAATATCAGACCAAGAAGCCACACCACCACAATTCCCTTGGATGTCGGTTGTCTGTTGTACTGCATCATGATCGGGAAAACGGTGGATGTCGCAGCCCTCATTTCATGTGAGTTGAGAAAGATTGTGTTAAGCGGAACAAATTTCGGGGGCAAAGCTGGTGTGCTAGCTTATCCAGGACTTATTATGGGACTGTGCCGTAAAGCAAATGTCCACATCCCTGAGGAAGTGCACTTCTCGATCACCAGTGTGATCAGTGACGCTTATTTGAACAGGTTTCTGCAATACCCGAATGAGAAGACTGATGCAGCTGGTACTTCTTCCTCTCGAGCCCGAGCCAGATCCCGATCTCAGCCTCAACCTCAGAGTACCCCAGGTTTTGATCAGATGGCTTTTGCCAACTACTGTTGTGAGAACTTTGAGGCCTCCGGGAGGTCTCAATCCTTTCTTTTTGATGCCATGCAGCAGCAGTTCCAGAACACGTTTCTGGCACCAGAGGCCCGTACTTTTCCATCGCAAGCTGACTATTCAGCTTATGCTAATTGGCCTGTGGGCAGGCCAAATTTTATGGGGGGTGCAGGAGGTAGTGCTGACCCAAATGAGGAGATGGAAGATGTTCTCGGAGGTTTAGGTGGTGATGAAGAGGAAGAGGAGTGAATTTGTGGAGTTTTGAGAGTATTGTTTGTTTGATTTTCTGTTTACCAATTCTGTTTTTGTTTTGGGAATTTTGTAATGTACTTTTTGGTGGCTCTAGTTCACCGTGACTTTATCTTAGCACTTTAATTTTTCTTTAGTATTTTTTTATAATTGCATGAGTACTTTTTTGAAATTTAAGTGTGTTTTTAATCAAATTGGTTTACCAACAGTCCTATTTAATTGTTCTTACGCTTAAGTCAAGCCTAAAGCAACCAAGAATTGTTCGCAAAGAAAGAAGCATAGGATACTTCGAGTGGTGATGATAAGAATTAGTGTCGGCATTTCAAGGTACACTTTATCGCTTTCTAGACGTAGCATGAGTAGGTTGATGTTTTGTGCAAATTCCATTTCATAAATTCATTGAAGTATATGTCAGTTTTGAATCAAAATAGGACTTAACCATTTGTGAGGAAGCTTTCCATTGTGCACTAAAAAAAGCGGGAAACCGAGCATTATTTTGACTCATTCTTATCATGCTAAATCATGCATCAATCTAATGTTGTGTGAAATTTTTGAATATGATAGAGGCATTTTGTTGTGAGAAAAACCACTTGACCAAAACGCTTAAATCAACGAACCTTGCGAGGAGTAATCCTTAGTTAACCCCCTTTGAGCTAATTAGGATTCATTTGATTGATCATTGTAAAATCAATTGAAATTTGTGGAATAAATGAATCCTAATTTCTTTCGTATCAGTTGAAACCTCAAACCGAGTTGTGTGCAAAAATTTTGCCTTTTGCTTATGTTTAAGTAGGGAGCATTATTGAATAAATCTGGTTGTGGAATCTAAAGTTGGGGAGAGTAAAGTGAAGAGTTGATAGGGAACTTGGAATAGTGAGTTTCTATGGAAGGGTAAGAATATGAAAAGAAACAAGAAAAAGAAATCACCCTTGAAACCATAGAGCATATAAAAAAAAAATAAAAAAAAAATAAAAAAAAAAATGCTCATGGTTGTGTGGATTTGAAAAGAAAAGATAGGGACCAAGGAAAAGGAAATTGTGTAGAGTTGAATCTTTGGGAATGCTCCCTTAGGATAGGCAACCTTGTTGAATTCTCTTAATCATACCCTTTCTTGCAACCTAAGCCACATTACAACCTTTGAAAGACCTCTTGATTCTCATTTTTCACATGATTTGGTATTTGTTGTGATAGCCGCATGATTCGATTTGTTGTTGATTTAACTGCTTGGATGAGTGAAAGAAACCCTTCATGTTATTCATCAATATTGATGTGTGCGTAAGTTTGATTCAATTTTGACATGTATGACTTTGAAATCCTTGGAATGATTTTTGCACTTTACCATTTCCCTTATTCATGTTTGTCTAGAATTGAGAGAGGTGAATTGAGAAGAGGCCAAACACTTTTGAACCATTTGAATATCCTTGATAAATGCTTGTTTAAATCTTTTGTGTCATGATCTTGGTTGTGAGGGTGGAAACTTTTGTTTAGGGACAAACAAAATGCTAAGTTGGGGAGAGTTGTTAGGGACCAATTTGTACTACTTTTTATACCTTTTTATTGGTCCCTTTTACCAAGTTTTGATGTAATTACACACTTTTATCTTCATTAATTTGTATAAATGCAATTAGGTTTAATTTATTTTGTTTTGAATAGTTATTTCACATTTTTTGTTAGTTGTGTAGAATTATGGATAAGCAAGACCTTGGTTTCAACATGGCATTTTGGAGGAAGCTTGCCCTTCACAGGCTTGGAAAAAGAGCCTAAACCTGAAGTCATTGCTGCAGCCTTACATTTAAAGAAATCAGACATTGTCCTAGAAACAAGGAGTGGAGTTAAGGGTATTCTTGCTAAGGTATTGGTGGAGAAAGCTCAAGTATTCCTGAAGGCTATGAGTTATGATGCTTTTGAGGAGATCTTAGCCCTATTGATTTATGGCTTAGTACTGTTCCCCAATCCAGACCAGTTCATAGACGTACACGCCATCAACATATTTCTGACTCGCAATCCAGTGCCTACATTACTTGGAGACATCTTACACTCTCTTCATACCCGTACTACGAAGGCACGAGGAACTCTGATGTGTTGCATACCTCTATTATCTAGGTGGTTTATTTCTCACCTTCCTCGATCAGTGATGAAGAATGAACAAGGGTTCAGGTGGTCCAAGAGGATTATGTCACTTTCTCATTCAGATATTCATTGGTGCTCTAGATCTATGGAGAATGTTACCATCATTGACCGTTGTGGGGAGTTCCCTAATGTGCCACTCCTTGGCATAAGAGGGGGCATTACCTACAACCCTTCTTTAGTTCTACGTCAGTTTGGTTACGCTCGGACTGATGGTCCTCATGACATGCTTATTCAGGGTATTGTGTTCGACTACGACAACGATCTTCAAGGTTACCGTCAAAGGTTCATACGAGCATGGGGTAAAGTGAACAAGGTTGACAGCAAGACTCTGGAACCCAAGTACACTATTCCCATGGAACCATATCTCAGATGGGTACGATCTCGTGCTCAGACTCTTATGATGCCATATCCTGCTATCCTGCCAGTTACCATGGAGCCTGTTGCTGAAGGAGATACTTCTTACATCATTCTTCATCCAGACATGCCCACTGACATGGAAGAGTTACAGAGGTCCTGGATCCAGTTGAAGGAGCAAAGAGATACTTTTGAGACTCATTACAAGGCAAGTCAGGAAAGAATCCTGGAGCTAACAAAACAACTTCACGAGGAGCGGAATCTCAACTCATACCTCAACACAAAGAGGAAACGTCCATGGGAGACTTAAAACCCCATTTTTGTATTCATTTCATTTTTATTGTAAGCCCAAGGGGCAAACAAGTTTATTACTAATAAAAGTTTACTTTTTGGTGGTTTAAACAAATTTAAATCCTACGGTCCTTGAAAACATTACATAAGCATCTACATACCATATTATTGCATCACAGGTTTCTTATGAACAGGTATCTTATCTTCTCGCTGTTTACCTCAGCAGAAATGGCTCTTGAACAGACTGTCAAGATCACTTCCAAGGGTCCTATCAAAATTACTGCTGAAGGCCTGGTGAAGACTGTTGCTGAAGTTAGAGTGCCTCCCATGATTATTACCACTCCTGGCCCTATTCCTTATACTTCTGATAAAGCTATACCCTGGAATTACGGTTCTGATGTTTATATCCATGGTGTTAAGCAGGAACCTTTGACTGATACACCTGTTACTGATGATAACCTTGATGTTGATAATATTGCTGGATCTAGTAAGATCACCAGAAGTGGAAGAATTTTCTCTCCTCCAGCTACCTCAAAAAATACAGTTCTTCCAACTACTACCTCCACTTTTGAGCCAAGTACTGATGCTCGAGGCAAAGGTCCTGTGGTTGAACCTGTGCAAGCTGAAGCACCGACTGCTGAAAATCTCTCTAAACAGATGGAAGAAGTGTTGAAGATCATTCGTAAGAGTGATTATGATGTTGTTGACCAGTTGGGGCATACTCCCTCCAAAATTTCCATGTTGTCTTTGTTGTTGTGTTCTGAGGCTCATGCTAAAGCCTTGATCAAATTCTTAAGGACTGCTCATGTACCAAATGAAATTTCTGTGGATCAATTTGAAAATTGTGTTGCACATCTGACTTATGATAATGGGTTAGGTTTTTCTGATGTTGACTTGACTCCTGCCAAAAGAAACCATAACAGAGCTTTACATATCTCCATTGAATGTAGGGGCAATACCTTGTCTCATGTGTTGATAGACAATGGCTCTTCATTGAATGTACTTCCCAAAGAGGTTCTGAACAAGCTCAGTCCTGAAGATGCTGTGTTAAGATCAAGTAATATAGTGGTGAGAGCCTTTGATGGTTCAAGAAGAGTGGTGCATGGAGAAATAGATCTCCCGATCAAAGTAGGCTCTCAAGTCTTCGATTCTACCTTCTATGTAATGGATATTCGTCCTGCGTACTCTTGTTTGCTTGGGCGCCCCTGGATCCACGGGGCAGGTGCTGTGACCTCCACTCTACATCAGAAGCTGAGATATCCAGTGAAGGGAAAGATCGTAACTGTTTATGGAGAGGAAGAATATATGGTCAGTCATGTGAATACATTTAAGTATGTTGAAGTGGAAGGTGAATATGTTGAGACTCCTTACCAGACATTTGAAGTAGTTCCTTGGGTCGTTCCCGCTACTGAAGCTCCTCCTGTGGTTAAAAGAGTTCCTGTGGTTACCAGAGTACCTCCTACAATGGCTTCCCTCAAAGATGCTAGAGTTGTGGTTGAAGAAGGTGGTTGTACTATTTGGGGTCAGCTTCCCGACATTCCTTACAAGTCTGACAAGTTTGGTCTGGGTTTCACTGCAGAGTCCCAGAAGGCTGTTCGTCGTGCTCGTGCTGTTCGTATCACCAATCCAGGGAACATGAAAGATCAAATCAATGTTGTGGGTGACTATAATGAAGACTACAATATGGATAACTGGATTTTTCCTACTGTGGGGTGATGGGCTCAACAATTGGAAGACTGAAGACGTTATTCCTATCTCCTTTAGTCAGGAGTAAATACTATTACTGTGTTGTTATTTTTAAGTTTATAATTAAACTTTTAAGCCTTGTGCCTTACCGGGGCACAATGGTATGCTTGTTTCGGGATGTCATTTCATTTGCATACTTCATTCAATAAAAATCAATGGACGTTTCGTTTTCGTAAATATTGGGCTCTTTGTTTTTCTTTTATTTTATTTTCATCAGCTATGTGTTCTTACACACACCCACATCACTAAAATGCAGATCCTCATCCACTCTGGATCCTGTTGATAACAGTTCTACTATTGCCAATTATAATTTTGAGAATCCGATCTATCAAGCTGAAGATGGAAAGGATGAAGATTTTGAAGTACATGTAGAGCTTGCTAGGTTAGTACAACAAGAAGAGAAAGCTATACAGCCACATGAAGAGCCAATCGAAGTTGTGAATCTGGGTACTGAAGTAGACAAGAAAGAAGTCAAAATAGGAGCAGGCTTGGAAAATAGTGTCGGATGTTACGTGATTATGTAGAGGTTTTCGCTGGAAAAATCAAGAGATGATATGGAATGATGAATGTCAAGAAGCTTTTGACAAAATCAAGAAGTATCTCCAAGAACCTATAAATCTGATGCCACCAGTTGAAGGAAGACCTCTAATCATGTATTTGACCGTGTTAGAAAATTCAATAGGGTGTGTGTTGGGGCAACATGACGAGTCTGGTCGAAAAGAGCATGCAATATACTACCTTAGCAAAAGGTACCGACTGTGAAACAAGATACTCCCAGCTCGAGAAAGCTTGCTATGCTTTGGCTTAGGCTGCTCGCCGACTAAGACATTATATGTTGAATCATACCACTTTATTGATTTCTAAGATGGATCTTATCAAATATACATCTGAGAAACCTGCTCTCTCCGGAAGAACAACAAGATGATTGCTGAACTCTGCACGCAGTTCAAAATAAAACACCATAACTCTTCTCCGTACCGGCCAAAGATGAATGGCGCCGTGGAGGCTGCTAATAAGAATATTAAGAAGATCATACGAAAGATGACAGTAACATACAAAGACTGGCATGAGATGTTACCCTTGCTCTTCATGGTTATCGCACTTCAGTGCGCACTTCGACAGGGGGAAACTCCTTTCTCTTTGGTCTACGGAATGGAAGCTATTTTACCAGTGGAAGCTCAGATTCCTTCCTTAAGAATCATGAAGGATGCAGGCTTGGATGAAGATGGGTGGATTTAGACTCGACTCGACCAGATAAATTTGATTGATGAGAAGAGGTTGGCGGCTGTTTGTCATGGTCAGATGTACCAGAAACGGATGATCAAAGCTTTCAATAAGAAGGTTAAGCCAAAGGTATATCAGGCTGGTGACCTGGTAATCAAGCGTATCATACTACCACAGGGTGATCCTAGGGGCAAGTGGACTCCTACATATGAAGGACCATTTGTGGTCAAAAGAGTATTCTCAGGAGGTGCCATGATGCTTACCACTATGGATGGTGAAGACTTTCCACAGCCTGTAAACGCAGACATAGTTAAAAAATACTACGCATAAAAAGAGACCCGCTAGGTTGACTGGCCTAGGCAAAAATAAGGGCATCCCGGCAAACCAAAAGGGTTCGGGCAAAAATTAGGGATATATATAAAAAAAAATGTACATCTGGCAAGTCAAAAACCTGAAAAGGCGGCTTGGGCAAAAAAGGGTATCCCGGTGGATTGAAAACCTGAAAGGGCAATCCAGGCAAAAGTTAGGGATTAAAGCGTATGACTATGTCTCGTTTGGATCACTCATGTAACTTCAACTGATGGTGCTACCTAAATCAAGTTCAAACAGATAAAGATCAATCCAATCGTTTCTGTCTCAACAGCAGAAGATGAGATATTTGAAGATAATGGCAATAGTAGAATTGAAACTCAATAGGATCATTTTTCACATAGCTGTTTTCTTTGTTTTATAAAAAATTTACGACGAATTCCTCTTACTAGGATTTCTGTCTCCTTGTACAAACTTGCCTATGTATAGGTCACTTTGTGATATAAATAAAATTTCATCTTTGAATCCAGATTTACTTTTACTCTATTTACATAAGCGAAAATGTCCATTGGTTGTGTTTGAATGTATGCATGATTTTGAATACGATTGATGTTTACCAGAAATGCATAAAATGTAGTAATAGTATTTACTAAGGACGAACGAGGGTAGTAGTTCAACGAAGCTTCGCCGGTTCATCTCCACTATAAATCCCCAGTAGAGCAAATCTATCTTTATAGATGCTTCAAATTACGTCTCCCCTTGAATTTATGTCCATCTCTTTTATCCTCAGTCGGGATACTCAGGAACTTATTCCTTCAATAGAAGTACGACGAACGAATACGGGAAGTGACAAATACTATACTATCAAACAAGACGGGAACGAGTTCCTCATATTCTTCAGCAACGAATCGGGATTTATTTTCCCTAGCCAGCAGTTGTTATACAAAGATATCCGGACGCTTCAGGCCGCATGATTCATACATACATCATTTACATCATACCATGGCATATCCATAAGTGCATAATACATTTACTTAGATGCACCATGCCATGCATGCATACATATTGCATAAACTAACCTTTTCCTTGCAGGATGGTTATATACAGGTAAAATACTATCAACAATTCACAACAGGTCAGAAACGATCTATACAAAGATCTAGTGCTGATACTTAATCATTACTCAAGGTGTCCTTGGATAGTAGGCAAACGGTCTATACGAAGATCTATTCCCTAGTCCAGGATGTTTTCAGGAGAGTTAATCCTGATACTCTTTTATCCTCGGATAGTAGGTGTCATACGGTGAACTGACTTTGTGTGTTTTGCTTTGGAAAGCAAATGTCGCGGATAGCAAGAGTCGCCACCGACTTTTCTTTTATCCAATAAGGAAAGGTGGAAAAGAACAGGAAAGACCTTGATTAGATTTTGGGTTCAGGAGGTACATTATACAAAGGGAAGGTGTTAGCACCTTTTGTATCCATGGTTATCCATGGGCTCTTAATTGCTGGATCACTTATGTTTGTCTGAAAAAAGTGTTTGTGCATTGCTTAAAAAATGTTTTGAAAAGAGAATTTAACTTTGTAATGATTCTTGTATGAATGTATACAAAGTGGTTATCTCGTTTAGTTTTGAAAGTTACTTAGAAAAATATAACTCGGTAATGATTCTAGTATGAATGTATACCAAGTGGTGATTTTCTCAAGATGTTTTGAAAGGTGTGGGGGTGTGAAAAATGTTTTAGGTTGTGAGCCAGCAATTAAGGGTTATACCTACCTAAGGTCTTTATGGGCATTTCCTATCCTTATGAGGGTAAAACTGTCCTTACTATTGAGAAGTAAGTAGTCTTATCTCTTTGGATGTAAAAGGGTCATCGATTGGTCATTAACGGCAACATTTGTAAGGATACCTTAGCATTCGAAGGGACGATCATCATTTAACCGTAGGCTACAACGAAGGGTCATCGAGGGACAAAATCATATATTCGCAGGCAACATCCGAGGGACTATGATTTATTTTATAGGGACATGATGATTTAATTGAAGGGCCTTTGCTAAGTGTATCCCCACATTCGCGGGACATGACCATAATACCGGAGTCGTAGGGTAACAAAGAGAGGTCCAGGATCACTTATTTAAAGGCAAAGTTTTACAATTAATTAGATAGTCGTAATCAATTAGGTAATTAGAGTGAATTTCCATATTAAAATCGATTAAACAGTTAGGATGAATCTCCACATTAAAATCAACTAAATAATTAGGAGGAATCTCCACAAGGGTATCCCACAAATAAAGTGGAATACCTAGTAAGCTACTTGTTCCTGGGAATATGTGAACCCTTACAACATTCAGCACACAGGTCAGAATACCAAATGGGGGTGCAATCGAGGATTACACCGCAAAGGAAAACACAGCAGTAGGAATGTCAGAAAAAAGAACGCATGATTAACATAGAACAGATCAAATAAGCATAGAACAGAACACCCAAAATATTAGCGACTGTCACGTTCGCCTCTGCCTCGCCTAGCGAATACTCGCTACATGCTCGCTTAGCGATGTGCTAGCGAGCGGCTGCGGGTTTTGAATTTCAGAACAGTATGACCTCAGCCTGCTGCACGCCTTATGGCGTCCAATACGCAAATTACATGGTTCAGCATTCACAATATTCAGGCACACTTAAATTCACATGCAAAACCTCAAATATGTTTATGAATTCAGTTATAATATCACATGCAAATTAAGAACATAAAGCGGTAATGGTAATACAAACCTGTTTGCAATCGAATTGCAACCTTGAATTGGCAAGTCGGATTGAGTTGGGCGGAGGTAACCTCGGTGCGGATGAGTTTCTTTCAGGGTTTCCTTTAGGGTTGCGCTGAATTCTTTGGGTTAGCCTCCAGGGTTTGTTGTGCCTTCTTTCTATCTCCGGTTTTCCTTCCGTTTTCGTTCTCTTTCTGAATGAAGTCCTTGGTATTTATAATAGTTTTTGTGACCTAATGGGCTCAGAATGAAGCCCAGAATTTTCTGGTATTCGCAAGCTTCGCTAGGCGAGTATTGTAGCGAGGGGTTCGCTAGGCGAAGGATTTGCTCGCCTAGCGAGCATGCCAGTTTGGGCCATTTTCTGAATTTTGTCCTTCGTGTGCTGGGTCCTTGTTCTTTTAAGATCAATGCCTTGAAAAATAAGTTGGAGTGCCTTAGAAATGCCTTGTAATATTAACGGGCAAATTTTGGGGTATGACAGCTGCCCCTGTTCAATATTCTTGAACCGAGAGAGTTAGAATGGTATGTAATCCATTCGTGGTCTGGAGGTGGAAGATTATTGAACACTAGAATGCCCCAAAAATTTGCACTTGTTAATCAGAGGTCATTCCTGATGGAGATGGGCTTAAAGATGCCATCCAGGAAGTTTGATGATGAAAGACCAGAACGGGTCATACACTGCTGGGGATAAAGGATCAGAATGGACCATATGCTAAATCGTATCTGAATAGCAAAGTGAGTTACCCCTTAGGCGGGTGACTTCGCTGGGGATGAAAGATCAGAATGGATCGTACGCTAGATCGTCTCTGAGTTGCAGAATGAACCGTGCGTTAGGCGGTATCTGACGAAGGTAGAATCAGAATGGATCATACGCTAGATCGTATCTGAGTTGAAGATCCCAATGGGTCGTACGTTAGACCGTATTGGAGTTGCAGAATGGGCCGTACGTTAGGCTGTATCTGACGAAGGAAGTAGTCATACGCTAGACTACACCTCGGAATGTACCGTACGCTAGGCAGTATCTGAGGATTTGAAGATCCGAATGGGCCGTACGTTAGACCGCATTGGAGTTGCAGAATGAGCCGTACGTTAGGCTGTATCTGAAGAAGAAAGTAGTCGTACGCTAGACTACACCTCGGAATGTACCGTACGCTAGGCAGTATCTGAGGATTTGAAGATCCGAATGGGCCGTACGTTAGACCGCATTGGAGTTGCAGAATGAGCCGTACGTTAGGCTGTATCTGAAGAAGAAAGTAGTCGTACGCTAGACTACACCTCGGAATGTACCGTACGCTAGGCAGTATCTGAGGATTTGAAGATCCGAATGGGCCGTACGTTAGACCGCATTGGAGTTGCAGAATGAGTCGTACGTTAGGCTGTATCTGAAGAAGAAAGTAGTCGTACGCTAGACTACACCTCGGAATGTACCGTACGCTAGGCAGTATCTGAGGATTTGAAGGTCCAAATGAGTCGTACGTTAGACCGTATTGGAGTTGCTGAAAGTCAGAATGGATCGTACGTTAGATCGCATCTGAGTTGAAGGAGTCATATGTTGAGCCGAATCAGAATGAACCGTACGTTAGGCTGTATCTGATAACATTTTTTATATTTGCAATGAATATCTGGGGTGGGCTTAAAGATGCCACCATTGGGAGGATATCAGAGTGTTTGTCAGAATGAATGTTCATATGGATTATATCTGAGAGATGTAGTTGAATCCTGAATGTAATTGATAAAGATGTCCGTCTGAATGGACCTTTGTTTTGACTGTATCAGGAGGATAATTAACTGAAAAATAAAGTTAGCTTCACGCCATGCCATGATGCATGAGATGTTTTATGCTTATGAAAATAAATGCGAACAATGTATGCATGCGTATGTTGTGAAATGATGTAATGAATGAATTATGCGTCTGAAAAGTTTTTTTTTTCTGGCGACTCCCTGGGGAAAATAAATCCCCATCTTCTGGTTGGAGATACTTGTACTGATGACCCTTTCTCAGCTAGGGATACTTGATTTCCGTCTGATGGTAGAAATATTTAACAGGAGCCTGGCTGGGGGGGGGGGGAAGAGATGACCAATTTGTCTAGTAATGTCAATTGCTTCTGGGGAATAACTGGTTTTGCTGGGGAATAGAATTAGCCACGGATTCATTGGAAAGCATGGTTAGACCTTCTCCTCGATCCTGAAGTCTTGTAGTAATCGCTATTTCTATTTTATGCATGCATTTTTGGTACACATCGATCATATTCAAATGCACATATCAATTCAAATTAAGTCAATGGACATTTATGCAAACAAAACAGAAAAAGTAAAACAAAAGCATCTTTTTGGAAATAAAATTATATTGATTTTGAAAGAGGGCCTATAAACAGGCAATTTGTGTACATGGAGACAGAAATCCTGGTAAGAGGAAATTGTCGAGAACATAAAGAAAAGCTATGAAGGAAAAGTCCTATCGATTCTAATTCTGCTACTGTCATTATGTATTCAAGCGTCTCATCCCCTGCTGTCGGATAGAATTGATTGGCTTGTTCAGTCCCTTGAACTTGGATGAAGTTGTCTGAGAACGGGACATAGTCATACGCTTTTAATCCCTAATTTTTGCCTGGACCACCTTTTCAGGTTTTCAGTCCACCAGGATACCCTTTTTTGCCCAAGCCGCCTTTTCAGGTTTTCGACTTGCCGGGTGTACATTTTTATGTGTTTATCCCTAATTTTTGCCCGAACCCTTTTGGTTCGCCGGGATGCCCTTACTTTTGCCTAGGTACGTCAACCTAGCGGGTCTCTTATATGTGTAGTATTTTTTGACTATGTCTGCGTTCACGGGATGCGGGAAGTCTTCGCCGTCCATCGTAGCAAGTATCATGGCTCCACCAGAGAATAGCTTCTTAACTACAAATGGCCCTTCGTATGTGGGAGTCCATTTGCCCCTGGGATCACCTTGTGGTAGAATGATACGCTTGATAACTAAGTCGCCGATTTGATACACCCGTCTCTTGACCTTTTTGTTGAATGCCTGGGTCATGCGTTTCTGATATATCTGCCCATGACAAACAACCGCCAGTCTCTTTTCATCAATCAAATTTATCTGATCGAGTCGAGTCTGAATCCATTCATCCTCGTCTAAACCTGTCTCTTTCATGATTCTTAAAGAGGGAATCTGAATCTCTACCGGTAGGACGACTTCCATTCCATAGACTAAAGAGAAAGGAGTTGCCCCTGTTGAAGTGCGTACTGAAGTGCGATAACCATGAAGAGCAAATGGTAACATCTCATGCCAGTCTTTGTATGTTACTGTCATCTTTTGTATAATCTTCTTAATATTCTTATTAGCAGCCTCCACGGCGCCGTTCATCTTTGGCCGGTATGGAGAAGAGTTATGGTGTTTTATTTTGAACTGCGTGCAGAGTTCAGTAATCATTTTGTTGTTCAAATTGGTGCCATTGTCAGTGATAACTCTTTCAGGGATGCCATATCGACAAATAAGACTATTCTTGATGAACCGTGCCACCACATTCTTGGTAACAGAAGCAAATGAGGTTGCCTCTACCCATTTTGTAAAATAATCAATAGCAACAAGGATGAAACGGTGTCCATTAGAAGCAGTAGGTTTAATCTCTCCAATCATATCAATGCCCCACATTGCAAAAGGCCAAGGGGCTGTCAACACGTTTAAAGGAGCAGGAGGCACATGTACTTTATCCACATAGATCTGGCACTTGTGACAGGTTCTGGAGTGATGGTGGCAATCAGCTTCCATGGTAGACCAATAATATCCTGATCTCAGAATCTTCTTGGCCATTGTATGTCCACTAGAGTGAGTCCCAAAAATACCGTCATGCATGTCTTCCATAATCCTTTATGCTTCCTTTTTATCCACACAACGAAGCAAAGTCGAATCATGATTACGCTTGTATAATATTCCATTACTCAAAAGGAATTTAGCGGAGAACTTCCTCAAGAATTTTCTGTCATTGATGGACGCCCCTTCAGGGTATTCCTGAGCTTCTAAATATCTTTTTACTTCATGGAACCAAGGTTTCTCTTCTACTTCATCAGCGTTAAGTTCATAACAATATGCTGGTTCATCTAGTCGTTCAATGGTGATCCTGGGAGCTTCATTGTCCCATCTGACTCTGAACATAGATGACATGGTGGCCAAGGCGTCTGCCAACTGATTCTCTTCTCGTGGAATATGTTCGAATGTAATCTTTTCAAAGTATGGGATTAATGTCAACACCCGCTCTCGATAAGGGGTGAGATTCGGATGTTTAGTGTCCCATTCTCCTTTGATCTGACTGATTACTAATGCTGAGTCTCCGTACACACTCAAAAACTTGATTCTCAGGTCTATAGCAGCTCTGAGTCCCAAAATACATGCTTCATACTCGGCCATATTGTTGGTACAATCGAAACATAGTCTAGTAGTGAAAGGCATATGGCAACCCTTGGGAGAAATAATTACAACACCAACACCATTACCCAACGCATTAGAAGATCCATCGAAAACCATAGTCCATCGGGATCCTAGTTCGGGTCCTTTATCTGGTCCAGGTTCTTCGTAATCAGTAACAAGCATGACATCCTCATCTGGGAACTCAAAATTCATAGATTGGTAATCATCCACTGCTTGATGAGCCAAATGATCAGCTAGCACGCTTCCTTTGATTGCTTTCTGGGTAGTATACTGGATATCATACTCTGTTAAAATCATCTGCCATCTCGCTATTCTTCCGGAGAGGGCAGGTTTCTCAAATATGTATTTGATGGGATCCATCTTAGAAATCAACAAAGTGGTATGATTCAACATATACTGTCTTAGTCGGCGAGCAGCCCAGGCCAAAGCACAGCAAGTTCTCTCGAGCAGTGAGTATCTTGTTTCACAGTCGGTAAACTTTTGGCTAAGGTAGTATATGGCATGCTCTTTTCGACCAGACTCGTCATGTTGCCCCAACACACACCCCATTGAATTTTCTAACACGGTCAAATACATGATTAGAGGTCTTCCTTCGACTGGTGGCATCAGGATCGGAGGTTCCTGGAGATACTTCTTGATTTTGTCAAAAGCTTCTTGACATTCATCATTCCATATCATCTCTTGATTCTTCCTCAGTAGTTTGAAGATGGGTTTGCAGGTAGCAGTTAAATGGGAGATAAACCGGGCGATGTAATTCAAACGTCCCAAGAAACCTCTGACTTCCTTATCTGTATGGGGCACTGGCATTTCTTGAATAGCTCTCACCTTAGCCGGGTCAACCTCAATTCCTTTACCACTGACAATAAATCCCAAGAGTTTACCGGATCTTACTCCAAAGGTGCATTTGTTCGGGTTCAATCTCAGCTTGTATTTCTTCAACCTCTCGAACAATTTGTACAAATGATCGAGATGTTCTTCTTCAGTATGAGATCTGGCTATCATGTCATCCACATATACTTCTATTTCGTGATGGATCATGTCATGGAACAACACCACCATAGCACGCTGGTACGTTGCCCCAGCATTCTTTAAACCGAATGGCATTACTTTGTAACAGAAAGTGCCCCATTGCGTCACAAACGTAGTTTTCTCCATGTCTTCAGGTGCCATCTTAATCTGGTTATAACCCGAGAACCCATCCATGAAGGAGAATACTTTGTGTTGAGCGGTGTTATCTACCAGAAAATCAATGTGCGGAAGTGGAAAGTCATCTTTGGGACTCGCTTTATTCAAATCTCTGTAATCGACGCACATTCGCACCTTACCATCCTTCTTCGGTACCGGTACCACATTAGCAACCCATTGAGGATAAAAAGTAACAGCCAGAAAACCTGCATCAAATTGTTTCATAACCTCGGCTTTGATTTTCTCAGACATTTCAGGACGCATGCGGCGAACCTTTTGCTTAATAGGACGACAATCTTCCTTCGTTGGCAAACGATGCACTACTATATCAGTATCCAATCCTGGCATGTCTTCATAAGACCAAGCAAAAATCTCTACATAGTCATGTAACATCTGAATCAATCTTTCTTTAATACTGTTTTCCAAGCCTGCTCCTATTTTGACTTCTTTCTTGTCCACTTCAGTACCCAGGTTTACAATTTCGATTGACTCTTCATGCGGCTGTATAGTCTTCTCTTCTTGCAGTACCAGTCTGGCAAGTTCTCCAGGTACTTCACAATCTTCCTCACTTCCATCCTCAGCTGGGTAGATCGGATTTTCAAAGTCATAATGAACAGTAGTAGAACTATTATCAACAGGATCCAAAGTGGGTATGGATCTGCAATTCGTTACGTGAGTGTGTGTAAGAAAACATAGCTTTTCAGAAGATGACAGGAAAGATAAAGAGCGCAATATTTGAATGCAAAAGTCCATTGATTTATTGAATGTGAATATGCTTATGAAAATGACAAAACCCTTAACAAATTAGCTATTATGCCTCGGGCATAGACACAATGCTTTAAGAAGTTCAATTGTAAAAATTAAAAAAAAAATTGCAACACTAAAACAGACAATAACAATTACTCATGACTAAAGGAAATCGAGATAGTGTCTTCAGCCTTCCAATTATTGAGTCCGTCACCAATTGTTGGGAAAATCCAGCTATCCAGATCGCAATCGCTATCAGCATCCTCTACAGCATTAATTTGATTTTTGACCATCTTTTCAGAGTTAAATCCCAGACCAGACTTATCAGACTTGTATGGTACGTTGATCAGTTGACCCCAACCAGTACGACCACCGTTTTCACCCACGGCTTGAGCATCTTTCAGAGAAATCATGGCAGGAGGAGCACGAATAACCTTGGGCACCAGGGGAGTTGGCTTAAGGACAGGGCTGGTCGGAGGAACTACTTCAAATGACTGAGAAGGAGTCTCAAAGAATTCACCATCCATCTCGACGTATCTGAAGACCTGCACACTACTGACAATATATTCTTCTTCTCCACACACAGTGACAACCTTACCCTCTATTGGATACCTCAGCTTTTGATGGAGAGATGAAGCTACAGCACTTGCCCCATGAATCCAAGGGCGTCCCAGCAAGCAGGAATAGGCAGGACGAATGTTGATTACGTGAAAGATGGTGTTGAAGACTTGAGGTCCTATCTTGATAGGGAGAACCACTTCACCATGGACAACGCTCTTCGCACCATCGTAAGCACGCACCACAATGTCACTAGGCTTCAGTTCAATGCTTTTACAGTCAAGTTTATCGAGCACAGCTTTCGGTAGTACATTCAAAGAAGAGCCATTATCGATCAACACATGAGACAAAGTGATCCCCTTACACTCAATGGAGATATGCAGAGCTTTATTGTGATTCTTTCCTGCTGGTGTCAGGTCAGCATCAGAAAAGCCTAGGCCATTGTCAACAGCCAGGTGAGCAACATAGTTTTCGAACTGATCGACGGATGTCTCCTGAGGTACATGAGCGGTCTTCAAGAATTTTATCAACGCTTTGGCATGAGATTCAGAAGATAATAACAAGGATAACATCGAGATCTTAGACGGAGTATGCCCCAGTTGTTCTACCACATCAAAATCACTCTTGCGGATGATTTTCAGCATTTCTTCCATTTCTTGTTTGGCAACATCTTCAGTAGTAACTTCGACGGGTGTCCCTGACTGAGAAGGGTTAACTGGTTCCTTTCCTCGGATTTCAGGGGCGGGATGCGAGATTTCTAGAGAGAAGATCCTTCCACTTCGAGTAACTTTACTAGTCCCGACAATGTCATTAGGACTAGCAGAATTACCAACTTGCTTTACGCCATGGATGTAAACATCACCTCCATAATTCCAAGGAATGACTTTGCTTGAGGAATACGGTACTGGGCCAGGTGCAGTAATGATTAGGGGAGCTACCTTGGGCTCAGCAGTAATCTTCACAGGTACTCTAGTAGCGGTAATCTTCATTGGAACTTTGGACCTAGCAATCACAGATATTTCTTCCACAGGGTTTTCCACCTTAGGAATCTTTTCGAAGAGAATTGTACGATCGTCCATCAGCCGTTGAATACCACCTCTCAACTTCAGGCACTCATCGGGTCGAAGTACACAAAGGTCGCAACTTTCAGTACAACCTGGAAATAAACCAGCTTGCAATAAATTCTTCTTGATGATCAGGAGAGGAGATGTTAAGTCCGCCACATTAGCAATGTGAGAATTGTCATCCACAGAATTAACAGTCTTGTCATGGTTAGGCATAGGAGCAGTGATGACATTAGGAGTCTCCGGAGGATCAAATTCAATTTCTCCTGCGTCGATCATATCCTGAATTTTATTCTTCAACAACCAACAATCGTTTGTGTCATGCCCGGGGCTATCGGAGTGATATGCACACCTGGCATTGGGATTATAACGAGGAGAAGTAGTGTTGATATTCGCAGGAGGGCCTCTGAGGGTAATTAAATTCGCCTTTAGCATACCCTGCAGTGCTTGCGCTAAAGTCATATTGATCTTGGTAAACTGCCTTCTTGGCCTGTCTTGCCTGTGCTGGAAGTTTTGAGATGGCGGTGCTGCAATCGTAACTGCTCCAACGGTATGGTCACGATTTTTCTTGTTACGACTCCTTTCACCGTACACAGCATTTGATTCATTCTTTCCCTGATGGGTCTTTCTGGTGCCTGCGGAGGTAGCTGCCTGTATCTTTCCACTTCGAATACCACTTTCAACATGTTCACCCGTCAATATAAGGTCCGTGAAACCTGATGAAGAACTTCCCAGTAGATGGCTGTAGAATGGACCAGTCAGTGTACTCATGAACATGTCCACTAATTCTCGATCAGTCATAGGGGGTTTGACTCTGCCAGCCAAATCTCTCCATTTTTGAGCATATTCTTTGAAGCTTTCTTTAGAGCTCATAGTCATATTCTGCAACTGTAACCGAGTAGGCGCCAATTCAGAATTGTATTGGTAGTGCTTGTAGAAAGCTGTCGCTAAATCAGTCCAGGTGCGGATGTTAGAGCTCTCGAGCTGATAATACCACTCCAACTGTGTACCAGACAGGCTCTCCTGGAAGAAATGGATCCATAGTTTCCTATCAGTGGTATACGGCTGAATCTTTCTCACATAAGCTCTCAAATACATCTGAGGACAAGACGCACCATCATACTTAGTGAAAGTGGGGATCTTGAATTTGCGAGGAATGACCACATCAGAGACCAGTCCCAAGCTTTCGAAATCCAGACCGGGGCGTCTTCTGACCCTCCATAGCTAGCATGCGTTCTTCCAACAACTTATACTTATCCTCTTTTGGAGAGTACTG
Organism: Lathyrus oleraceus; assembly: GCF_024323335.1. Classification (NCBI taxonomy): domain Eukaryota; kingdom Viridiplantae; phylum Streptophyta; class Magnoliopsida; order Fabales; family Fabaceae; genus Lathyrus; species Lathyrus oleraceus. Next base: position 410,989,723 of record NC_066584.1, read on the forward strand.
TTCATCTTCATAATCTTCATCGTCGTCCTCCTGGTTGAGGGGATCAGCATTTTCATCTTCCGAATCATTTTCCGTCTCCTCTTCTTGATCTTTCGGAAGTCTAATCTTGATTCCCGCAGCCTGTCCTTTACGCCTTCTTCCCGGGTTAATGTAACTCACAGGTTTCTGGTCTTTCTTCTTCTCGAGCAAGAGAGCCTTCAGTTCTTCCTGCCCCTTGGATAAGCTCAGCATCATCTCCTGGAATTGAGCATTCTGGGCTTGGAGATCTTTGACAGTTTGTTCGAGGGCCATTTTTCTGTTTGCAATTGGAAGACCGTGAGAATATTGATCTTTTAGAGTACCTGTTATGCAATGTTATGTCATGCTATGCAATGTATGAAATGTTTTCAAGGACTTTTGGAATTTAACTTTGCGTAAACCACCAAAAAGAGGGAAACTTTTATTAATAATTTTTTTTAATCAATGTTCATTACAAAAGGAAATAATAAAATACAATGAAAGCTCAAGTTCCCAGGGACGGCTTCTTTTTGGGCGAAGATACGCATTGAGTCTTCGTTCCTCATTAAGCTGGCTGGTGAGCTCTAATACTTTCTTCCTTTCTGCAACGAACTGAGTCTCAAAAGTATCCCTTTCCTCTCTCAACTGGATCCAGGATCTCTTTAACTCTTCAACATCGGTAGGCATATCTGGATAAGGAATGATCTGAGGAGTACCTCCGTCAACTTCGGGTTCCACAGTCAGCGGTCCGACTGCAAGATATGGCATGCCAAGTTCACGAGCTCTTGCGCGTACCCATCTGAGATAAGGTTCCATAGGAATAGAGTTTTTCGGTCCTAAAGTACTTCTTTTCACCATGCCCCAAGCTCGTACAAATCTTTGACGGAGACCTTGGGAATTGTTGTCATAGTCAAACACCGTGCCTTGGATAATTATTTCATGTGGACCCTCTCTTCGAGCATACCCAAACTGACGTAGGGCTAAAGCAGGATTATAAGTAATACCTCCTCTTATCCCCATGAGTGGTACATTAGAGAATTCTCCATAACGGTCGATGAGGATAACATTTTCTTTGAGATGAGGACACCAACGGATGTCTGAATGGGAGAGCGACATTATCCTTTGAGACCATTTCAGATTTTGCTCATTCTTCAAGACTGATTGAGGAAGGTGTGAAATAAACCACCTAGACAATAAAGGTATGCAGCACATGAGAGTCCCTTGCCTTTTCATAGTACGGGTGTGAAGGGAATGCAAAATGTCTCCAAGCAAGGTAGGTACAGGGTTATGAGTGAGAAATATCTTAATAGCATTCATGTCTATGAATTGATCTGGGTTAGGGAATAGCACCAAACCATAGATTAGTAATGCTAGGACATCTTCGAAAGCATGGACATTCATAATTTTTAGGAATTCTCGGGCCTTATTTATCAGAAATTTGGCAAGTAAACCCTTAATTCCACTTCTTGCTACCCAGTTGGCTTCAATGTCTGACTTTGTCATGTGTAAAGCTGCGGCAACTTCTTCAGACTTCAGAATCTTTTCTAAACCACTGAAAGGTGTTTGATCAAGAATAGGTACCCCAAGCAGCCTGGAGAATTCTTCTAATGTGGGTACCAACTGATAATCCGGGAATGTGAAGCAATGATGTTTAGGATCGAAGAACTGGAATAGGACTCTCATCATATCTTCTTTGAAACCAGTAGTAACCAAATTGAGGAGAGAACCATGTTTCTCGATGAACTGAGCCTGATCAGGAAGCTCTGACACTAGATCCTTTAGTTGAGGAGAGATTGCTACAAAATTGATCCGAATGGTCTTTCTGGAAGCCATAACCTGTTTAACAGAGCAAAGCTAAATCCCTAAGTCCTTGAAATGGTTAGTACAATGTTATGATGTTATGATGTCATGATGTTATGATGTTATGATGTTAAATAAGTAACAAGCATAAACAAGTCACACAACAATCATTCCTAGGTTTTAAGGCTTGCATGAGTTCCATAGGTAAGTACCCTCCCCACTGAAGTTTGGTTGGTTCAACCTGTCCTAGAATAGTAACCGGGTTCTAGAAGGATCTCAAATCATTGACCTTCCTTTAAGTCCACTTCAGTGCAACACCAAGTGGTTGACCGAAGCTTCCCTAAAGTCCAATCTCAAAGAGTGTAGTATCGAGTCTCAACCAACCCCAGTCGGAACCGAAGCCAGTTATCTCACTACTTTCTAATGGCTAGGATGAGTCAATTAGGGTTCTAAAGGTCTGGTTAATGCTTTGATGACACCACGCGGAAGCCAAATTTTTCCTCAAGTAAACATGAGGAACATCAGGACATCCAAAGTGTCACATTAACCGTAGCCATCATTTTGACCATTCCAGTATACGCCGGATAGTCGTGATGATCTTTTGCTACTTACCTAAGGTACACTAGATCCGGGTGTAGGATCTTTCACTCAAGCATAAAATACCCAAGCAATCCCTTAAAAGTAAATCAGACAATTTGAATAAGTGATCTTGTTTTTAAGGTAACCTCTCTTTTTAAGGTTCCCCAGCAGAGTCACCAGTTCTGTCATACGGTGAACTGACTTTGTGTGTTTTGCTTTGGAAAGCAAATGTCGCGGATAGCAAGAGTCGCCACCGACTTTTTTTTTATCCGATAAGGAAAGGTGGAAAAGAACAGGAAAGACCTTGATTAGATTTTGGGTTCGGGAGGTACATTATACAAAGGGAAGGTGTTAGCACCCTTTGTATCCATGGTTATCCATGGGCTCTTAATTGCTGGATCACTTATGTTTGTCTGAAAAAAGTGTTTGTGCATTGCTTAAAAAATGTTTTGAAAAGAGAATTTAACTTTGTAATGATTCTTGTATGAATGTATACAAAGTGGTTATCTCGTTTAGTTTTGAAAGTTACTTAGAAAAATATAACTCGGTAATGATTCTAGTATGAATGTATACCAAGTGGTGATTTTCTCAAGATGTTTTGAAAGGTGTGGGGGTGTGAAAAATGTTTTAGGTTGTGAGCCAGCAATTAAGGGTTATACCTACCTAAGGTCTTTATGGGCATTTCCTATCCTTATGAGGGTAAAACTGTCCTTACTATTGAGAAGTAAGTAGTCTTATCTCTTTGGATGTAAAAGGGTCATCGATTGGTCATTAACGGCAACATTTGTAAGGATACCTTAGCATTCGAAGGGACGATCATCATTTAACCGTAGGCTACAACGAAGGGTCATCGAGGGACAAAATCATATATTCGCAGGCAACATCCGAGGGACTATGATTTATTTTATAGGGACATGATGATTTAATCGAAGGGCCTTTGCTAAGTGTATCCCCATATTCGCGGGACATGACCATAATACCGGAGTCGTAGGGTAACAAAGAGAGGTCCAGGATCACTTATTTAAAGGCAAAGTTTTACAATTAATTAGATAGCCGTAATCAATTAGGTAATTAGAGTGAATTTCCATATTAAAATCGATTAAATAGTTAGGATGAATCTCCACATTTAAATCAACTAAATAATTAGGAGGAATCTCCACAAGGGTATCCCACAAATAAAGTGGAATACCTAGTAAGCTACTTGTTCCTGGGAATATGTGAACCCTTACAACATTCAGCACACAGGTCAGAATACCAAATGGGGGTGCAATCGAGGATTACACCGCAAAGGAAAACACAGCAGTAGGAATGTCAGAAAAAAGAACGCATGATTAACATATAACAGATCAAATAAGCATAGAACAGAACACCCAAAATATTAGCGACTGTCACGTTCGCCTCTGCCTCGCCTAGCGAAGGCTTAGCGAATACTCGCTACATGCTTGCTTAGCGATGTGCTAGCGAGCGACTGCGGGTTTTGAATTTCAGAACAGTATGACCTCAGCCTGCTGCACGCCTTATGGCGTCCAATACGCAAATTACATGGTTCAGCATTCACAATATTCAGGCACACTTAAATTCACATGCAAAACCTCAAATATGTTTATGAATTCAGTTATAATATCACATGCAAATTAAGAACATAAAGCGGTAATGGTAATACAAACTTGTTTGCAATCGAATTGCAACCTTGAATTGGCAAGTCGGATTAAGTTGGGCGGAGGTAACCTCGGTGCGGATGAGTTTCTTTCAGGGTTTCCTTTAGGGTTGCGCTGAATTCTTTGGGTTAGCCTCCAGGGTTTGTTGTGCCTTCTTTCTATCTCCGGTTTTCCTTCCGTTTTCGTTCTCTTTCTGAATGAAGTCCTTGGTATTTATAATAGTTTTTGTGACCTAATGGGCTCAGAATGAAGCCCAGAATTTTCTGGTATTCGCAAGCTTCGCTAGGCGAGTATTGTAGCGAGGGGTTCGCTAGGCGAAGGATTTGCTCGCCTAGCGAGCATGCCAGTTTGGGCCATTTTCTGAATTTTGTCCTCCGTGTGCTGGGTCCTTGTTCTTTTAAGATCAATGCCTTGAAAAATAAGTTGGAGTGCCTTAGAAATGCCTTGTAATATTAACGGGCAAATTTTGGGGTATGACAGTAGGCAAACGGTCTATACGAAGATCTATTCCCTAGTCCATGATATTTTCAGGAGATTTCATCCTGATATTCTTTTGTTCTTGGATAGTAGGCAAACGGTCTATACGAAGATCTATTCCCTAGTCCAGGATATTTTCAGAAGATTTCATCCTGACACTCTTTTGTTCTTGGATATTAGGCAAACGGTCTATACGAAGATCTATTCCCTAATCCAGGATATTTCCAGAAGAGATAATCTTCACGAAGATTTATTTCTACTGGTCTATTCAACAATTCAAAACAGTTCAGAGACGATCTATACGAAGGTCTAGTGCTGATACTTAATTCATAAAGAAATCGCCACGAAGATTTGGTTCTGACACTTAAATTAAAAGTATGTTCTTAGATACGATTCAGAGACGGCCTATACGAAGACCTAGTACTGATATCCAGTATCAACATCAAGATATTATCACCTCCTGATATTATGGATGGCATCTATAAGCCTATCTCCAGTTCTTCCAAGTGGCATCTTCAAGCCCACTTAAGCATATACAACTAGTCATCAGTGTTACTTTACGCACCGGCGAGTGCAAAATTTTGGGCTTTTGTGTTCAATCCCCTTCAACCTTCCAAGTCACGAATGGCACACAGGCCAATCTAACTCCTCAGGTTTCAGAAAATTGAACAGGGGCAGCTGTTGCACCCCAAAATTTGCCCTCTATTTTTAACTCTAACCAATTTTTTGTTTCACATTCATTTGCATCATCTTCATAGCATAACATTTTTTTTGTCTTAATATTAGCCGGAATAATTTCTCGGAATTTACAAACAGACTAGTCAAATTAACTTTTTAACTGTGCCTAAAATTAGTCAACGAAAAAATGTCAAGTTTAAGTTTGCAAATGTCGGTAACATTAATCTGCGGTTCACATGGTTTACTTTGACATGCTAAAAATATTTTTACGACTATTTTTGGTCATATGTTGATCAGTCTGAGCAGTTTAAACGGTCATAATTTTTATTTCAAAATCCGATCAAACGCTGTATTTTTCCGAGTCATTTATTTCGCGCTGATTATTTTGACGTGTTCATTTTATTTTTTCGAGTATTTTGGTGCCCGACTTTTTTTTTTGAGTCTATTTATTTTTATATTGGGTCTAGAATAAATAAATAGGTTAATTAGTTTTTATTTTAATTTTAACTATTTTAATTATTTAACTTTATTCAGTTTTTAATTTAATATTGGGTTTCAAAATAAACTTAGGCCCATTATCATTAACCTAATTTGTTCCTATATATATTTACTAGCATGACTGATAGAAGGAGGAAAAAAGACAGAACAAAAAAGAGAAACTGAGAGTGGCTGATCTATACTATCGTACACACAATTTGGTAATAGTTTATATATGATATATACTTTATCTATTTTGTTGATATATTTGTTACTGTGTTTCAAATACATGTTCATATATGTAACTAGTGTGTTAAATATATATATATATTTCTATTTTATGTTATAATTTGATTATGTTTTCGGATCGGATCGTGTCAATACGCCGTTTTCACATATACGTGTATGAGGCGTGACATTTGTGTTATCCGATCCAGTTGCGATGATCGCAACTTTGCGCTAGCAACGCCGTTGTTTTTTTTAATATATAATATATATATATATATATATATATATATATATATATATATATATATATATATATATATATATATATATATATATATATTATATATATATATATATATAGATATATATATATATATATATATATATATATGATATATATATATATATATATATATATATATATATATATATTTTTATATATACATATATTAGATCTGCACATTTTTTTCATAACTCACTACCCTGATTTTTCCTAAACCCTGACAATTTCGCCACAAACTCTAAATTTCAAACCTAAAACTTTAACCGTGTCGTTTCCTCTAAACCATAAACCTTTTCTTAAAACCTTAACAAACCTTATTATTATTTCCTATTTTCGCTCATATTTATGTTATTCATACACTGTAACTGCTTCGCCCTTGTAATATTTTAAGTTTTAACTTGTAATATTTTCAGTTTTACTTTTCGCCATCTTTATTATGTAAATGCACCAAAGCGTTGTAATAATTAGGGTTTTATTTTCTGCCATTTTATTTTTCTGCCATTTAAATTCCTGCCATTGATCCTATATTAACTGCGTGGTTTAGTAATGTAGGGCGTGAAAACCTACTAAATTAATTATTTAATATTTTTCTATAACCTTTATATTTTTTTTAAATAGATAATAAATACTAACTATTTTAATAACCTTTTTTTATTACTTACTTATAATAATAAATCCTTATATATTTTGTAAATAAAATCTAATTGACCATTTTTCTAATTGAATAATAATAATAAACCTATTAATCTAATAATTTGATATTTTCTATAATCTTTATTTATTTTGTAAATAACTAACTTAATATTTTTCATATAACTCTTTTATTTTATAATTTGTACATTAATGTATTTTAAATTCTTTTATTATTACTAATTTATTTTAAACTCATATTTTTCTAATAACTTCTAAAAAAATCTAACTCGTTTAACCTAAAATAATTTCTTTTAAAATTCTAACCTTTTTATTATCACTTTATTATTATTGTTATTTTATTATTGCTTTATTACCATTGTTTATTTATTATTTTATTATTATTTGCTTTTATCTATTCTATTTTTGCTTCATTATTTTTCTTATTTTAATTTTGTTTTATTTATAATATTAGGAACTAATGTATAGGTTGTAAATTTATTCTTTCTCGCCTGATTATTATGTATCTGTCCCATAGCCATGTAATAGTTTAGGAATTTATTTTTCTTGCTTTTATTTTTGTAAATATTTATTGCGTGGTTAGTAATTTAGGGAGTGCAAAAAACTAACTGTAAATAATTGAACTTAGAAAATTAAACTCAAGACAAATATCTGAAAAATAACACTCACACACGTAAGTCGATCTTTGATCGCCATCTGTACTTCCTAGGGTATTCCTCTTGGTTGCCTTCTTTAAATGGTCAAGTCCCTCGAAAATAGGGGTGTCTTAAGCAAAGTCCCTTCAAACAGAAAAATCATCAAGTCCCTATAAACTTAAAAGATCAAGTCCCTACGAGGTTGCCTACAATATAATGATCTTGTCCCTTCGGTAAATATGATGATAGTCCCTACGAGTTGCTAAAGACACCCCTTATGTTGCCTTCATTGACCATACGATGACACTACGCCCGACCCTTAAACACATCCAAGGTAATGACTACCTATTCCTTAATAATATGGACAGTCTTACCATTGAAAGAATATACGAGAACACGAAAGACTTAATCTAGGGTAGGTATCTCATAATTACTTGCTCACACTTTTCAAAATTTACTTTTACACCTCACAATTTCTAAACTAGGCTTTGTATACACCCATACGAGGGTCATTACAAAGTACTTAAAGAAATTTTTCTAATCACACACTACACTCTTGCAAACAAACAAAGTGAGCTAAGTAACTAAGAGCCCATGGATAACCATGGATATAAAGGGTGCTAATACCTTCCCTTTGTATAACCTACCCCCCGAACTCAAAATCTTTTTAAGGTCTTTCCTGTTCTTTTATGTCCTTTCCTTTTGGATAAAATAAAAGTCAGTGGCGACTCTTGCTATCCGCAACATTTAACTCAAGTCAGTTCTCCCACCGTGTTACACATACACAAATTCCCCATGATTATCCTTCTGCTGGAAGACCCAAAGATGTAAGAAACTATAGGAAAACTAACAAGAAAGGACCCAGAAAGTGGTTACCTAAGGATAAAATAATTTATGTTCCAGACATCCTTAGCAGCTCAGTTGAAACACCAGTCATGGTACCTGAACAATGGATGCTCACGACATATGACGGGTAGAAGGTATATGTTCCAAGATTTGGAACTTAAGCCTGGAGGCTTCGTTGGTTTCGGAGAAAACCAGAAAGGAAAGATCATTGGCTCTGGAACTATTGGTAACGGTAAACTTCCTTCTATTACTAATGTTCTTTTAGTTGATGGTCTGATGCATAACCTTTTGTCTATTAGTCAACTTAATGATAGTGGTTATGATATCATTTTTAATCAAAAGTCCTGTAAGGCTGTTAGTCAGAAAGATGGTACAATCCTTTTTAATGGGAAGCAAAAGATCAACATTTATAAAATCAGACTTTCTGATCTTGAGGATTAAAATGTAAAATGTCTAATGTCTATTAATGAAAAGCAATGGGCATGGCACAAACATTTGGGCCATGTTAGCATGAGAAGGATTTCTCATCTAAATAAGCTTGGATTAGTCATAGGTTTACCGAACTTGAAATTCGCTTCAGATGTTCTTTGTGAAGCATGTCAGAAAGGCAAGTTTTCTCAAACATCTTTCAAAGCGAAAGTTGTTGTTTCTACCTCTAGACCGTTATAACTTCTGCACATTGTTTTGTTTGGACCAGTGAAAATTGCCTCTATCAATGGAAAGAAGTATGGATTGGTCATTATTGATGACTATAGTCGACGGACATGGGTAAAGTTCTTGAAACACAAGGATGAGTCACATTATGTGTTCTCCACTTTCTGCTCACTAGTGCAAACAGAAATGAACTGCAAAATAGTCAGAGTCAGAAGTGATCATGGTGGCAAATTTGAAAATAAACATTTTGAAAATCCTTATGATATAAATGGAATTTCCCATGATTTCTCCTATCCTAGAACTCCATAGCGAAATAGGGTTGTAGAAAGTAAGAATAGGACTTTGCAAGAAATGGCTCACACCATGATCCAAGAAACTGACATGGCTAAGCATTTATGGACAGAAGCAGTTAACACTGCTTGTTATATTCAAAATAGGATTTATATTAGACCTATTCTAAGTAAGACTCCCTATGAATTGTAGAAGAACATAAATCCCAATATTTCTTATTTTCACCCTTTTGGTTGTGAGTGTTTTATTTTGAACATTAAAGAGAATCTTGGAAAGTTTGATTCAAAAGCACAAAAGTGTTTATTGTTAGGATATTCTGAATGCTTCAAAGGCTACAAAATCTTTAACACTGAAACACAAATTATTGAAGAAATAACTCATGTTAGATTCAATGATAAGCTTGACCCTAAAAAGTCAAAGCTAGTTGATAAATTTGCAGATTTGAAGATGAATCTTTCAGAATCCAAGGATACTGATTCTGGAGAAAAAGACCGAGAAAGCAAAGATAAAGAATCTGAAGCAAACAACTCAGATACGACTCAACCAGAAGTTGTCGTTGATCCAACTCATCAAAAAAAGAGTAGATCAAGAACCTCTCATTCTGAAGAACTAATTCTGGGAGATAAAAATGCTCCAGTCAGAACTAGATCTTCATTCAAACCTTATGAAGAGACTCTTCTAGGTTTGGTATCTATGACAAAACCTACATCTATTGATGAAGCTCTTCTGGATAAGGAATGGATTCTGGCTATGCAAGAAGAACCGAATCAATTCTCCAGAAATGACATTTGGGATCTTGTTCAGAAACCAAAGGGTTTCCGTGTTATTGGAACCATATGGATCTTTAGAAACAAGCTAAATGAGATAGGTGAAGTTGTCATAAATAAAACTCGACTAGTAGCACAAGGTTATAATCAGCAAAAAGGTATAGACCATATAGAAACCTTTGCTCCAGTTGCCAGGTTATAGTTTATTCGTCTTTTAATTTAATTTGTAGTCAATCATAACATCATCCTTTATCAGATGGATGTTAAGAGTGCATTCTTAAATGGATATATTTATGAAGAAGTATATGTGCACCAACCTCCTAGTTTTGAAAGCACTCAAAATCCTGACTTTGTTTTTAAACTGAAAAAGTAGTTATATGGTATGAAACAATATCCCAGAGCTTGGTATGATAGATTAAGTAACTTACTTTTGGAAAATAATTTTACCAGAGGAAAAGTGAACATAACTCTCTTTTTCAAAACCTTTAAGAATGATATTCTAGTTGTGCAAATTTATGTTGATGATATTATTTTTGGTTCTGCTAATGCTTCGTTATGCAAAGATTTTGCTAAGTCAACCCAGGCAGAATTTAAACTGAGTCTGATGGGAGAACTCAAGTTCTTTATGGGAATCCAGATTCATCAACCTTCAGAAGGAATGTACATTCATCAGAGAAAATATACAAAGGAACTTCTGAAGAAGTTTAACTTATCAGAATGCAAGCAAGCAAAGACTCCAATGCATCCTACATGTGTTCTGAAGAAAGAAGAGGTAAGCAGTAAGGTAAATCAGAAGCTATTCAGATGTATGATAAGCTCTCTTCCAATCAGATCCCAGGGAAACTCACTTAACAATTGTTAAGAGAATCTTTAGGTATCTGAAAGGTACTATTAACCTTGGTTTGTTTTATAGAAAATCAAGTGAATACAAATCAGTAGGCTATTGTGATACTGACTATGATGGAGACAAAATAGAAAGGAAAAGTACTTCCTAAAGTTGTCAATTTCTGGGAGACAATTTGATCTCATGGTCCAGTAAGAGACAATCAACAATTGCACTTTCAACAGTCGAAGTTGAATATATTGCAACTTCTGTTGCAACACTCAGATACTCTGGATGAAGAGTCAGCTGGAAGATTATCAAATATTTGAGAGTAACATTCATATTCTCTGTGATAATACTTCTGCTATCTATTTATCTAAGAATCCTATCTTGCATTCTAGGGCTAAGCGTATTGAAATTAAACATCAGTTTTTACCTGACTATGTTCGTAAGGGTATTTTTCATCTAATTTTTTTTGATACAGACCATCAATGGGTTGATATCTTTATAAAACCCCTTGTTGGAGATAGATTCGTTTTCATTCTGAAAAACTTATTCATGGATTTATATCCAGAATGGAAATATGTATTTCATAATGTTTAAGTCTTTAGAACTCTAGATTAGATTATGAGAATTTATTTGTTGACTCTGAAACATGAGCTTTCTGAAGTAAGGAAGTTCCATGAATCAGAAAGGTTCTCATCAGAAGCAATCTTACCAATTTGTCTTCTTGAGTCTGAATAGTCATTGCATTAAATGGTTGTCAAGTCGTTTGATTTCATGTGGTTCTAAATGGTGACACCTGTCCCACTTTCTGAGCATGTGTGATGAAAGCGTGACACATTGGGTTTCACAATTCTTGGAATTAGGTTAAAAACTTTTACGTTCCCCCACATGACTGCGTATTTTTACCTTGTCATCATTGCAATTTTTTTATATAAACCCACTTCACTCACATTTTCATACTATGCGCACAGTAATCCCACACTTTCATCTTTCAAACCTAAAACACCTATCTGCAACTGTTCAAACCCTCATTCAACTTCAATAATGTTTTCTCCTCAATAACAGATTCAACAACAACTTTCTTCCAGTCACTCCATGGATAATGAAAACCATCCCATTATGGAAGGGATTCCCGAGTTAACTCTAAATACTCATGTAAATGAGTTAATGGTGCTCTGTGAGACCATTGTGGACTTCAAAAATTTGAAGGATAATGGCTTTGATTTCTCTGAAACCTTGGAACGCCAAGAATGGAAGGATTTCTTTGAAAGATTAATTATTCATGTTTACTCAGTGCTTGTGAAGCAGTTTTGGGTGCATGCTACCGCGGAAAAGGAAACAACAACTTCCTATGTTATGAATAGGAATATTTTCATCACCGAGAAATCCATTGCTGACTTAATATCGTAAAATGGAAGAGGAAAAAGAATTCAAAGTTCCAAGATTAATACTAAGAGAAAAGCAACTATTGCTCTTGTCATCTTCAAAGATGGAACCAATCTTGAGGATGATAAAGGTCCTAGTGCTAAGGACTTGACAAATAACCTAAGAGTGTGGTTTAAGATCAGTCTGGGATACATTCACCACAGACCTAGCACCAATATTTCTGACTATGTCAATACTCGTTAGAAGTTTATGTTGTTCTTTTTGGAAATGGTCTCAAGCTATCTATACCCTCCATCTTGTTCAAATTTCTGAGGGATTCAATCAGAGAATCCATAACTGGTAGTTCTTCAAAGAAAAGCAAAAGTAATTCCACTCCAAATGGAAGGCTTAATTCTGATATTCTTGTGGAGAATGGTCTGATGGATGACCTTCTAATCAGTGGTCTAACTGATGAATTAGTAAAGGATGTTGGACTGATATTATGGGGGAAGAATCTCAAGAGTATGGGTCTCATTCCTAAGGTTATAAGGCCAAATTTCATTCCCTCAAATGATGATATATGTGGAATGAGGATTCTAGTAGACAACTTCACAATCTTCACCAAGATTGATCCTCCTAAAGTTCTGGAATACTATTTAGAAAGTTGTTTGAAGGATGGAATTGACCTAATCGTTAATCCTTTCAATCTACCAGAAACTTATCCAGATGTTCATAGGAAAAGAAAGAATGAATCAAGAGAATAAGGATCTTCAAGGCCTCATAAGAAGAAGAAGAAATTTGTTTTCCTTCTAGATAAAGATGAGGTGCCTCTCAGTGAGCGCCAAAAAGCAATGCTTCTGAAGAACACGTATGATGTTGTCTAGCAATTGCCTGCTTTTGAAACTACTACTTCTGGTAAGCTTCCTGAAAGAATCTTACCAACAGCACCACCTCCCACTTCTCAACCCATTTCATCTTTTTCTCAACCAATATTTTCCCAACCAATCTTTGATCCTATCTCACTTTCACCTCCCAAGAAACACCCATCATAGAACCTGTTACAAAAACTCCTCAAGTTTCCGAAACTCAGTCTCAACAACAACATCAACAGATACCATCAACACCATTTCATTCACAGTTACAATCTTCACTCATTTGACCTCCATCTATTTTTTCTCCCCATATAGAAAATCCAAATATAATAACCCTCATAACATCTGCCTCCAGAGAGTCTGGAAACAATATGTCTGAAGGTACTCTTGAAGGCATGTTTGATTATGAACCTGAACCAGGAGTATCTGATTTAAAATCATCCCTAATCATTTTACCTACATTTCCAACTCTCTATGGCCATGAGCATGATGAAACCAGAATATACCTTTCTCTCATAATTCCCAAACCACCAAAACGTAGTCCCAACATTGGTAAGATTCTGAGGAAATTTAAGTCAGAGTCAAGAAGTCGTCTGCACGAAGCTATGGCGATTAATCGTTCTTCAGCAAATCTGACTGAAAGTGATTCTGCTTGTAAAGCCTACAAAAGGTGGATCAATTCCAAGATCTTTAAGCTGAAGAACTTTGGGTATAAGGTATCTGAAAGAAACTTATGTTCTAGGTTTATTCCCTTAATGGAAATCTGGAAGTTACGAAATACAAAGTTATGTTTTCCTGCTCCGGAGATTAAGGAAGTGGTTCAGGAAGCTGTTCAGGATGTTATTCAGGATGCTGGGGTTAATTTTGGGCATTAAGACTGTGTTATGGAAGAAGTTGTTGCTCATATAGTTGTTTATGAGATCCAACAGTCTGAAGACCAACAAGTTGACGCTTCTCTTCATCAATAATTTGCTGGAACTTCTTCTGGAGAAGTTCCTGATGCGCTTTGGAAGACCATTGATGAGATAAAAGCTTATAATTCTCTGGTCAAAGAACATTTGGACAGACAAGAAATGATGTTTCAACTGATTTTATCCAGACTTTCGTCACCTCCTCCTCAAAACCCTTAACTCTTTTAATTTTTTTAAAAGTAATTTTCTTTTTGAATGCATCTTTCTACATTTTGGCATTGATTGATAAAAATCATGTTTTGTTTCTTTCCATTATTTCTTTTAATTTATTTGTCTATGTCTTTTTGATTGATGACAAAACGGGAGAAACATAACTAAGAGGAATAATTGTAATTATTTTTATATACCTAAATTCCTAACTAAAAACCCAAACATTGTTTAATGTTTTCTGCTAACAACTACTTCGAAGAATAGTTTGTTAATTGTGTCGCAGGGTTAAGTTCATAGGCCATAATGGTTTCGTACATAAGTAAGGGAGTTTCAAAGATCAGAATGTAAGTTACCAGTTTCTGAAAAAAATGGTCTACTATTTGAGTCTGAAAAACCTTCATGCTGATGATTAAGAATAAAATGATGTTTTAAACTTAGAACATTGGGTACTTGGCATCAAGTTTTAAAGAATTAGAAAATTTCGGCATTTAGCTCTGAAAGAGAATTTCAAACAGAACCAGAATTCAATATTCTAAAGAAAACCAACTATGACTGAAGAAAATCAGCTATAAAGCTTCTTCAAAAGAACTCAACCAAGCTTCTAAAGTGAAGCTCATTAGAATATTGATGTTAACAAACCAGTGCTCTGGACAATATCAAGCAACTTCTGAAGACAAACTAGATTCTGATTAAATATCATTCTGGTACTTCAAAAAGGTTAATCATGAAAATATTCTTTCATTCTGATTTTACCTTTTTAGGATTGTACCTCTCAAGGGGAGCTTTGTGCTTTTGTAAGATGTATTCTTCTGTGATTACCCTATAGAAAATTGTTCATCAAAATACATGTTTTGTCATCATAAAAAAGGGAGAGATTGTTAGAAAAAGATTTGATTTTGCATTTATACCTTGATTTTTGATGATAATAATGTTGTATTTGTGTGAGAATAATTTTGGTACCCTAATGGTTTATTACTGTGTAGCTTTAATAGCCAGTTCTGATTCTGAGTATATGATGTGCAACGTCATCAGTTTCTGAATAATAAGTTCCAATTTCATTTATGCGCCAGTTATAAAAAGTTTTGAAAGATGTCCAATGTTATTGTTGCAATGATCTTTTTGCTTTTGTGTTGATTCACTCCTGAGAAGCTTCTGAGGAGATATTATGTTGCTGCTGCAACATTCTCTCAGCTCGTGCTTCTAGATGTGACTCTGATCACCAAGCTTCTGAAGAATGGCAAGCTTCTGAAGTTGTGTTACGTAGCTGGAGATTATGAAGATCTCAAGCTAGACGATTGAGGTTATCAAGGTTCTAATTGTAGATTTTGAAGACTCTGAAGATTCTGAAGACACTGAAGATCTCAAGCCAAACTGCTGATGTTGTTAAGGTTCTGACCAAAGATTCTGAAGTGTTTGAATCCAACTTTATGTTTCTTCGCTTCATGCTTCATCAACTTTCATCAAAAGCCAATGAACTTGAAGATAAGATCAAATGAGTACACAATCAAATAGTACATAGTACAAATTGAATATCATTTTCACTACCTGATTTCGTAGGCAAGAACAGTACTATACATCACACCTGTCACCGATTTTGTGGGCGAAGAGCAGTATGCAGTATCACTCCTTTCACCATCAAATAGTGGACAATCGCTCTATGAGCTTTCCTCATTTTTCCCCCTAATGGTCTTCTTCTTATACTATATAAGTGAGACTTGAAAACTTGAAGAAAGATGACGAAGAAATATACAAAAGTGCTGCTAAACTTTGAAAAGTTATCATTCTTTGTACAAATTTTTCTTTAAGTATTTGATTATCTTTTGTGTAAAATCTGCTTGTATAGAAGCAACTTGTAACACAAAAAATATTATTCAAACTGTTTATTTGATTCCTTAAGGATACTAGGGTATAGTCGGATCCTTGAGAAGACAAAGAAGGTTATTCTTTGTGAGTCCTTAAGGAGACTAGGGTATAGTCGGATTCTTGAGAAGACAAATAGGGTTATTCTTTGTATTTATTGTAATCTATTGATTATAATGGATTAAGTCCTTGTGTATAAGGCAAAATCACCTTGACGTGTGGATTGGAGTAGCCTTGAGTTTCAAGCGAACCAGGATAAAAATATTTGTGTTTTTATCTCTTTGCTATTAACTTTTAAGTGGTGTTCTTGAGTTAGTAAAAAACTTTTGTTTTGTAAAACCCAATTCAAACCTCCACTTCTTGTGTTTTTCACACCTTTAAGTTCCCTTTCCTCCAGAACAAGGAAACACATTATAGGATGACTGACTAGCTTGTGATTTAAGGCATGATTATGTATACTAGAAATTATACTAAATTTCCATGTCTCATCCTTCATATGGTATCCATATTATTTAAACGAAGACTCACATTTCCTCGATTCAGTGTCATCTTATTTCAACTTCCTAATCTTTGGTTGGTACGTGTCACTTCTTATGCATATCATTGTTACAAATTCTTGTTTTTTATCTGAACCATTGTCGGGGCTTTCGATTACAACATCAAACCCCAATCTTTCAGCCTCCCGACAAACCCATTGAAGCATATGTTCACGAACAATAAACACTTCTTTATTTGTAAGTTGTGCACATACATCTACCTTGAAAATAACTGGTCGAGCATCCGGTTTAACATCATTATTCGCTTCATTTGGTTTAACATCATCATTCACTTCATCCAGTTTAATGTCATGCTTCACTTCGACCAGTTTAACATTCACACTCACAGTAACTAACATATCCATGTGCATCATTCTAATACCACCAACAACACAAAAATAGTGTGAAAACTCAAACTATCAGTAAAATCTGGAGATGCACATCTGGACCACATCTAACTTTGTCTAGAGATGCATATCAGGATTCAAAGTCCATTTTTCAGCTCATAAACAAGATTAATACAAGGAATGAGGGATAAAATGAATGAACTTTACCTCTAACTCCAACTTGTTTTGCTCCCTTTAATGTGATGAAATATAAAAATGATGTTTTGGTGTTGAAGAGGTGATTGAGAATGTAAGAAACCTTTTTAAGGTTTTTGGAAATGGAGTTTTGTATGAGTATGAAGGAGAAGATCATACAATGTGATATTTTATCCAATTTTCCGCTGGTCATTTTCGAATACGCATCTCCAAAAATATCACCAAGTCTTTCATTTAACTAGCTCAATAAATTAAAACAGAATAATTAAATGTGTGAGTTATTTTAGAGATGCATCTTTAGATACACCCAAATAACATACGAAAATGTATCTCCATACTTTTTTTTTCTTCCAAAAATAGAATGAATTTCAAAATAATACATTTTAGTGTGACTTTAAATATGTTCGAAGATGAATTTTAGGATATATAAATAATATTTTTGGATTTTTAAAAGTGTGAAAGGCACCAAGATAATTTCCCAAAAACTTGGTTATGTCATACAAATAATTCTCCCTATTAACCAAAGTATTATCTAAATTTCTCAACTGCCAAAAAAAAGATGGAGGACCTAGGACACCACAAAACAATGAATTTTGATTAATGGTATCGAGAGAGAGTACACAGATGAGATGGATTGTCTCAAGTTTGCCTCTTCCACTCCTTCTTGCCGCTTTAGTTAGCTCCAACTTTTCAATCTTATTCCCAAAAACATTGAAAAGTTAAGCCACGTTGGCCTCACTCTTTCCGACATGCTCACCGCCTAGGTCCGAGGGGTATTTGTCTGCCTATATGTATGCAAATTTTACTTTTTTATGATACTTATTCGTTCTGGATTTTTCAACCTCCAAGCGTTCGACCTAGCAAACGCTATCTGCCAATTGTGACATGTCCCTAAGGTACTGAGTATCTAATTTCTTCCTAATGGAATAATCCAGGCCTCCTGCAGCCATTTCGACTAGCTCGTGTTCCAGGACTTGTGTGAAACATCTCGCTTTAAGAAGACTTAATCTGTTTAGATAATCATCAATCGACTCAGGGACTTTTCGCCTAACATTAGCCAACTCCTTCAAAGTTATCTTTGATTGACCCATGTAAAACTGTTTGAATAGAGTGTGGTGGAAGTATGGTGAACCAAGTGAAGACGGTTTTTGTAATAGAATTTAGAAAATACTTCATTTTCAAATTCTCATTATTCGTAATGTCACCAGCTTCGATTTGATACCTGGCGACTTGTTTGATTGTCGACTCACTAGTGTCGTCAGTGAACTTTGTGAATTTGGGTACTTTCCAACCCCGGGGCAACTCTGTTTGTCTAACGTATTATGACAAAAGAGATATAAAGTTAGGCCTGTGGAGTCCCACATTGAGGCCGTTCTGGGTTAAAATTTGTTCGACCATATTGGATATGTTGTTATATCCTCCAAAATTGTTTTGTTGGACATGTCGAAGAACCTTATCAGCATCTTGGGTTCTCTAAACCATAAAAGGTACGGGATTCCGTCGACTTATGTATTCTTCTTCCTCTCTATGTAGGATTGGTTCTAGTCGAAATACCTTATTTAAGCCTACATTCACTTGGGCCATCCCGTTTTCAGGCGTTTCGAACTGACCAACGTTTGATGTCTGAGGGGTTGGTCGAGGCAGAATTTAAGGCGTGCCAAAAAAAATTAGATATTCACCCCATTTGGTTTTCCAACAATTCATAGGTTTGGTTTAGATTTATAATCGATAGATTGAAAATGGTCCCCATTTATTGGGTAAGAGTGTTAACCAACTCTAAGTCACTCTCGTCCATTTGTTGCCTCATGGCTATCATGGAAGTGGTATTCAATGATGGTGTTATCTGAGGGATGTAACTTATCCCTTCTGGTCGAACCATATTGTTGATGGTCGAAGCCAGGGTATTTTTTGGATTATATGATGGTCTAGTGGCCATTGCATTATCACAAAAACTTGACATATTAGTATGAATGCCAACCATCATCGATGTTGGCATACCATAAAAGTACTCCATATTATTCATTGGCATTTAGAACCCAAACAAAGGCCTTGTGACCGCATGATTAAATAAGGTATTTCCTGGATGTAATAGGGTTGTTATCCCCTATAATGGAATCAGTGTAACTGGCGCTGACGATACCACTGGGGCAGTTGTCATAATGGGCGTTGAAATAATTGTCTCTTCAACCGTCGATTTGACTGATTGTTCTACTACATTATGAGGATTGTTATGTGAACCGATGTTATTTATAGGAGGATGTGTCATTTTTTATAAAGACTTTCCACTTCTTAAACGCATACAAACTACCCATAAAAATTCATGAATGCAAAACAAGTTTATAAGAGACAACTTATGTGTATTTATAAAAAAACAAGAGTTTATCACATGTCCCACTGGACGTGCCAATTTGTTTATTGGGAAATTTGATAAACAACCACTAGAGACTTATTCAAGGTTACTTGCAATATCAATTAGGAAATCCTAGGACATAGTGCTAAAACCTTTTGTTTATAGCTTGTGTAAAGATTGTAAAGGATTTCGACGTAGTCGAAATAGTTGATAAAAGTAATGATTTCGACAATGTAGAAGAAAAGAAAAAGTTTGTAAAGTGAAAAGTGAAGTAATAATGCAAATGAACACACATAATTCTAACACCATAATCCCTATTTATACAAGTGTAAACTAATTGCTCCTAAGTTTCATTTCTATAGCCTTCTCCACGTAGATCCTTGTACGTGTCTTGCTTCTGAATATTCTCCACGTGTTTCTTGAATAAGACCGAGAAATAGTTATTTATTTGAATATAACGCTTCTTCGCGCCAAAATAACTGTTATTCGACACAGTCGAAAACTCAAATCTTCATACCGTCAAAATGTTAGGAAAATTGTTCCTTTTTCCTGAAAAATCCTAAGTCCCATTTGCACCTCTCTTTTTAAAGCTAAGACCTTTGTACCATAACATTTCGACAAACTTCTAGCTGATCTTAACTTGCTCCAAGTCTTCTGGTTGTACTAAGATTTTTGCTCTTGTCAAAAATCCTAGCTAACAATGTGATACTTACAAAGTAATGCAGACGATGTAGGAAACACTGTTGCAACCGAATTCATCAATGCGGTGTCGCGATCAATGATTATGACTTGTGACATCTTTTCTCGTTCCTTCAACATAGTCTTGCATATTTTCAAAGCCCATGTAACATTGTCCTCTTTTCCGGATTCCAAAAAAGCAAAATTGACTGAATAAGTCATCTTCGTATGTTGAGTCAATTATGAGCACGAAGGGAAAGGTGTTGAACAACTTGACGGAATCGGGATGAATCCAAAATATATCTTGAATGATGACTTTATCCTCACAAACTTTCTACCTCGAAACATAGTGGTCATCATCCAAAAGCCTCAAGAGTTGTTGCATCTCAAATCTTGGTCCTCTTACGACTTTGTTGTCTCGAGCACGAACATTGTATATTTGCTTGATATTTGAAGCATTTAGAGGTCTTTTCCGTTTCAAAGATGCGAGTATGTTTTTTGGTGCCACCATGTTTAATGTCATGTCTGAAACAAGTTCCCTCTCTTCCGGAAAAAGGTAACATATTATGGGATGACCAACAAACTTGTCATTCAAGGCATAATTATGTATACCATAAATCACATTAAATTTCCATGTCTCATCCTCCATACGGTATCTGTAACAACCCAATTTTAGTAATTATTTCTTATATTATTATTATTATATTTTATTTAATTATTTGGAGTGTTAATTAATTAATTGGTTGTTAGGTAGTATGATAATTGATTATATTAATTGAATTGGTGTATTAATTAATTATTTAGTTGATATGAGATATAATTAAAATAATTGAATTAATTAACTTGGTGTGCATAGTGAGTGGTTTAATTTATTTGAATTAAAGAGAGATATTTAAATATTAGGTTTTATTGGGCCTAGTAATTAAATTAGAGATATATCATGATTTAAGCCCAAATAGAATACTAATATAAATAGTAAGAGGAGGAGGAGATTATGGTTCATTTGATCACTTGACAAAAATAGAGAAAGGGAAGAGGAAGAGTAAGGAGAAGAGGAAAAGTAAAGAGAAGTTAGGGTTTCCATCAAATTGAAGAGGTAAGGGGGAATCCTTATTATTATGGGTTAGTATGATCGGGTCAATGGGTAGGAACGTGTTTAGGTTGAAATCCTTAAAATTGCATGATTTTGGAATGTTAGATTTTGATGAGTATTCTTAAATTATGGTGATTTGATTGTGTTAAAACTGTTATATATTTAGAGTATTGTATGAGTCATGATTTTCGGAATGTGTAGCTTTTTACGGAATCGAAATCGGAGGTCCGAAAGTCCTCCAACGATGAAAAATGCAGAAAATTATACATGCTGTTTTCCAGTAACGGGTTACCCACCGAGCGTTAACCGGTTACTTGCTTGAATTTCTGCATTCTGTTTTCCAGTAACCGGTTACTCACCGAGCGTTAACCGGTTACTTGCTTAAAAATCTGTTAATTCTGTTTTCCAGTAACGGGTTACTCACCGAGCGTTAACCGGTTACTTGCTATAAAAAAATGAAAAATTGAGATTTTAAATACTGCATTCGTTTTAGAATGAAATCTAATTGTGCGTATTTGATAATTAGTTTATATATGGTGATATGTGGAATGTTAAGATAGTAGAGATGATCTTGATTGCATATTATGTGAATCGTGTAATTGTTATGAATGTGTATATGTACCATTGGTGGATTGTGAATGATATATTGTTTTGAATGTGTATATGTACCATTGGTGGATTGTGAATGATA
Source organism: Lathyrus oleraceus (assembly GCF_024323335.1). Taxonomy (NCBI): domain Eukaryota; kingdom Viridiplantae; phylum Streptophyta; class Magnoliopsida; order Fabales; family Fabaceae; genus Lathyrus; species Lathyrus oleraceus. The sequence goes on from NC_066584.1 coordinate 411,011,681, forward strand.
TATTGTTTTGAATGTGTATATGTACCATTGGTGGATTGTGGATGATATATTGTTATGAATGTGTATATGTACCATTGGTGTATGAATCATAGAGTTGAATTATGGTGATATGTGGAATGTTAAGATGGTAGAGATGATCTTAATTGCATATGTGTTGGTATGTGTGCATTCATTCATAGCATGGTCGACTTCATTGTGGAAGTGGTGAAACTGTGGGTTCACATGTAGCACTCGTTGATCCTTAATTGGAAATATGTGAGGTAGATGTAGCACTCGTTGATCCTTAATTGGAAATAGGCGAGGTAGTAAACGGTGATCCTTCATCGGAAACAGACGTAGCAGACGTTGATCCTTAATTGGAAATAGACGTAGTGACTTGGATTCTAGATATTGAATCGGAAAGGGGTGGAACGTTGGGTCCGTATAGACGTTGATCATTAATTGGAAATAGGCGTAGCAGACGTTGATCCTTAATTGGAAATAGGCGTGGTAAATAGACGTTGATCCTTAATTGGAAATAGGCGTAATAGACGTTGATCCTTAATTGGAAATAGGCGTGGTAAATAGACGTTGATCCTTAATTGGAAATAGGCGTAGCAGACGTTGATCCTTAATTGGAAATAGACGTGGTGGCTTGGATTCTAGATATTGAATCGGCAAGCGGTGAAACGTTGGGTTCACATTATGGTACCACATGCATAGAGTCACATGTCATGCATTGAGTCACACTAGAGTTATGTGATAATTGAATGTTTGCATTGATGTGATTGTGATGTGTGTATGAGATATGGTAATTGAATTTGATGATGTTTGGAGTTATGTGATAATTGAATGTTTGCATTGATGTGATTGTGATGTGTGTATGAGATATGGTAATTGAATTTGATGATGTTTGAATACATAACTTGACTGAATATGTGATGATGTGATAATTGTAGTTATGTGTATATTTGAGAATATAATATTGGATTTGAATATTATACTCCTTGAGTTTTTATGTGTGCTTGAAACATGTGAAATAAATGTTGTTTAATATTATTTACATGGTTATATGAAGTGTGACGAATTCCTTTAATTGTTGATTTAATCATTGTGCTTGATTAATACTTCTTCATAATGATTTGAATTCTCACCCTTTCTGTTTGAATGTTACCTTACATGGGTATCGCGCAGATACTCAGGGGTAGTATCGCTGAAGTAAGTGGACGGTAGCTCACTCGAGATTAGCTGGAGAGTTGCGGTACTTCGTTTAGAGACTAAGTAGTGAGTCAATGCTCTGGTCATGTAACACTGGGTAGATTGGTAGTATGGAACTCATATCTGATTTGGATACGTTTTATGTTATTAATTGTGAACATGTTTAATTGAAGAGATTATTGAGAGATGATCATGGTATGGGACATGGATCATTTGATGAAATGCATGGATATTCGTTATTTTCCGCTGCGAACGCATATTCTTGAATGTTCATGATAAGTGAAATGTGTTATTTTAAATGACCAGGTGTATTGTATATTGATGATGAATGATGTTTGGTTTTTGAAAGCTTTTAGTTTTTGAGAACGTCGATGTGACGCCCTTTTGTTTATATGCGTGCTTATTTACTCTGATTATACGTTAAGTATTTTGGGGTAGAAAAAGGGGTGTTACAGTATCCACCTTATTTAAACGGGCACTCACATTTCCTCGATCTAGTGCCATCTTGTTTTAACTTCCTAATCTTTAGTTGGTACATGTCACTTCTTTCGCATATCATTGTTACAAATGCTTGTTTTCCATCTGAACCATTGCCAGACCTTTCAATTATAACGCCAAACCTCACTCTTTTAGCCTCCCTACGGATCCATTGGAACATATGTTCACGAACAATAAACTCTTATTTATTTATAAATTCTGCACAAACATCTACCTCGAAAATAACTGGTCGAGCACCCGATTTAACATCATCATTCACTTCATCTAGTTTAACATCATCATTCACTTCATCCAGTTTAATATCATGTTTCACTTTGACCAATTTAACATCCACATTCATAATAGCTTTGGGAAACATATCCAGGTGCATCATTCTAATACCACCAACAACACAAAATTAGTGTGAAAATTCAAACTATAAGTACAATCTGGAGATGCACATCTGGACCACACCTAACTTTGTATGGAGATGCATATCCAGATTCAACGTCCATTTTTTAGCTCATAAACAAGATTAATGCAAGGAATGAGAGATGAGATGAATGAACTTTACCTCCAATTCTAGTTTGTTTTGCTCCCTTTAATATGATGAAATACAAAAATGATGTTTTGGTATTGAAGAAGCGATTGAGAATGAAAGAAGTCTTTTTAAGGGTTTTGGAGTTTTATATGAGTATGAAGGAGAAAATTATGGAAGGTGGTATTTTATCCAATTTTTCGGCTGCCGTTTTCGAATATGCATCTCCGAAAATATCACTAAATCGTTCATTTAACTAGCTCGGTAAATTAAAACACAATATTTCATATATGCATCTTCAAATATATCTAAATAACATACTAAAATGTATCTTCGAATTTTTTTTTTCAAAAATGAGATAAATTTCATAATAATACGTTTTGATTTTACTTTAAATGTGTTCAAAGATGAATCTTCTTATACATAAATAATATTTTTGGATTTTTAAAAGTGTAAAAGGCACCTAAAAATGAAAAGAGAATTTCCCAAATACAAATAATTCACCCTATTAACCAAAGTATTATCTGAATTTCTCAACCACCAAAAAAAATGGAGAACCTAGGACACCACAAAACCGTGAATTTTGATTAATGGTATCGAGAGAGCGTACGTAGATGAGATGGATTGTCTCAAGTTCGCCTCGTCCACTCCTTCTCGCCGCTCTGGTTAGCTCCTTCTCGCGGCTCTGGTTAACACCACAAAAACATTGACTTTCTTGTTCCATTTTTCTTAACATGTCATGGGCATTTTTCTTTTGTTGTTGGGTATCATGAATTTTGTGTCTCCATTAGAAAATTGACTTTACTTTTATTTTACCAGTATAGTGTAGGTAGGAAAAAGTTATATAATTTCTTCATTTTTTCCTTTAATTTCTGGTCTGTCCCTGAATTTAATTTAGTGCTGTTATTTTTCTACAACTAGATATTCATGTGTTCTTTTGCTAGTACAGGGATGTTTGGGAAACAGTTGAATTCCTCTCTTCTCACGATTGATTCTTCCACACAGTTCTTCTGTTGCAAGGTAACTGCATCTTAACTTTTACTATTTTCTAGTGGATTGTGCTGGTTCAATATGTCTGTCACAAAACCATTACTTACTCTTGTGCTATGAAATATTGGAACTGTTTTTAGAACATGAAAATAGGTCTTAAAATTGCATGTGATTCTGCAGGCTGATTTTGCTGCTGCATCTTCAAGTATTCAATTATCAAATACTAGACATTCTTGCGGATTTTCGTCAAGTATTGCGAAAGGAAAATGGACCTCAAAATCAAGTAGTTCTACCAACCATTGGATATTACATTCTACAGCACAGATAGATAATACAATCACAAGCAATGAAGATCGAAGTATGTGGGAAGCATGTAAACAAGCTCTTTCCGCGTTTAACTTCAGCGACGAAGAAAAGGACAAGATACTTGGAAAAGCATTTGGTCTTGTTCATTCTCCGTATTGGGGAGAAGATCGTAAGAAGGAAGTTCCCAAATCGGAGACGGTTAATGGAACATTAGAATATCTAAGGAGTTTAAATCTTTCCGACGACGATCTTTCCAAGTTGCTCAAAAAATTTCCCGAAGTTCTTGGATGTAACTTAGAGGAAGATTTGAAAGTGAATATCAAGATCCTGAAGGATCAGTGGAGTATTGAAGGAAAATCTCTTAGGAGCCTTCTCCTTCGAAATCCGAAAGTTTTGGGCTATAATGTTGATTGTAAAGGAGATTGTATGGCACAATGCACTAGATGCTGGGTTCGATTCTAGCTGATCGGATGAAATGCGTCTTTCTGTAATATTAGTTTACTGCAGCATATGATGATATATCACACCAACTGAACCTTGTACCAGTTAGTTTCTGCTCAAAACAAATAAGTGATTCAAGGGTCTTTAGAGGGAGAACACTTTTCATGCCTTCTATACCAAACATTTCCCAAGTATGTGTATGCAACTTATTGAAAATATAAAACCATAGTTTGTACGCAACTCTTTATTTTGAACTTTGGATGCATGCATTTCACCACAACGTCCTTCTCTCTTTTAGCAGCAAACTTTCATAATGCCAAAATGTTCATGAGAATGCACATAAGGTGTTTGTGTTTTTGCTCATTTGACAATGCCAAAAATTGGAACCCAATCATTGTTAGATGCATCAAGTATCTGGCTATTGAAATGAAAAGACAAACACAAAAGCATATTCTTTTCCTTCACTTTTGCTCACCTGTTTCCATCACCCATAACTTTCTCGTTGTCATACATGTGTTTACTATGTTAGTTAGAAGAGACACCAGATTTGTGAATAAATACCAGTGGGGATCCTTAAACAAGCTCACACACACCTGATGTTTATTCGAAGCAAGTTGTTAGTCTTCACCAACTCAGTGATCTTAGAGTATATTCGAAGCAAATTTTGAAGGCCGTAGAGAATTGAAGTGTTCCACCTAATCTTGAATACTGCATTTGATTGCTTTCAATGGATCAAATGAACGTTCATGACTTTGCAAAACAGATATATGCATTTTAACATACAGGTGGTAGACGAAGGTGTTAAAAATGTGGTTTTGAATCTGTGTCCATTATTTAACAAATAATTTTTCGATCATGGTCTCAAACTAATTCCTCGCACCATTAGAGTTAGTGAATTGTTTGAATCAAAACAACAACTTTCTTAGTTTTGAATTTCTCTGGGTGTTGGATTGTGGTGGCTGATTCAGGAAAATCCAATTGAGATATAACCTTGTTACCACTCTCTTCTTCAATGCTCTGTTCGAAAATATGTTCAGGGAAAGGTGGTGGCTTGTAGAGGCGTTGGAAGAAAAATCTATGAATTTAGGGAATTTATAAATTTGGCTTAAATGTTTCAAAATTTATGAAAATGATCCAAAAAAATTAATTGACTCATTTTAATACGTCATCCAAACAAAAGAATTTAAAAATAAACGAATTTAAATTGAATCATTTGAATTATTTAAAATTTTGGGTTCCTCAGAATTACCTCATTCAAACACAATGTGATTGGATGAAATATTTTAATGATGGAAATTAATTTTTTGAGGAAATTTAAAATGATTAGACCAAAATTCATTGTTTGGATACAAAATATAGAAAATTGTTAAAATAATATAAATTTATGAAGTATTTTATCCAAGTTAAATTTAAGGAATTTCAAAAGACAAAAAAAAAATATAGATTTTGAAATTGCTCTATCATTCTATATAACACAAATGTTAAATTGTTTATTATTTATTTTTCAAAATTTATAAAATGGTCCTCATATTTTATAAAAAATGTAAATTCATGCATAAAATTTTTAAAAAATTGCAAATAAGTCTCTAATGATTTTCAAAATTTATAAATTAGTTCCTTCAAATTTTTAAATTTTACAAATTAATCCCTATTTTTTAATATTTTAAATTTGACCTAATTTTTTTAAAATTTATGAAAGTGACTCTAAAAATTTAACAATAAATCATTTTAATACTCCATACAAACTAAAGAATTTAAAAATGAATGAATTTCAATTGAATCATTTTAATTATTTAGAATTTTAAATCCCTTAAAAATTCTCAATTTACTCATCCAAACACACTTTGATATTTTAATGAAGAAAAATAATATTTTTGAGAGAATTTAAAATAACTTTATAAAAATTCGTTGATTGGATAAAAAATATGGAGAATTGTTAAAATGATGTAAATTTATGAAGTATTTTATTCATCTTAAATTTAAGGAATTTCAAATGATACTAAAAAATAAAGAATTTGAAAATGATCATTCACTCTATATAATATGCATGTTAAATTATTATTATTATTATTGTTTAAATTTGCAAGATGATCTTCATATTTTATGAAAATTTCAAATATATCTCTAAAATTTTCAAAAAATTGCAAAGAAGTCCTTAATAAATTTTAAATTTTATAAATTGATCCGTATAAATTTTTCAAAAATTGCAAATTCATCTCTATTTTTTATATTTTAAAGTCGTCCAAATTTTTTAAAATTTATGAAAATAACCTCAAAAATTTAACAATGAATCATTTTAATACTTCATCCAAATAAAAAAATTTAAAATTAAATAATTTTCAATTGAATCATTTAAATTGTTTAAAATTGTTAATTCCTTAAAAATTCTTAATTACATGTCAAAACACACTTTTATTATATTTAATAGATATAAATTTAACTTTTTTTTAATATTGTTCATGTCTATAGAACCTTGACCCAAAATTTATGTCTACATTAACGTAAAGTTACTTAGTGTAGGTTTAGTTTAGTTTATGGAAGAGGCAAAAACAATTTAATTGGAGAAAGCAATTTAAGAGGTGTAAAATTGATTTTAAAATGATTTTGAAGTGTTTAGTTCTTCTAAAATAAAATTGATTATGCCTTCAAATATTGATACTTCAAACTATAATTTTTATCTTTTGAGTTTTAACAAAATATTTATATTGAAATTTTATTTTGAACTTAATTTTGCATATAGTTATTTAAACGTATATATCTTTACATTCAATTCACTATTAGTTAAATTAATTTTGTAAAATTAATTAATTAATTTAAAATCATTTTTTCCAACCGAGAATCAAAGATACGTTCACAAGAAAGTAATTAAAGTAGAAGAAAAATCATTATAGTAGAATAAATAAAAAATTATTCAATAATTTCAAAATATAATAACACGTAGATTTATTTTTTTATGTATATTTAAATATTTTTTATTTTTTCGGATATAAAATAACAAAGTTTTGATATTCAATCATTATGTATATTTATATTTTTTTTTTGAAATTGCTCTATCATTCTATTAACACAAATGTTAAGTTGTTTATTATTTATTTTTGAAAATTTATAAAATGGTCCTCATATTTTATAAAAAATGTAAATTCATGCATAAATTTTTAAAAAAATTGCAAATAAGTCTCTAATGATTTTCAAAATTAATAAATTAGCTCCTTCAAATTTTTAAAATTTATAAATTAGTCTCTATTTTTTTATATTTTAAATTTGACCTAAATTTTTTAAAATTTATGAAAGTGACTCTAAAAATTTATCAATAAATCATTTTAATACTCCATACAAATTAAAGAATTTAAAAATGAATGAATTTCAATTGAATCATTTAAATTGTTTAGAATTTTAAATCCCTTAAAATTCTCAATTAACTCATCCAAACACACTTTGATATTTTAATGAAGGAAAATAATATTTTTGAGAGAATTTAAAATGACTTTACAAAAATTCATTATTTGGATAAAAAATATGGAGAATTGTTAAAATGATGTAAATTTATGAAGTATTTTATTCAACTTAAATTTAAGGAATTTCAAATGATACTAAAAAATAAAGAATTTGAAATTGCTCATTCACTCTATATAATATGCATGCTAAATTAATTATTATTATTATTTTTAAAATTTGCAAGATGATCCTTATATTTTATGAAAAATTCAAATATATCTCTAAAATTTTCAAAAAATTGCAAACAAGTCCTTAATAAATTTCAAATTTTATAAATTGATCCGTTTAAATTTTTCAAAAATTGCAAATTGGTCTCTATTTTTTATATTTTAAATTCGTTCAAATTTTTTAAAATTTATGAAAATGACCTCAAAAATTTAAAAATGAATCATTTTCATACTTCATCCAAATAAAAAAATTTAAAATTAAATGATTTTCAATTGAATCATTTAAATTATTTAGAATTATTAATTCCTTAAAAAGTCTCAATTACATGTCAAAACACATTTTATTATATTTAATAGATATAAATTTAACTTTTTTTTAATATTGTTCATGTCTATAGAACCTTGATCCAAAATTTATGTCTACATTAACGTAAAGTTACTTAGTGTAGGTTTAGTTTAGTTTATGGAAGAGGCAAAAACAATTTAATTGGAGAAAGCAATTCGAGAGGTGTAAAATTGATTTTAAAATAATTTTGAAGTGTTTAGTTCTTCTAAAATAAAATTGATTCTGCCTTCAAAAATTGATACTTAAAACTTTAATTTGTATCTTTTGAATTTTAACAAAATATTTATATTGAAATTTTATGTTGAACTTAATTTTGCATATAGTTATTTAAACGTAAATTACATTCAATTCACTCTTAATTAGAATTAATTTTATAAAATCAATTAATTTAAAATCATTTTTTTCCAACTGAGAATCAAAGATACGCTTACAAGAAAGTAATTAAAGTAGAAGAAAAATCATTAAAGTAGAATAAAATAAAAAATTATTCAATAATTTCAAAATATAATAACACGTAGATTTTTTTTTGTGTATATTTAAATATTTTTATTTTTTCGGATGTAAAATAACAAAGTTTTGATATTTTAAAATTTTTTACACAATAATTTATTATTTTAATATTGATATATCTTTTTATATAAATATTTATAATGGTATATATATTTTTCCCTCTCTAACTAAAACTTATGGGTCCGTTCCCTTTTGATCATAATATCTTTATAGTTAAAAAATACAATTTTTACTATTATCAATTTTGGAGTTTTTCAAAAAACTTCATTTTTTGTCGAAGATTTTACCGTTTGTAAATATTGTTTTTTCATTATATTTAGACATTTATACGGAATATTTTGATAAGAAATCGAATATTTAGTGAAAAACATGTTTTTTATCGAATTTTAAAATGTCGGTACCAAAATTATGGATTTATAATGGAAATTTAAAAATGTCGGCTAAAATCTAAATTTTTGCTCGCATTTTTACATGTAGCTTAGAAATATGTGATATGCTTGTATGTATTTTTATCGGCAATTTCAAAGTTGTAGGTAAAAATGCATATATGCATGTCATATATTTTTAAATTGCCAGTATAAACACATATATACATACTTAATTTTTAGAATTGCTAGGCTGAGGTGTGACAGGATATATTAAAAATTTGGTAGGTATATTTTATTTTATTTTATTGTTATTTTTTTTATGTAGTGAGGAGAAAAGAAAAAGATGATAAGATTGTTCCTAGATTGAGCGAGAGAGCAGTTGTAGAGAGCACTGGTGGAGGTGGCGGAGAGGACAAAGAACAATTGCATAATAGGGTGGATAGAGTAGTCCCCACCGGTTCTCATTGTAAGAGGATTTAACAGCCTCGTCGACCTTGTACTCTCTAGCGTAGAAGAGGTAAAGTTGAAGGGGTCGTAGATCTGAAGGTGTGAAAAACACAAGGAGGGGGGGGGGGGGGGGGGGGGGGGGGGGGTGGAATTGGGTTTTACAAGCAAAAACTTTTTCCAAAAACAAAAACTCCACAAACAAGTTTAATAATGAAGAGATAAAAACACAGAGATTTTTATCCTAGTTCGCTTGAAACTCAAAGTTAATTCAGTCCATCCGCCAAGGTGGTTTGCCTTATACACAAGGACTTAATCCACTATAATCAACAGATTACAATAAACACAAAGAATAACATTCTTTGTCTTCTCAAGGATCCAACTAAACCTTAGTCTCCTCAAGGAGTCACAAAGAACAACTTTCTTTGTCTTCACAAGGATAACCTCCTTAAGGAATCAAACAAATAGTTTGTGTGTTACAAGATGCTTCTACACAAGCCGATTTTTACACAAATGAATAACAAACACTTAAAGAAAACTATGTACAAAGAATGATAGCTTTTCACAAAGAAAAATAACTTGTCAAAATACTTGTGCAAAAATCAGTGTTTTCTTCAAGTCTCCAATGCATGCTTATATAGAGAAGCATGTGACTGTTGATGTGTTATTTTTCGCAAGTGTACGAATGCGTCAGAGTAATATAAAATATTGTCGAATCCACAAAGACCAAATGTCAATCTATCGTTATCTATTGTTATGGTGTTTATCTAAGGTAATCGAAACAAGGTTTTAAGAGTGCACAATGAAAAATAAAGTATTAAATTAAATTCAATTAATAAAGACATGTTCGAATGTAATTCACATAATCAATTAATAATTCAAGTACTTGCTAATAGAATTACTTATGGACAGTGTTTCCTACTTTGAAAAGAACCAATTTAACGGGAACTGTCGCTTTCGCGTATTCAGAACCGAGTTGTACTCCCTAATCAAACCCTCTTATTGTCACTTATAAAAAGGCGCACATTGCGTTAGAGTAGTAAACCTATTTTTAAGAAATATAGTGTCTTGACTAAGTTGAAAAGTATTTTGACCTGAATTTCTTAACCAAAAGAGGTTCTCACGAACCAGACTCTAAACTTATAAACGCGTCCGAAAATAGTTTTAAAATCACTTTTCTTTTTAAGTTAAAAACTCCTAATGAACTAAACAAAGCGCTTTCGCTGTATTTGAAATAGTTAAAAACAACTAAGTTTAAACAGACGTCGGACGACTTTCGATCTTACCCAACGGAAATTAAGTGCGGGAAAACTTAAGTTGAAAGTCAAAATAGCCCTTAAGTGTTTCTACGAACAATTGTACGGATTATCGGTTCAATTACGATCCTTACATTCTAACCTTTATAGGTTTAGTCGGACATAGTAAAGTAGAAATGCATTTTAATTTTTATCATAAAAACGGATAAATAAAAGGTAATAAGTGCAAGTGCGGGAAAGTAAATAAAAGTAGTGCGAATGCGGAAAGTAAATAAAAATAGTGCGGTGCAAGAAATAAAGGAAAGTAGTGCAGTGCGAGAAATAAACAAAGTAAAGTGCGAGTGCGGGAAAGTAAACAAAATAAAGGCAGTGCGGGAAAGTAAATAAAATAAAGGCAGTGTGGGAAAGTGAATAAAGTAAAGTGCGAGTGTCGGAAAGTAAACAAAGTAAAGGCAGTGCGGGAAAGTAAACAAAGTAAAGGCAGTGCGGGAAATAAATAAAGTAAAGTGCGAGTGCGGGAAAGTAAAGTAGACAAAGGTAAAGCAATAAAACCTGCTCCAATCGTAGGGTCGAATAAAGTGCGTAACAGAAATAAAAATGGCGGCAGGATTAACTTCCTTCCAAAGTGCTCCAAACTCGATTACAGACTCGATTACACAGTGTGGCAACACTCCGATGTGAAGCGATTACCACTTTTACACAATACTGATATATGCCTAGTTGTAACTAAGTTTGGATGATGAAACAATTGAAATCAAGGCTCTATTTATAAGCAAGGAAAATAATGGAAATGACAAGGATGCCCTTCAGTTTGAAAATGGGAGGGAAACATATTGTTCTTATGGCGTCCGCCATAACATCATGGCACCCGCCATAGGAGTAAATTGTGGCGCCCAAGTGGAGATCGTGGGAGTTGAGGAGGAGTTGAATTAGGACACGTCATGGCTGGACCCATGGCGCCAGCCACAGTGGGAGCCACAAGTGTAAAATGCTGATTTTTAGGCTTTTTAGCTCATTTTCGCTCCTTTTCTCGATCGGGGCTCCGATTAGACTGAAAACCTGCAAACAAAGAAAAACATAATAATAACATAACAAAATAACAATAAAACAACTAAAATGCATGCGAAACCGGAGTCGAAAATACGGTGAATTTCAGTGTCATCAACTGTTGGAGGGCAAAATGGGGAAAATACTTTGAGCGACTGTCCACTGTTGGATGGGAAAGGAATGATAATATGTACTATCATTTCGCCCATAAATGCAGTGACATGTGTGATGTATAGTGTTGTCCTTGCCCATGAAATCAGGTAGTGGAAAGGTTGTTCGATTTATACTATGTACTATTTGATCACGTTCCCATTTGATATTATCTTCAGATTCATTGGCTTCTGATAAAAGATGATTGAAGCATGACGTGAATAAGTAGAGAGCTAGATTCAGAAACTTCAGAATATTGGGTCAGAACCTTGACAGCGTCAGTAGTCTGGCTTAAGGTTTTCAGTATCTTCAGTCAGAACCTTGATAACTTCAATTGTCTATCTTGAGATCTTCATAATCTTCAGCTACATAACACAACTTCAGAAGCCTACCATTCTTCAGAAGTTTGGGGATCAGAGTCACATCCATAAGCAAGAACCGAGAGAACATTGTAGCAGCAACATAGAGTCTCCTCAGAAGCTTCTGATGGGTGAAATAACATAGAAGCAGAAAGAACATTGCAACAACAATATTGATGTCTTTCAGAACTTCTAATTGCAGGCGCAAAAGTGGATTTGAAACGCAAAGTTCAGAAACTGATGATATTGCACATCATATGATCAGAATCAGAACTGGTTGTTAAGACTACACAATAACAAATCATTAGGGTACCAAAATTGCTCTCACACAAATACAACATTGTTATAATCAAAACTCAAGGTATAAAAGCAGAACCAAATCTTGTTCTAACAAGATCATGATGTCAAGTCAAATGTTGTCGTTGGTGATGCTATTGAGTCAGCGTCTCAAGATGATATGGAGGTTCCTCCTCAGGCTAGTATTGATTCATGATTTATTTGATACGGAGGTCTCGACTCGAGTTGATAAGAAATCTTCTATACACATATGAATGGTTCCTTTGAGGGCCTAATGAACCTACCTTGCTTTATCGAATCTTTTAACATAATGTATATACTAACGTAATACGTGAATTGTTAAAATCTAATAGAATTCAAATTTAAAATTTTAAGAAAAACACATTTTTAACACCCTAACTCATCTCCAACAAACAAACCCTGGAGATTAAAATTGAAAGTTATTATTGTTATTATTATTATTATTTATTATTATTATTATTATTATTATTATTATTATTATTATTATTATATAATTAAATAAAATATTTTTTATGTGTAGACGGTTTTACAATAACTATACAAAACTTACGAATTTGAATATATGAATAAGGGTTCAGCTTAACAATATTCATTTGTCGGTTGAGTAAATTTTTTATAAACAAATTTAATATATTTTTAAATAAAATAATAATAATGAATAGATTTAATATTTTCAAAAGATTAAAGATAGTGTATTATATGTGTAAAATTGTTTTACACTATTATTCAATAGAATTTTAACATAAAATTAAATTACATTTATTTTAAAATTAAAAGTGTGAGTTAACATAATACATATCCTTTATTAATTAAGAGTGTAAAAATATTTTAAATATTTTTTTTCTCACTTTTTAGTACGGAGTCAAAGTAACAATAATCACTAAAACAAATCTAATTATGAAATTCAACTTTAATATCAATATTTATCGGATAAACTATTATAATATATATATATATATATATATATATATATATATATATATATATATATATATATATATATATATATATATATATATAATATATATATATATATATATATATATATATATATATATATATATGATCGACTAATGATTATGTTGGTGAGACATTTAAAATGTGAATACTCTTGATCAATGATAAAAATTATTAATGACAAGATAAAAAAAGGTTGGCTTTAAAATAACTATTTTAATGAAATAGATTCTACAAGAGGGAATAACCTAAACAACACGTTTCAATGTCCCAAAACGATGGTAAACCAAAAATATACTTAAGTAATCCATCACTTGGTCACTTTCATTGAGTCACGGAAAACTTTCAAACTTCACATCCATAACATATGCATAGGAAAGTTTGTTGAACCATGATAATCACTTTCTTTACGATACATTACCACTCTTTTCCTATATAAATACTCATACTCATAACTTGTAACTCATCACCAAGTTTTCTGTCATTAAACCTGCCTAATTTTCTCTCTCCCAAGCTTAGAAAACAGCTGGTAATTAACCAACCATGGCCTTCACCAAATATACCCTAATCTTGGCACTTCTCTGCTATATCCTTATACAAGAGGTAAAAAAAAATTTATTACAATATTTAGTGACAGAATTTGAAATAAATTTCTTGCTAAATTTTCTCGCTATTTTTATGGAATATTTCAGTTGGAGATCCATAGTGGAAATCAACACATGGTTGCTGCTGGAGAGATAGGTGTGTGTGTCATTGCAGAAATATATCCTCACTCTTACTGTTAACAACTTTATTGATATAACTGAATTTGCATGTTGCAGATTGTAATGGTAAGTGCAATTATAGGTGCAGCAAAGCTTCAAGGGAAAAGATATGTATGAGGGCATGCAGTGATTGTTGTAGAATATGCAACTGTGTGCCACCAGGCACATCTGGGAATAGAGATTTGTGTCCTTGTTATGCATCCATCACCACACATGATGGAAAGCTCAAGTGTCCATAGATATATAATATAACTCATCACTACTTTTATATAAATTATATTTGAAGCTACCTTTATTATATGCATGTTGTTAAGGAGCCAGTAGTGCTGTTTCAAACTGACAATTAATGAAGTTTGTTATATGAATAAAAAGAAAGAAGTTTGTTATATGAATAAAAAAAAGAAGTTTATTAAGGATGAGATTGAAAACATATGAAAAAATATGAGAAAAAATAGAGAAAATCAATTCTCAACTTTCATAGATTCACTAGTTTTTTTATGACAAATAGAATATATTCACTAGTGACTTGCTTTAGGGTCTCTTTGATTAGAGAAGAATGAAGGAGAGAGTTGGAAGGGAGAGCGGTAATGCTTTAAGTTTTAGTGATTTGGTTTTTTTAGAGGTGAGAGATTCAAATTCTCCCTTAAGTTAACTTTAGCTCCCCTCTTAAATGGGGGATTTAGAAGGGAGAAAATGTTTTGTTTAAATTTAAATATCTTAAGTTTTTTTTATCTTAAATGACAAGGATAAAAAAATCTAACATATATATTTGCTCTATTAAAATCTTTCTCACTCTCTCTTGGAACATGTAATGATATTGGTCTAAGCACCTCAACCTAAATATATTATAGATCACCCACAAAATCCACAAGTAAAAGATCAAAATTTAAATATATTATAGATCACCCACAAAACCTACAAGTAAAATAAATAATCTAAATATATTATAGATCACCCACAAAACCCACAAGAAAAAGAGCATAAAATATATTATAGATTGATGGGCCATCATGAGTGAGAAGCATGCACATTAGATCAAACATTCACCTAAAGATCAAAAATACATTCAAACAAGTGAGAGAGACACCACATATTCATCAAAAACATTAAGGTGATAGATGTATGGGTCCCCTTACTTATAAAGTGTTCAACCTTCACTTTACTAAGCAATATGAGACTTAGAACTCACACTTGTTTCTCAATAATCTCCCCCCTCAAGTGTGAGAGCATCCATTATACTTCCCCTCAAGCGAAAGCTCTTTCATCCACGAGTTTGTACCGCCATTGAGAGACACCTTTACTCAGCATGGACACTTCAACGAAACACGTCGTCTGACCACCATGTCAGGAAGACTTTCGATACAAGGAGTTGGTCCCTTACTCGAACCAGACTTTGATACCACTGATGGTCATCATGAGGGGGAAGCATACATATTGGATCAAATACTTACCTAAAGATCAAAGACTCACTCAAACAAGTGAGAGAGACACTACATATTCACCCAAAATCTTAAGGTGATAGGTGTATGGATTCTCTCACTTATAAAATGCTCAACTTCCACTTTCCTAAGCAATGTGGAACTTAGAACTCACTTGTTTCTCAACATAGATCACCCACAAAATCCACAAATAAAAGAACATAATCTAAATACATTATACATCACACACAAAATCCACAAGTAAAAGAACATAATCTAAATATATTATAGATCACCCAAAAAATCGTCAAATAAAAGAACATAACATACTCGATATTGGGCTCAATGACCATAGTATTTGATGTACTCACCTTTAACACAACATAAAAATTTACCATGTGCGTAAGTATAGAGTGAAACCTAAGAGGAGAGGGTGACTTAGGTTTTAAGATTTTTTTTCGAGTTATTTTGTAGATGGTATATGTGATACGGTGAACTGACTTTGTGTTTTTTCTTTGAAAAGCAATGTTGCGGATAGCAAGAGTCGCCACCGACTTTTCTTTTATCCAATAAGGAAAGGCGGAAAAGAACAGGAAAGACCTTGATTAGATTTTGAGTTCGGGAGGTACATTATACAAAGGGAAGGTGTTAGCACCCTTTGTATCCATGGTTATCCATGGGCTCTTAATTGCTTAACTCACTTATATTTTCCTTGTTTGAGAAAGTGTTTGAGAAATGTGGTGTGTTTAAAAAATATTTTGAAAGGAGAGTTTAACTTTGTAATGATTCTTGTACTAATGTATACAAAGTGTTTATCTCGTTTGATTTTGAAAGATGTTTAGAAAAATATAACTCGGCGATGATTCTGGTGCGAATGTATACCGAGTGGTGATTTTCTAAAAGATGTTTTGAAAAGTGTGAGGTGTGAAAAGTATTTTAAGCTGTGAGCAAGCATTTAAGAGTTATACCTAACCAAGGTCTTTATAGGTATTTCCTATCCTTATGAGGGTAAAACTGTCCTTACTATTGAGAAGTAAGTAGTCTTATCCTTTGGATGTAAAGGGACATTGTGGGGTCGTCGATTGGTCATTGAAGGCAACATTTGTAAGGATACCTTAGCATTCGAAGGGATGATCATCATTTAATCGTAGGCTACAACGAAGGGTCATCGAGGGACAAATTCATATATTCGAAGGCAACGTTCGAGGGACAAGGTCATATATTCGAAGGTAACGTTCGAGGGACTATGATTTATCTTGTAGGGACATTGACCTTTTGATCGAAGGGACTATGACTTATCTGTTTAGGGATGATGATGATTTAATCGAAAGAGTCTTTGCTAAGGGTATCCCCACATTCGCTGGACATGACCGTAATATCGTAAGGCAACAAAGAGAGGGTTACCCTAGAGGTGCAAGTGTGAAAATGATTGGATTCGGATATATTATCTTGAATTAATTTATCTAAGTTCAATTATTTATCTTTCCATGCAATCCTATTAACATACATCTAGACAATTATATTCACAGTATGGAAAAATTAAAGTGCGAAAAATAAGACTACGTTATTACATGGCTTCGGGATGGGGTACATAATTTAAAAGGGGATATAAGATATCCAAATCTTAATTAACGAGTACAAAATTAAAAGGGCATACAAAATAATAAAACCTAATTAAACTAAAAAGAAAGAAATAAAAAAATCCTAATTAAATCTATTACATAGAAAGTTCATGGCAAATGAAATAAATAAACTAAATTTAAGAATGAATTAAGAATATTTTTAGTCTATAATAATAGAAACTTTTTTTTTATGAATTTATGGAAAAAACTTAGACTAAATTGATAGATATTTTAAAAGAAAAGAGAAAAAAAAATATAATTAGATTTTTATTATTCAAAATAGCCCATTTTAATTTATTAAGTGATATATGAAAATTTAATTAATAAATTAGATTAAATTATATCCTAGTTTAAATAACTAATATAATATATTAATTAGAAAATTAATTAATGGGTTTTATTTTAATAATAGAAAAATAGTGGTGAATTAATTATAGTGGAAAAGGAGTAAACATAGTAAAAACACTGAAAAGATAAAAAAATAGGTCTTGGGGGCTCAAACCCAAGACCTCTACGTTGCAGTGAGGGGGGAGCTACCAACAAGTCATGTTGGTCCATTCATTATTTATTCGCCTTCATTAAAATATATATTAATTCTACATGGATTTTTCCATTTTGACACAACACCACCATGCATGTTACAACTTTCTCTCTTACGGCAAACTACTTTATTTTTTCTCATGCTGTTTCTTTCATGTGAATATAACAAACCTGTAACTTCATCTTATATCAAACCACACACATAAAGTAAGATCATATGTAATCATCATGCAATAATAAAAATAGTCATGCACAAATCAAGAAGCTTATATTATTTTACTCGTGTATTAGTTCTCTTTACTGCAAGTGATAATGATAAAACAAACCTTACACATACATTGTTAAAGACAACCAAGGATTTATATTATCACCATTATATCATCATCATCATTATTATGTAATAACAACATGTGAAATAAACATAATCATGCTAGAAACAACACTCATATAATAATAATTAAATGGCAGATATAATTCTTTAATCAGCAAACAAAATTTCTCCAACATGTTATGACATATCAAGAACAGATGCATACTTGAATAAAGCAATATCAACATCCACCAAACCATGAATACATCATCTCAATATATATATTAAACCAATATTATTCATGCATGAATTAAGGAGTATTGCAAGATAATCATGCTGGATGCAAATTCCCTAATGAACACTTACTGGGGATTTGATTCTTCTAGCTTGCTCACTGTATGTGTGTTGTTCTTATTCAGGCTATGAGTGCTTTATGGTTGCTTCTCTTTTCCCTGCCCGTGAACCTTCTTGCTTCTGCCTTGCCTTGTGTATCTTCTTCTGCTGTATCTCTCCTCTTTTCCGTCTTCCTCGTCCTCTCCCTCTCGCTGCAGCCATATGAAGTATTTATAATGGTGTGAATTAGGGTTTAACCTTGCTAAATATTTGGATCCCTTCCTATACTTTAGGGTTTAACCTTGCTAAATATTTGGATCCCTTCCTATACTTTAGGAGAGTTAGGGTTTAACCTTGCTAAATATTTGGATCCCTTCCTATACTTTAGGAGAGTTAGGGTTTAACCTTGCTAAATATTTATTAAATACAAATATTATTATAAATAATGAATAATTTAAATGACTTTTAACAAATAAAATTTAATTTAAATTTTAGTTACATAATTGAATTAAAATTTAAACTTATTTCTATTTTTACTTTCATCATTAAAAAAAAATCAAAATTATTCTTACTTATATCAACCAAAATTATTTTATAATTTATGGGCTTTTTTAAAAAATGTTACTCTTATAAATAAATTTTATTAAGTAAAAAACGTGAATTAGTAAATAAATACTATTTATAAATAATGAATAAATGGAACATGAGTCACTAAATTATAAAAAATAGTTATTATAATTTAATGAGCTTTAACAAATAAAATTAATTTAAAATTTTAATTATACAATTAAAATTCAAATCCATTTTTATTTATCATTAAATAAAACTATTTTATTTATATATATAAAAGTTATTTATATCATACAGATAACCAAAATTATTATTATTTTTATATCTGTATCACATAATAAATAAATTAAAATTATAATTTATATGAGAATGTATGCTAATGAATGAATGCAAATGTGAAATGAATGTCATGCATTAATCAATTTATCATAAAATTAACAGGCAAATTTTGGGGTATGACAGCTGCCCCTGTTCAATATTCTTAAACCGAGAGAATAGAATGGTATGTACGCCATTCGTGATCTGGAGGTGGAAGATTATTGAACACTTAGAATGCCCCAACAATTTGCACTTGTTAATTAAAAGATAGTCTTGATGGAGATGGGCTTAAAGATGCCATCCAGAAAGTTTGATGATGAGAGCTTCAGAGTGCGTCGTACATTAGACCATATCTGAAGACATGGGTGTCACACTGGGTCGTACGCTAGACCGTATAATGAGTCATCCATTAGGTGATATTAGGGTGAGCTGAACCTGATGAGATAAGGATCAGAATGGGTCATACGCTAGACCGTATCTGAGTAGCAGAGTGAGCCGTCCGTTAGGCTGTATCTGGAGAAATAAAGATCAGAATGGATCGTACGCTAGATCGTATCTGAGTAGTAGAATGAGTCGTCCGTTAGGCTGTATCTGGCGATAAAAAGTAGTCGTACGCTAGACTACATTTCAGAATGTACCGTACGCTAGGTAGTATCTGATGAGAAGAGCCAGACTGGGTCGTACACTAGACCGTATCTGAGTTGCAGAATGAGCCGTCCATTAGGCTGTATCTGAGGATAAAAGATCAGAATGGATCATACGCTAGATCGTATCTGAGTAGCAGAATGAGTCGTCCTTTAGGCTGTATCTGATGATAAAAGGGGTAGTCATACGCTAGACTACATTTCAGAATGTACCGTACGCTAGGTAGTATCTGAGGGGATGAATATCCAAATGGGTAGTACGCTAGACCATATTGGAACAGTTGAAGGAACCATATGTTAGGCTGAATCAGAATGAGCCGTACGTTAGGCTATATCTGATAATATTTGTATATGTTGTATTTGCAATAAATGTCTGGGATGGGCTTAAAGATTCCATCATTAGGAAGATATCATAATGCTTGTCAGAATGAATATTCATATGGATTATATCTGAAAGATGTATCTGAATCTTGAATGTAATCGATAAAGATATTCGTCTGAATGAATCTTTATTTTGACTGTATCAGGAGGATAATTAACCTTGCATGCATGTATATGCTGTGAAATGATGCATGAATGAATTATGCGTCTGAAATTTTTTGCCATGGGAAAATAAATCCCGATATTCTGGTTGGAGATATTTGTATTGATGACCCTTTCTTAGCTGAGGATATTTGATTTCCGTATGATGGTAGAAATATTCAACAGAACCTGACTGGGGATAAAAGAGATGACCAGTCTGTCTAGTAGTGCCAATTTCTTCTGGGAATAACTGGTTTTGCTGGGGAATAGGATTTGCAACCGGATTTGTTAGAACGCATGGTTAAACCTTATCCTTGATCCTAAAGTCTTTTAGTAATTGCTATTTCTATTTTATGCATGTATTTTCGGTAAACATCAATCATATTCAAATGCATATATTAATTCAAATTAAATCAATGGACGTTTATGCAAACAAAACGGAGAAAGTAAAATAAAAGTATCTTTTTGGAAATAAAATTGTATTGATTTTGAAAGAGGGCCTATAAACAAGCAATTTTAATACAAGGAGACAGAAATCCTAGTAAGAGGAAATTGTCAAGAAAGCAAAGAAAAAACAGCTATGAAAAAAAAAGTCATATTGATTTTAATTCTACTACTGCTATTATGTCTTCAAGCATCTCATCTCTTGTTGTCGGATAGAAGTGATTGGCTTGTTCAGTCTCTTTGACTTTGGTGAAGCTGACCGAGAACGGGACATAGTCATACGCTTTAATCCCTAATTTTTGCCTGGACCGCCTTTTCAGGTTTTCAGTCCACCAGGATACCCTTTTTTGCCCAAGCCGCCTTTTCAGGTTTTCGACTTGCCGGGTGTACATTTTTATATGTTTATCCCTAATTTTTGCCCGAACCCTTTTGGTTCGCCGGGATGCCCTTACTTTTGCCTAGATATGTCGACCTAGCGGGTCTCTTTTATGCGTAGTATTTTTTAACTATGTCCGCGTTCACGGGATGCGGGAAATCTTCGCCATCCATTGTAGCAAGCATCATGGCTCCACCAGAGAATACCTTCTTAACTACAAATGGCCCTTCGTATGTGGGAGTCCATTTGCCTCTAGGATTACCTTGTGGTAGAATGATACGCTTTATCACCAAGTCGCCAATTTAATACACCTATCTCTTGACTTTTTTATTAAATACATGGGTCATGCGCTTCTGATATATCTGTCCATGACAAACAGCCGCAAGTCTCTTTTCATCAATCAAATTTATCTGATCGAGTCGAGTCTGAATCCATTCATCTTCATCTAAGCCTGCATCTTTCATAATTCTTAGAGAGGGAATCTGAACTTCCATTGGTAAAACGGCTTCCATTCCGTAGACTAAAGAGAAAGGAGTTGCCCCTGTCGAAGTGCGTACTGAAGTGCGATAACCATGAAGAGCAAATGGTAACATCTCATGCCAGTCTTTATATGTTACTGTCATCTTTTGTATAATCTTCTTAATATTCTTATTAGCAGCTTCTACGACGTCATTCATCTTTGGCCGGTACGGAGAAGAGTTATGGTGTTTTATTTTGAACTGCGTGCAGAGTTCAATAATCATCTTGTTGTTCAAATTAGTACCATTATCAGTGATAACTCTTTCAGGGATGCCATACCGACAAATAAGACTATTCTTGATGAACCGTGCCACCACATTCTTGGTGACAGAAGCAAATGAGGCTGCCTCTACCCACTTCGTAAAGTAATCAATAGCAACAAGAATGAAACGATGTCCATTAGAAGCAGTAGGTTTAATCTCTCCAATCATATCAATGCCCCACATTACAAAGAGCCAAGGGGCTGTCAACACGTTCAATGGAGCAGGAGGTACATGTACTTTGTCCGCATAGATCGGGCACTTGTGACAAGTTCTGGAGTGATGGTGGCAATCAGCTTCCATGGTAGACCAATAATACCCTGATCTCAAAAATCTTCTTGGCCATCGTATGTCCACTAGAATGAGTCCCAAAAATACCGTCATGCATGTCTTCCATAATCTTTTCTGCTTCCTTTTTATCCACACAGCGAAGCAAAGTCGAATCATTATTACGTTTGTATAATACTCCATTACTCAAAAAGATTTTTAGCGGAGAACTTCCTCAGAAATTTTCTGTCATTGATGGATGCCCCTTCAGGGTATTCCTGAGTTTCTAAATATCTTTTTACTTCGTGGAACCAAGGTTTCTCTTCTACTTCATCAGCATTAAGTTCATAACAATATGCTGGTTCATCTAATCGTTCAATGGTCATCACGGGAGCTTCATTGTCCCATCTGACTCTGAACATAGATGACATGGTAGCCAATGCGTCTGCCAACTGATTCTCTTCTTGTGGAATATGTTCGAATGTAATCTCTTCAAAGTATGGGATTAATGTCAACACCCGCTCTCGATAAGGGATGAGATTCGGATGTTTAGTGTCCCATTCTCCTTTGATCTGACTGATTACTAAGGCTGAGTCTTCGTACACACTCAAAAACTTGATTATCAGGTCTATAGCAGCTCTGAGTCCCAAAATACATGCTTCATACTCAGCCATATTATTGGTACAATCAAAACATAGTCTAGCAGTGAAAGGCGTATGGCAACCCTTGGGAGAAATAATTACAACACCAACACCATTGCCCAATGCATTAGAAGATCCATCAAAAACCATAGTCCATCGGGATCCCAGTTCGGGTCCTTCATCCGGTCCAGGTTCTTCATAATCAGTAACAAGCATAACATCCTCATTAGGGAACTCAAAATTCATAGATTGGTAATCATCAACTACTTGATGAGCCAAATGATCAGCTAACACGTTTCCTTTGATTGCTTTCTGGGTAGTATACTAGATATTATACTCTGTTAAAATCATCTTCCATCTTGCTATTCTTCCGGAGAGAGCAGGTTTCTCAAATATATATTTGATAGGATCCATCTTAGAAATCAATAAAGTGGTATAATTCAACATATACTATCTTAGTCGGCGAGCAGCCCAAGCCAAAGCACAACAAGTTTTCTCAAGCAGTGAGTATCTTGTTTCACAGTCGGTAAACTTTTTGCTAAGGTAGTATATTGCATGCTCTTTTCGACCAGACTCGTCATGTTGCCCCAACACACACCCCATTGAATTTTCTAACACGGTCAAATACATGATTAGAGGTCTTCCTTCAACTGGTGGCATCAGAATTGGAGGTTCTTGGAGATACTTCTTGATTTTGTCAAAAGCTTCTTGACATTCATCATTCCATATTATCTCTTGATTTTTCCTCAGTAATTTGAAGATGGGTTTGCAAGTAGCAGTCAAATGGGAGATAAATCGGGCAATGTAATTCAAGCGTCCCAAGAAACCTTTGACTTCTTTATCTATACGGGGAACTGACATTTCTTGAATAGCTCTCACCTTAGCCGGGTCAACCTCAATTCCTTTACCACTGACAATAAAGCCCAAGAGTTTACCGGATCTTACTCCAAAGGTGCATTTGTTCGGGTTCAATCTCAACTTGTATTTCTTCAACCTCTCAAACAGTTTATATAAATGATCGAGATGTTCTTCTTCAATATGAGATCTGGCTATCATGTCATCCACATATACTTCTATTTCATGATGGATCATATCATGGAACAAAACCACCATAGCACGCTGGTATGTTGCCCCTGCATTCTTTAAACCGAATGGCATTACTTTGTAACAGAAAGTGCCCCATTGCGTCACAAACGTAGTTTTCTCCCTGTCTTCAGGTGCCATCTTAATCTGGTTATAACCTGAGAATCCATCCATGAATGAGAATACCTTGTGTTGAGCGGTGTTATCTACCAGAACATCAATGTGCAAAAGTGGAAAGTCATCTTTGGGACTTGCTTTATTCAAATCTCTGTAATCTACACACATTCGCACCTTACCATCCTTCTTTGGCACTGGTACCACATTAGCAACCCATTGAGGATAAGAAGTAACAGCTAGAAAACCTGCATTAAATTGTTTCATAACCTCGGCTTTGATTTTCTCAGACATTTCAGGACGCATGCGACGAACCTTTTGCTTAACATGATGACAATCTTCCTTCATCGGCAAACGATGTACTACTATATCAGTATCCAGTCCTGGCATGTCTTCATAAGACCAAGCAAAAATCTCTACATAGTCATGTAACATCTGAATCAATCTTTCTTTGACACTGTTTTCCAAGCCTGCTCCTATTTTGACTTCTTTCTTGTCTACTTCAGTACCCAGGTTTACAATTTCAATTGATTCCTCATGCGGTTGTATAGTCTTTTCTTCTTGCAGTAACAGTCTGGCAAGCTCTCCAGGCACTTCGCAATCTTCCTCACTTCCATCCTCGGCTTGGTAGATCGTATTTTTAAAGCCATAATTAACAGTAGCAGAATTATTATCCACAGGATCCAGAGTGGATATGGATCTGCAATTTGTTACGTGAGTGTGTGTAAGAAAATATAGCTTATTTGAAAGATGACAGGAAAGATAAAGAGTGCAATATTTGAATGCAAAAAGTCCATTGATTTACTGAATGTGAATATGCTTATGAAAATGACAAAACCCTTAACAAATTAGCTATTGTGCCCCGGGCATAGACACAATGCTTTAAGAAGTTCAATTGTTCATAATAAAAATTACAAAATTTGAAACACTAAAATAAGCAATAACAATTACTCCTGACTAAAGGAAATTGGGATAGTGTCTTCAGCCTTCCAATTATTGAGTCTGTCACCAATTGTTGGGAAAATCCAGCTATCCAAGTCGCAATCGCTATCAGCATCTTCTACAACATTAATCTGATCTTTGACTATCTTTTCAGAGCTAAACCCCAGGCCAAATTTATCAGACTTGTACGGTACATCGATCAGTTGACCCCAGCCAGTACGACCACCATCTTCAACCACGGCTTGAGCATCTTTCAGAGAAATCATAGCAGGAGGAGCACGAATAACCTTGGGCACACGGGAAGTTGGCTTAAGGACAGGACTGGTCGGAGGAACTACTTCAAATGACTGAGAAGGAGTCTCAAAGAATTCACCATCCATCTCGACGTATCTAAAGGTATGCACACTACTGACAATATACTCTTCTTCTCCATGCACAGTGACAATCTTGCCCTCTATTGGATACCTCAGCTTTTGATGGAGAGACGAAGCTACATCACTTGCCCCATGGATCCAAGGGCGTCCCAACAAGCAGGAATAGGCAGGAAGAATGTTCATTACGTAAAAGGTAGTGTTGAAGACTTGAGATCCTATCTTGATAGGGAGAACCACTTCACCATGGACAACACTCTTCGCACCATCGTAAGCACGCACCACAATGTCACTAGGTTTCAGTTTAATGCTTTTATAGTCAAGCTTATCGAGCACAGCTTTCGGTAGCACATTCAAAGAAGAGCCATTGTCGATCAACACGTGAGACAAGGTGATCCCCTTACACTCAATGGAGATATGCAGAGCTTTATTGTGATTATTTCCTGCTGGTGTCAGGTCAGCATCAGAAAAGCCTATGCCATTATCAACAGCCAAGTTAGCAACATAATTTTCTAACTGATCGACAGATGTCTCCTGAGGTACATGAGCGGTCTTCAAGAATTTTATCAACGCATTGGCATGAGATTCAGAAGATAACAACAAGGATAACATCGAAATTTTAGACGGAGTATGCCCCAACTGTTCTACCACATCAAAATCACTCTTACGAATGATTTTCAGCATTTCTTCCATTTCCTGCTTGGCAACATCTTCGGTAGTAACTTCGACTGGTGTCTTTGACTGAGAAGGATTGATTACTGGTCCCTTTCCTCGAGTTTCAGGGGCGGGAGGTGAGATTTCTGGAGAGAAGATCCTTCCACTTCGAGTAATTTTACTAGTCCCAACAATGTCAACGTCATTAGGATTAGCAGAATTATCATCTTGCTTTATGCCGTGGATGTAAACATCACCTCCATAATTCCACGGAATGGCTTTGCTTGAGGAATACGGTACTGGGCCAGGTGCAATAATAATTAGGGGAGCTACCTTGGGCTCAACAGTAATCTTCACAGGCACTCTAGTAGCGGTAATCTTCACTGGAACTTTGGACCTAGCAATCACAGATATTTCTTCAATAGGGTTTTCCACCTTAGGAATCTTTTCAAAGAGAATTGTACGATCATCCATCAGCCGTTGAATACCATTCCTCAACTTCAAGCAATCATTGGGTCGGAGTATACAGAGATCGCAATTTTCAGCACAACCTGGAAATAAACCAGCTTGCAATAAATTCTTCTTGATGATCAGGAGAGAAGATGCTAAGTCAACTACATTAGTAATATGAGAATTATCATCCACATCATTAACAGTCTTGTCATGATTAGGCATAGGAGCAGTGATGACATTAGGAGTCTCCGGAGGATCAAATTCAATTTCTCCAGCGTCGATCATATCCTGAATCTTATTCTTCAACAACCAACAATCGTTTGTATCATGCCCGGGGCTATCAGAGTGATATGCACACCTGGCATTAGGATTATAACAAGGAGAAGTAGTGTTGGGATTTGCAGGAGGATCTCTGAGGGTAATTAAATTTGCTTTTAGCATACCCTGCAGTGCTTGTGCTAAATTCATATTGATCTTGGTAAACTGCCTTCTTGGCCTGTCTTGTCTGTGTTGGAAGTTTTGAGATGGCGGTGCTGCAATCGTAACTGCTCCAACAGTATGGTCACGATTTTTCTTGTTATGACCCTTTTGACCGTACACAGCATTTGATTCATTCCTCCCCTGATAGGACCTTTTGGTGCTTGCAGAGGTAGCCGCCTGTATCTTTCCACTTCGAATTCCGCTTTCAACATGTTCACCCGTCAATATAAGTTCAGTGAAACCCGATGGGGAACTTCCCAATAGATGGCTGTAGAATGGGCCAGTCAGTGTACCCATGAACATGTCCACTAATTCTCGATCAGTCATAGGGGGTTTGACTCTGCCAGCCAAATCTCTCCATTTTTGAGCATATTCTTTGAAGCTTTCTTTAGAGCCCATAGTCATATTTTGCAGCTGTAGCCGAGTAGGCGCTAATTCAGAATTATACTGGTAGTGCTTGTAGAAAGTTGTCGCTAAATCAGTCCAGGTGCGGATGTTAAAGCTCTCGAGCTGATAATACCACTCTAACTGTGTGCTAGACAGACTCTCTTAGAAGAAATGGATCCATAGCTTCCTATTAGTGGTATATGGCTGAATCTTTCTCACATAAGCTCTCAGATGCATCTAAGGACAAGACGCACCATCATACTTAGTGAAAGCGGGGACCTTGAATTTGCGAGGAATGACCACATCAGAGACCAGACCTAAGCTTTCGAAATCCAGATCGGGCGCCTTCTGACCCTCCATAGCTAGCATACGTTCTTCCAGCAACTTATACTTATCATCTTTCGGAGAGTACTGTTCATTTTCATAATTTTCATAGTCGCCCTCAGGGTTGAAGGGATCAGCATTCTCATCTTCCGAATCATTTTCTGTCTCATCTTCTTTATCCTTCGGAATTCCAATCTTGACTCCTGAAGCCTGTCCTTTAAACCTTCTTCCCGGGTTAATGTAACTCACAAATTTCTTGTCTTTCTTCTTCTCGAGCAATAGAGTCTTCAGTTCCTCCTGCCCCTTGGATAAGTTCAAGATCATCTCCTGGAATTGAGCATTCTGAGCCTGGAGATCCTTGACAGTTTGTTCGAGGGCCATTTTTCTGTTTGAGAGGAAGACCGTGAGAACATTGATCCTTTAGAGTACCTGTTATGCAATGTTATGTTATGCTATGCAATGTATGAAATGTTTTCAAGGACTTTTGGAATTTAAACTTTGCGTAAACCACCAAAAAGGGGAACTTTTATTAATAATTTCTTTAATCAATGTTCATTACAAGAAAAAATAAAAGCTCAAGTCTCCCAGGGACGGCTTCTTTTTGGGCGGAGATATGCATTGAGACTTCGTTCCTTATTAAGCTGGCTGGTGAGCTCTAATACTTTCTTCCTTTCAGCACAGAACTGAGCTTCAAAAGTATCCCTTTCCTCTCTCAAGTGGATCCAAGATTTCTTCAATTCTTCAACATTGGTAGGCATATCTGGATAAGGAATTATCTGAGGGGTACCTCCTTCAACTTTTGGTTCAACAATCAGAGGTCCGATTGCAAGATATGGCATGATAAGCTCACGAGCTCTGGCGCGTACCCATCTGAGATAAGGTTCCATAGGAATAGAGTTTTTCTGTCCTAAAGTACTTCTTTTCACCATGCCCCAAGCTCGTACAAACCTTTGACGGAGACCTTGAGAATCGTTGTCATAGTCAAACACAGTGCCTTGGATAATTATTTCATGTGGACCATCTCTTCGAGCATAACCAAACTGACGTAGGGCTAAAGCAGGATTATAAGTAATACCTCCTCTTATCCCCAGGAGTGGTACGTTAGAGATTTCTCCATAACGGTCAATGATGATAACATTTTCTTTGGGTTGGGGACACCAATGGATGTCTGAATGGGAGAGCGACATTATCCTTTGAGACCATTTCAAATTTTGCTCATTCTTCAAGACTGATTGAGGAAGGTGCGAAATAAACCACCTAGATAATAAAGGTACGCAACACATGAGAGTCCCTTGCCTTTTCATAGTACGAGTGTGAAGGGAATGCAAAATGTCTCAAAGCAAGGTGGGCACAGGGTTATGAGTGAGAAATATCTTAACAACATTCATGTCTATGAATTGATCCGGATTAGGAAATAGCACCAAACCATAGATTAGTAATGCTAGAACATCTTCGAAAGCGTGGACACTCATAGCTTTTAGGAATTCTCGGGCCTTATTTATCAGAAATTTGGCAAGTAAACCCTTAACTTCACTTCTTGTTACCCAATTAGTTTCAATGTCGGACTTTGTCATGTGTAAAGCCGCGGCAACCTCTTCAGACCTCGGAATCTTTTCTAAACCACTGAAAGGTGTTTGATCAAGGATAGGTATCCCAAGTAACCTGGAAAATTCTTCTAATGTGGGTACCAACTGATAATCTGGGAAGGTGAAGCAATGATGTTTAGGATCGAAGAATTGGAATAGAACTCTCATCATATCTTCCTTGAAACCGGTGGTAACTAAATTGAGGAGATAACCATGTTTCTTGATGAACTGAGCATGATCAGGAAGTTCTGACACTAAATCCTTGAGTTGAGGAGAGGTCGCTACAAAATTGATCTGGATGGTCTTCCTGGAAGCCATAGCCCTACAAAACAGAGCAAAGTTAAATCCCTAAGTCCTCGAAATGGTTAGTACAATGCCATGATGTCATGATGTTATGATGTTATGATGTCAAGTAAGTAACAAGCACAAACAAGTCACACCACAATAATTCTTAGGTTTTAAGGCTTGCATGAGTTCCATAGGTAAGTACCCTCCCCACTGAAGTTTGGTTGGTTCAACCTGTCTTAGAATAGTAACCAGGTTCTAGAAGGATCTCAAATCATTGACCTGTCCTTAAGTCCACTTCAGTGCAACACCAAGCGGTTGACCAAAATTTCCCTAAAGTCCAATCTTAAAGAGTGTAGTATCGAGTATCAACCAACCCCGGTCGGAACCGAAGTCAGTTATCTCACTACTTTCTAATGGCTAGGATGAGTCAATTAGGGTTCTAAAGGTCTGGTTAATGCTTTGATGACACCACGCAGATGCCAAATTTTTCCTCAAGTAAACATGAGGAACATCAGGACATCCAAAGTGTCACATTAACCGTAGCCATCATTTTAACCATTCCAGTATACGCTGGACAGTCGCGATGATCTCTTGCTACTTACCTAAGGTACACTAGATCCGGGTGTAAGATCTTTCACTCAAGCATAGAATACCCAAACAATCCCTTAAAAGTAAATCAGACAAAGAAACAATTCGAAAACATAAGTGATCTTATCTTTAAGGTAACCTCTCTTTTTAAGAATCCCCAGCAGAGTCGCCAGTTCTGTGATACGGTGAACTGACTTTGTGTTTTTGCTTTGAAAAGCAATGTTGCGGATAGCAAGAGTCGCCACCGACTTTTCTTTTATCCAATAAGGAAAGGCGGAAAAGAACAGGAAAGACCTTGATTAGATTTTGAGTTCGGGAGGTACATTATACAAAGGGAAGATGTTAACACCCTTTGTATCCATGGTTATCCATGGGCTCTTAATTGCTTAACTCACTTATGTTTTCCTTGTTTGAGAAAGTGTTTGAGAAATGTGGTGTGTTTAGAAAATATTTTGAAATGAGAGTTTAACTTTGTAATGATTCTTGAACTAATGTATACAAAGTATTTATCTCATTTGATTTTGAAAGATGTTTAGAAAAATATAACTCGACGATGATTATGGTGCGAATGTATACCAAGTGGTGATTTTCTAAAAGATGTTTTGAAAAGTGTGAGGTGTGAAAAGTATTTTAAGCTGTGAGCAAGCATTTAAGAGTTATACCTAACCAAGGTCTTTATAGGTATTTCCTATCCTTAGGAGGGTAAAACTGTCCTTACTATTGAGAAGTAAGTAGTCTTATCCTTTGGATGTAAAGGGACATCGTGGGGTCGTCGATTGGTCATTGAAGGCAACATTTGTAAGGATACCTTAGCATTCGAAGGGACGATCGTCATTTAATCGTAGGCTACAACAAAGAGTCATCGAGGGACAAATTCATATATTCAAAGGCAACGTTCGAGGGACAAGGTCATATATTCGAAGGTAACGTTCGAGGGAATATGATTTATCTTGTAGGGACATTGACCTTTTGATCGAAGGGACTATGACTTATCTGTTTAGGGATGATGATGATTTAATCGAAAGGGTCTTTGTTAAGGGTATCCCCACATTCGCTGGACATGACCGTAATATCGTAAGGCAACAAAGAGAGGGTTACCCTAGAGGTGCAAGTGTGGAAATGATTGGATTCAGATATATTATCTTGAATTAATTTATCTAAGTTCGATTATTTATCTTTCCATGCAATCCTATTAGCATACATCTAGACAGTTATATTCACAGTATGGAAAAATTAAAGTGCGAAAAATAAGACTACGCTATTACGTGGCTTCGGGATGGGGGTACATAATTTAAAAAGGGATATAAAATATCTAAATCTTAATTAACGAGTACAAAATTAAAAGGACATACAAAATAATAAAACCTAATTAAACTAAAAAGAAAGAAATAAAAAAAAATCCTAATTAAATCTATTACATAGAAAGTTCATGACAAATGAAATAAATAAACTAAATTTAAGAATGAATTAAGAATATTTTTAGTCTATAATAATAGAAACTTTTTTTTTATGAATTTATGAAAAAAAATTAGACTAAATTGATAGATATTTTAAAAGAAAAGAGAGAAAAAAAAATATATAATTAGATTTTTATTATTCAAAATAGCCCATTTTAATTAATTAAGTGATATATGAAAATTTAATTAATAAACTAGATTAAATTATATCCTAGTTTAAATAACTAATATAATATATTAATTAGAAAATTAATTAATGGGTTTTATTTTAATAATAGAAAAATAGTTGTGAATTAATTACAGTGGAAAGAGCTCAAACCCAGGACCTCTACGTTGCAGTGAGGGGGGAGCTACCAACAAGCCATGTTGGTCCATTCGTTATTTATTCGCCTTCATTAAAATATATATTAATTCTACATGGATTTTTCCATTTTGACACAACACCACCATGCATGTTACAGTTTTCTCTCTTTTGGCAAGCTACTTTATTTTTTCTCATACTGTTTCTTT
Organism: Lathyrus oleraceus; assembly: GCF_024323335.1. Lineage (NCBI taxonomy): Eukaryota > Viridiplantae > Streptophyta > Magnoliopsida > Fabales > Fabaceae > Lathyrus > Lathyrus oleraceus. The sequence goes on from NC_066584.1 coordinate 411,043,832, forward strand.
CATGTGAATATAACAAACCTGTAACTTCATCTTATATCAAACCACACACATAAAATAAGATCATATGTAATCATCATGCAATAATAAAAATAGTCATGCACAAATCAAGAAGCTTATATTATTTTACTCATGTATTAGTTCTCTTTACTGCAAGTGATAATGATAAAACAAATCTTACACATACATGTTAAAGACAACCAATGATTTATATTATCACCATTATATCATCATCATCATTATTATGTAATAACAGCATGTGAAATAAACATAATCATGCTAGAAACAACACTCATATAATAATAATTAAATGGCAGATATAATTCTTTAATCAGCAAACAGAATTTCTCCAATATGCTATGACATATCAAGAACAGATGCATACTTGAATAAAGCAATATCAACATCCACCAAACCATGAATACATCATCTCAATATATATATTAAACCAATACTATTCATGCATGAATTAAGGAGTATTGTAAGGTAATCATGCTGGATGCAAATTCCCTAATGAACACTTACCGGGGATTTGATTCTTCTAGCTTGCTCATTGTATGTGTGTTGTTCTTATTCAGGCTATGAGTGCTTTATGGTTGCTTCTCTTTTCCCTGCCCGTGAACCTTCTTGCTTCTGCCTTGCCTTGTGTATCTTCTTCTGCTGTATCTCTCCTCTTTTCCGTCTTCCTCGTCCTCTCCCTCTCGCTGCAGCCATATGAAATATTTATAATGGTGTGGATTAGGGTTTAACCTTGCTAAATATTTGGATCCCTTCCTATACTTTAGGATTTAACCTTGCTAAATATTTGGATCCCTTCCTATACTTTAGGATTTAACCTTGCTAAATATTTGGATCCCTTCCTATACTTTAGGAGAGTTAGGGTTTAACCTTGCTAAATATTTATTAAATACAAATATTATTATAAATAATGAATAATTTAAATGACTTTTAACAAATAAAATTTAATTTAAATTTTAGTTACATGATTGAATTAAAATTTAAACCTATTTCTATTTTTACTTTCATCATTAAAAAAAAATTAAAATTATTCTTACTTATATCAACCAAAATTATTTTATAGTTTATGGGCTTTTTAAAAAAATGTTACTCTTATAAATAAATTTTATTAAGTAAAAAACGTGAATTACTAAATAAATATTATTTATAAATAATGAATAAATGGAACATGAGTCACTAAATTATAAAAAATTGTTATTATAATTTAATGAGCTTTAACAAATAAAATTAATTTAAAATTTTAATTATACAATTAAAATTCAAATCTATTTTTATTTATCATTAAATTAAAACTATTTTATTTATATATATATAATTTATTTATATCATACAGATAACCAAAATTATTATTATTTTTTATATCTGTATTACATAATAAATAAATTAAAATTTATAATTTATATGAGAATGTATGCTAATGAATGAATGCAAATGTGAAATGAATGCCATGCATTAATCAATTTATCATAAAAATTAACAGGAAAATTTTGGGGTATGACAGTATATATCTTTTATTTTTCCGGAATGATTATGAAGAACGTATGAAGGAAAGTGAAAAAAAATGAAAATGTAGTAAGTAAATGAGACAACAAAAATTATAATAGTTCCTCTTATCAACCAAAGGTACATCTAATCCCTTCACACCCATGAAGGATTTCACTATGTTAGATTTTTGTACATCCTCACACCAAAACTGTCATATAATCTTCTAACATACACGCATCAAACATATGGTGGATTTGAATCAACCCAAACCAAATTACCTTTTTCACAAACCATCGACAACTATGGTGATTCTCACATAAAACAGAAAGCACATCACTTTCTGTTTACAACACTTGGAAAACACATCACTTTCTATTACAAAACAAGTCACTTTCAATTGGTAATCAAATACAACTTTTGAACAAATATGAATAAATGAAGTTGCTCTTGAATCAATTCCAATTAAGAAAATTGATCTTCTCTTTCAATACACAATTAAAATGCTTAGAAGCGTTTTGCAATGAATGACAATTAATGTGGAAAAAGTTTCAAGATTTTTGGATGGATAAAATCTCTTAAACCATATTTGAATTATAGTTTAAAATTAAGTGAAATAAGTAATTTGAATTCAGAAAGTTCTTTCTACAAATACATTGCAATATGCCACTAGAAAAAGTGGCAATGTTTGGAAAAAATCATCATAAGTATTTGCAATGCTTTGGAAAAGGTACCATGATCAAATGGAATGAAAAGGTATCAAACTGGTTCAGATTTTTCCAAAAATTCTCAGGTGTAACCCGTTGCATATATGAAGTAATCAGTTACACTGCCTGCAACATTCAAAAAATTCGAGGCAGAAAGATGAAGCAGTCAGTTGTAGTTTTATGTCAATCGGTTACACTTTAGTAACATTCAAAAAATTTGAAACATAAGCAATAAGCAATCAGTTACACATAATATGTAACACATTGCACGAATGTATTTTTTGAAATTTTGCCTTTTAAATTTTTTCTTTATAAAACATCCTATATGAATGATTAAGAAATATTTAGAGAATATGAGATGAAGTTTCTTGAGCATCTAAAGATTATATAAACATATGAATTGCCATTAGAGTATCTTCATTAATCATCTAATATTTTGATTTCTGAAGCTTATGTAATCTTGATAATTGATTCCAATCTTTTTCTTCTTTGATCTTTTTTCATTAATAAGTTTTTTCTTCATCAAAACTAAGCTAAGATAAAATGATGAACATCTTATTCACAATCTCCCCCTTTTTTATAATGACAAAATATATTGATATCAAGTTTTTGCTTGACACTTGATTGCTCCCCCTATCTTCTGCATCTCTCATATCTTGCATATCTCCCCTTTTATTTCACAATTTATGCCTTTGTCTTTTTGTATCCTGATACAGAACAAAAACAATCATCTCTCTTCTCCCTTTTTTTGACATTATCAAAAAGAAAAAAAGAAAAATCCAAAGAAACATAATATATAAGGGAAATGATACATTATATAAAAACACTTATCTTCTTTATAATGATTTAATGTCAATGATGATATCAATGTTAATGCTCTTCAAATCATCTTTAATAAAAAGAGATTTTAACCTTACCATATCATATGGTCTTCAAGCACCTTAAAAAAAATATTGTTTAGGTATCCAATATTCTTTAGGTCCTCTTGGGTTAGTTCCTTTCTTTTTCCATACATACTCACCATAAGGAACACCATAATTTATTATATAGCAAGCATTAGGAGTATGTCCTTTTGTATTACAATAAAAGCATGTAGGTCTAAAAACACGATTCCTTTTATAGACATAAGAATCATCTCTAACATAAGGTCTTATAGGATGATTTACAACATGAACTTTCTTTGGTTCGACATTGTTGAATTTATTGCTAGTAGCCTTAACAAAGATGACTTGTACTTGGTTTATCAAATTTGAAGAACCCAAGTCCACATTTATCATTTGAGTATATTTGTTTGCTTAGCACATTTTCTAAACCAATTTGACCTTTTTCATATTTTTTGATCACTTTGTTCAATTCAATAATTTTATATTCAAGAGATTGACATGTATTACATGCTGAATTTTTGAATTGGTGTAATTCCACTTTCATGTCATTAGACTTACTTTCTAGAGATAAAATGATTTTCTTTTGATTTGAAGATTTTTTAGAAATATTCAAATATTCCTCATGTAATTCATGGAAAGCATTTTGTAATTCATCGTGTGAAGGTATATCATTAATTTCATAATGACTAACCTCATTTTCTTCATCATCATAATGGTGCGAAGCCATCAATGCCATGTTTGTTTGTTATTCATATGAATATGAACTTATCTCATTGCCATCTCATGCCACATATGATTTCTTTGGCATTTTGTCCTTCTTGCTACTGATTTTGTTCTTCTTTAGAAGTGTAGGACATTCACTTTTGACATGTCCTCTTTTTTATACATTCAAAACAAGTAACCTTCCTTTTTGAAGTTGGGGCTTCTCTTTGACTAATTACATTTGTCCTTCTCTTTCTTAAGAATTTTTTGATTTTTTTGATTAATGTATCATCTTCATCACTAGTGGATTGAGATTCATTCTCTTGGTAATTATCATGGTCTTTGACTCTAGTTTTTAGGACAAGACTTTTGGGTTTTTTTGTTCTGGATTTTCATTTTTTCTAGCCTTTCAAGTTCTATTTCATGTTCTTGAAGTTTATCGAACAATGCGACCGAAGATATTTTAGAGAGACTTTTCTTTTTCGATATTGCCATCACATTTGGTTGTCACGCTCTTGTTAATGATCTAAGGACTTTGAGACTCAAATCATCATTTGTAAATGTTTTTCCAAGAGTCATCAAATGATTTGTTAAGTGTGATAATCTCTTTTATAAATCAAGAATTGATTTTTCAGGTTGCATTCTAAATAATTAATATTCTTGTGATAAAGTGTTTAGTTTGGATATTTTATCTCTACCATGCCTTCATGTGTCACTTCTAATATGTCCCAAATCTCTTTGGCTGTTTTATAATTTGACACAAGAAATAATTCATCTAATCCTGGTGCAGATGTAAGTATATTCTTTGCCTTCTTGTCATACAACACTTTCTTCTTGTCTTCATATCCCAAGAGCGTTTAGGAATGAATGGAACATTTTCAACAACATCTCATATTTCTTCTCCATGTGCTTCTAGATACATTTGCATGCGAATTTTACAAAAGCCATAATATTCATCAACGAAACATGGAGGTTTGTTGTTGTTGTCACCATCTGCAAAAAAAAACAAGATTAATGGAAGCCATAATTTTCGGATCGAGAAGCCAGTTACCTTAACCTGCTCTGATACCAATTATAAGTATAGAGTGCATCCTAAGAGGGGGTGAATTAGTGTTTAAGACTTTTTTCGAGTTATTTTGCAGAATATATGTTTCTTTTATTTTTCCGAAATGATTATGAAGAACGTATGAAGGAAAGTGTAGAAAAATAAAAGTGCAGTAAGTAAATGAGACACAAGAAATTATACTAGCTCTCATTATCAACCAAAGGTATATCTAGTCCATTCACACCCCATGAAGGATTTCACCATCTTAGATCTCTGTACAGCCTCACACCAAGACTATCCTACAATCTTCTAACATACACACACCAAACCTATGGTGGATTTTGAATCAACCCAATTCAAAAGACCTTTTCACAAACCATCAACCATTATGATAATTCTCACATAAATCATAAAGCACACCACTTTCTATTTACAACACTTAGATCACACCTTAGAGTTATTAATGCAAACTAGTGTGCATTATGCCAAAGAAGACCTTAGGCAACACATTTTTTAACCTTAGACAACGCTTTCAAGAGATGTATATTATGGCGATGTTATAGGTATATTCATCGCTTTTTTTAATATAAAAGTGTTGGCTTAAGTGAACTTTAGACAATGCTTTATGATAAAAGTTATGACATAAGACATCATTATGCAACACTTTCTACTAAAAGTGTTGGCGTAAGTTATCATTAGGCAATAGTTTCTACTAAAAGAACTGAAGTAACTCTTTTTTAGGCAACACTTTTTGATAAAAGTGTCGGTGTAAGACATTATTAGGCAACACTTTCTGCTAAAAATGTTGGAGTAAGTCATCATTAGGAAACGCTTTCTACTAATAAGCATTGTGTTATATAATTTACACAATAATTTATTTGTCTCAAGTCATCTTTAGATAACGATTTATATTAATTAATGTTGTCTTATATATACTTTAGGTAGTGCTTTTATTGATAAGTGTTGACTCAAGTCATCTTTAAACAACACTTATTTTTTCTTGAGTTAAAGCTTGAGATAGATTCTTCTAAATTATATAATTATAAAACAACTGAAGGGGAATGAGGAAGTGAATATTCATAATATTTTTTCAAACATCAAAGTTTTGTGTTCAATTCAAATATCATAAATACTATAATCCTCATAATCATAGATATGTTATGTATTATGATCAATAGAGTCATATGTTATACAAAAATATAATAAGAAGCATATGTAACGAACTTAAATTTGCATAAAACTCATAATCTCTTCATAATCTGTCTAATTCAAATTCAAAAGTACATATCTAGAGAAAAATGACAACATATATTTATTCAAATTATATAATCTCCATATTACATACAAGTATAATTCATTCATTTTTTAAATTAAAGTGTATATATGTTTGTTCAAATATTTTTTAAGTTAATGGACCAAAGTGAACCCCAAGATTAACCTACAAAGAAAAAAAATGGTATTAAACTTTTTGTTTAATATTGTTTATAGTTGAAGATAGTATAGTGAAAATAATATTTTTCCTTTTATTGTTTCTTACTTCCCTATAAATCAATTCATCAAGTAGAAGTTGAAGGAAACTATAGAGAAAAACAAGTTCAAGGTGGTGGTGTTGATTCTTTACAATCATGGCAGTTTTATGTCAATCAGGCTTATAATCAGAATTCCTTTGTAAGTCAAACTTTGTATTTTTTTTTTGCTCTTGATCTTTTAATTCTTCATAAAGTTGTGCTAATGAGTATTCGGTTTTGAGGTTTTCTAGTTTTGATTCAATTTGGCTTATTGTTGTTCTTTTAGGATAAAATAGTGTAGATATAAATATACAATTCCAACTTTTGTATTGTGCGGTATAGATCATAGATTTTTGTTCACTTCAATTTGATTAAAAAATATTATAAAAATGTATATCAAAGGTTGTGATGAGCTTGAATGATTCACATTTTTCTAATTCAACAGTACTTGTTCAAAATGGAAATACAATATATGATTTAAAAGATTATTCTAAAAATGCCCAAGAGCTAGACTATATTTCTTACTTTAGAGTTTTTTATTTGGTTATTTCAACAATTGGAGCATTAACGAGAACATTATGACTCGCTGAACTATGGAAGTTCTTATTTTGAAATCATACTTTTTTTTTTCATTTGAAATGATTTAGGTCCTTTAAGTTGTCAATAGTTTCTATTGTTTCTTTTTTAATTTGAAGTGGAGAGTGATACTTGAGCATATTTCTTTCAATGTTGGATATGAGGATCAAATCAAGTGCACAATTGCAAAGTTGCATTAATTGAGAGCTAAGCCAGAAAACATACCTTTGGATATAAATTTTAAAGATAGGATAGACTTAAACTATTAAAAAAAGTCTACAAGTCTTATAGATCGGCCTAAATATGCATATCTATTTAAATATATGTTAAATAGTATATAAAATTTCATGTTGTCTATTTTAAAAAAATATATAAAATAAACTATTTAAAAGTCTTAATATGAAACATGTTTTTAACATGTCAGACCATACTTTTAAAAAGGTCAGGTCCAATCAATAAAAAAACATAATAGAGGCCAGACTTAGTCCTTAAAATTTTATGATTTAATTCATTTTTTAGTCCCTTAACTTATTTTATTAGTTCTATTTAGTCCATTAAATAAAAAACGTTACACTCAAGTCCCTTAAAACACTTATGCTAGCCAAACAAGTCACTTTTGTTAAATTTTATAAGAAAAATATTTAAAAACGCCTACGTGACATATTGAAAATATTGACATGACATATTATTTTTGTTTTTTCAATTATTAATAAAGTTATTTTATTTTAAATTATGAAAATCATTTCCAACTTTAAAAATATTATTTATGAAATTATTTTTAAATTGACCCAATTTCATATTTGAAAACCTAAGTGATATTTGAAACCTCCGGTTGACGAAGACACGACGAGATGGAGAAGAGGAATGGCAAATGTTATTGAAGCGAGAAGAATCACGTTGAAGACGCAATGAATACTAACTTTCATTCTTCATTTCTAGTCATTTAATCAAGATATAGTTACTATTGTTTACCTTGTTTATCTTGTTTGAATTTCAAAATTTTAGTTTTTATGGGTTTTTCTTCGGACTGACAAATAAGTCTTGTTCTTGTTCGTGTTTTTTTTTCCAGATCTAGAAAATGGTTTTTGTTCTTATTCGTATTTTTTTTGTAAAGTTTCAGTTTTTATGGATTTGAGTAGCTTTAAAGTCTTTTAATTTTGGAGTTTTGTTAATAATGCGTATGGATCCAATTTTCACTCGTTCTAATTTAACTTTGTTGAACACATTTTAATAGTTTTTTTGTTAACACACTGGAAAGTGGCTTTCAGGCTGAGGACATCACTTTGCCTGCAATTTAACCCACATCATATTGCGGTAGGTGCTATTTTTCTTGCTGCCAAGTTCCTAAAAGCGAAGCTTTCGTCAGATGGAGGAAGGTTTGGTGGCAGGGGTTTGGTGTCACCCCACGCCAATTGGAGGGTGGGTGTCATCCCCTTAATTCATTTGCATACTTAGAAAGTTAATCCAATTGGATAGTCTTGCATGTTCTTGTGGCTTGATGCAATATAACAATCTCTTGTATGATTTTGCTATATAATGTTTTATCCATGTTTTTAAGATAAGTTAAGCATTTTCATTATAGTATGAGTCCACTTTTATGTCATGGGTAGTTTGTTGTTATTTTAACAAAGGGACTATCCTTTTGTTTCTCTCTCTGAATGCTTTTCTATCCTTTTGGAACTCTATGAGCAAAATAGACTTTCATAATCACAAGGAAATGAAGCAAAATGGGCTACTCCATGGGGGATGAGAGCTTCCTCAAAGGCTCTTGCGACGAGTGAGGAGCAGGTCTCAAAACAAATTGCATCTCATTCAGCTCCTCAGCTTACATCTGTAGAAAATAATGCAGCATCGCTTACAAGAACAGAAAACCAAAGCAATGATGGTAGTGCAGATAACCAAAGAGAAGTGGCAAATAGATCTACCTCTAGAGTTGAACTAGTAATTTCTGGTGACCAAGATAAAAGGGTTGGTACATAGGAGGCTGCTGAATTAGGAAGGAGTGATGATACATCATACAAGTCTAGCTTTAATGTTGGTCAAAATCTGGAGCTTCAAGAAGGAGAAGAATTGTTATTTTTTTACACATTATTAACAATTTGCGAGGGGTTTTAACCCCCGAAAACAAATTTCTCAAGTTTAAATAAAATATATATATTTAATAAATTTGTTGACTCTATGTGCCATTTTCCTAGTTGTCATGCCACGTTGGCAAAAGTTAACGTTTTTTCAGAAAAATTAAGGGAAAGGACAAATAATGACGGAACAGTTTTTCAGGGACCAAAGTGTAACATTTTCTAGTTAAGGGATTAAAGTAAAACATAAAATTAAGTTAAGGGACTTTGTGACTAATTATGCCAAAATTTATTGTATGTTAGACCCAGACATTCTAAGGTTTGGCCTAACCTGACCTATTTTCATTTCTAATTGCAATGTAGATCTAAGTTCAGGTGAAATATGTTTGCTTGCTACAAAATAGTTCGATGACATCGTTAGTTTTTATTAATGTATTGCTTTCTTTGGTTTTTGTATCTCCATGTTTCTTTGCTTTTGATATGAAAAAGTTGAATTTACATGATCTTTGGTTGCTAGCATATATTTGTAGTTTTCCACGAGGTATCCTCTATTTCACGATCAAGTTAAGAACTAAATAAAAAAGTATTGTCTTGGAAATTGTTAATTGATTATAATAAAAATATAAAATTAATTTTTTAATAACTATTTTCATTACAAACTCTTTATAAGGCTATGTTTGGATATCAAAAAATGAACGAAGCGAAATGGAGTAGAGTGGAGTGGGACGGAGCGGAATGGAGTGGAGCGGAACGAATGCCTCATTCTATTGTTTGGAAATTTTAGAACGGGATAAGGTAAGTTGTTCATTCCGCCCAAATTAAAGGGGAAGAAATATGGTGGTAAGTGATGAAATAAAATGGAAGTCATACAACTCCATTCTGTTGCACTCTATCGAATTTTAAATGATCCAAACAATGGAATATCATTGAATTCCATCTCATTCTACTCCGCTCCATCCGATTCCATAAATCCAAACAAAGCTTAAGTGAATTTTTTAACTTGTGTCGTCTCCCTAGGAGCACAAGGTAGCATTACTCTTGAATATATCATCAATCTAACCTTCAGAATAAGAATATTTTTCTTCTTCAACTGGATATTCAGGTGAATGAGAGATTGGTGATTGGCTGGCATATTTCCTAGCATCAACCAACATTGCAATGACCTCTCTCATCATACGCTTATTAAATGGAAAAGAACTTGTACAAAATAATGCAATTTGGAGAATAAGAGACGTTTATTCAAGAGTTCTTTATTCATTCATATTCAGTCTCTTGTTAAATAATTAAGGTAAGATAAATATATTCTTGTCAATAGGGTTTTCAGAACTGGAGTTTCTATCGACTATTGATTTAAACTAAAGTTTAACATTAGCTAGAACTATTAGAATGTCATACTCTTATCTTCTCTTAAGTATACCCCGAATATCCATTAATATCTGCCAATTATGTAATAATAAACATGATATTTGATTAAGTCAAAAACTAAATGGTATTCTATACATCTTCTAAGACAAGACTTACACTACTACGAAAAATACATATAATGGCAATTGCAAAACACATATCACGATGGTTGCATGTCTGTTGTTAGGTAGCGTGTGATTGTATGTATGGTGGTTTCCTCAGCGGGAGAGAGACTGTGGTTATAAGTTAGGTAGAGCGCTACTTATAACAATGGTTTAATCAAACAACTGTTGTGAAATAATTTAAAGGTCATTGGTTCGAATCCTAGCCTCACCATTCTTGTCTTTTATTATTCTGGATAACGTGATCTACTTATAACAACGATTGAGTTAAAAGTCGTTGTGATATAATTTGTTTTTTTATATATATTTTTCAATTTTACAATATTCCCAAATTTTAAACCTGGATATTTCTGAATCATATCAGACTCAAAACAACAATACAACCATTTTTTAATTGAATTAGACAAAAAATTGTATTACACCAATGACACAATTCTATTAGGAGCAAAAAATGTATGATTAACTTTATTACTGAATTGAAAGAGATACTTGAGTATGATGCTGATTTGGATTTCTATTTGATTTCAAGAGAGAAATTGATATTAGGACTAATCTTGGTTATTGTTCAAGATTACGTCAAGATGCAATTAAATTTATCTTAAAGAAAAGTAATAATTCAGGTGAAACAACTCAAGAAATTGGTGGTGTATGTCGATATTTGTGTGATGTGTTAGCTTGGTAGGAATTGGTTCATTTAACAACTATCAAAGAGTATTTAGTTAAACATCAATCCCTTATCCTCCTTCATCATAGTATTACACAAGAGGTAGGAGCTTTCAACAAGGCATGTAAAATGTGAAAATCTCACTTTTGCCCTCAATTTTTCATGTTTTTGGCTCCAACGTGGGATATATCAAAAGTTTAGGCTTCTAGGTTTCCTACATTGATTGTTATTGCTCACGAACTTGAAAGGAAAAACAACAATTATCCAATTTCAATGCATGGTGCAAACTCAAAAGCAGTATGAGATTTGGTGAAACTTCATCTCAAATTTATGCAACATAATCAATGCACAATGTGAGGCACATATGATTGTAACTCCTCGTGACTTAATTTTATTGAGGAGAAACTTTTTTTGTTATGATGCTTTATTTATTGTGATTCTCCACTTGTTATGGTAACTCTCTGCATCCTGATTTGGTTGAAATATTCTATTTATTTCGCAGTCGAAACAATGACACAATTCTATCATTCGAATCATCATATGCCTGTATGGAGATGATTTGTTGATTACATGTGCAAATGAAGTAGAGATAAGAAACGTCAAGACAAAGCTGATGCAAGAGTTTGAAATGTCCTACCTAGGGAATTTGTCATATTTCTTAAGGATGAAGTTCCAAGACACAGGCAAATGAGTGTTCCTGCACCAAAAGAAGTATGCCAAAGATATCTTAAGAAGGTTCAAGACGAGCAACTGTAATGCAACTGATACGCCATTAGAATCTGGATCAAAGTTGAGGAAGGAGACAAATGAGGAGTTTGTAAGTGCAACATTGTACAAACAAATCATTTGATCCTTGAGGTATATTTGCAATACCATGTAAGACATTTGTCAAAGTGTCGGATTGTTAAGTAGATTCATGAAGAAACCCCAATAATGTCGTCTCACTGAAGTTAAGAGGGTGTTGAGATACATAAAGGGTGTGATTGATCATGGTGTGCTGATGTCGAGGCAGAGGAAGAACATAATAGAGGGAAAAGTATATGGTCACACTGATTCATATTTCAATGGAGATCAAGACGAAAAGAAGAGTACTGCAGAATATATATTCATGATCAAAGGTGCTCCAATCTCATGGAGCTCAATGAAGCAAAGCATTATGGCTTTGCCATCGTGTGAAGTTGAGCACGTGGTTGCATCATATGCAGCATGCCATGCAACATGGATAAAGATGTTGCTTGAAGAGATCAAGTTAATGGAACCTACGAAAATGAAGTTGTTTGTCGACAACAAATCAGCTATTGACCTAGCAAACCATCCAGTGTGTCATGGTTAAAGTAAACATATAGAGATGAGATATTATTTTCTGAAGGATCAAGTCAACAAATAAAAGCTTGAACATGAGCATTGCAAGACAAAAGTGCAACTAGCTGACATACTCACCAAACCCAAGAAGAAAGTCAGGGTCAACAAGCTAAAGAGAAGCATCGAGATGAGAAGTCTCAAGAACATGAATTAAGGGGTGTGTTAGAAGTTGTAATTTGATGTTCTGATTGAGAGTTAGCATTCGACTAGGTCAAAGTAGCTAGTCGAAGTTATAGTAGTCAGTTGTATTCAACAAAATCGAATATAACATATAGTAGTATCGAAATATAATTTGTGTTTCTGTATTTTACGTTTTAGGCTTGGGTCAATTTGTATAGTTTGGGCTTGAGCTTTAATTGCTTATATAAATGATTTTGTAGGATGTAAACAAAAATTTCACTCAATCTTAATTTTCATAATTCGGTTTATAATTTTCTCTCTTTTCTCTCTCTCTCTCTTCTTCTCCATCTTTCATCTTTCGTGAAAACTTTTCCAACCATTTGTAGGGTGCCTAACCATTAGGTTAGGTGTTTTGTTTATTTAAAATTTTCCAAGAAATATATATTAGACACTTACACACACTTATACTTTCGTTTTACTATTTCATTTTCATATTTAATGATATAAATTTATTATATAAATATTTATTTTATATTTAATAAATTTTAAAATAATACTTATTTACCTATTATATAATAAATATTTATCTAGAAATATAATGCATTGGATTTTTTTAAAATAATTAATTTTTACTTGTTTTAAAATATAAAAAATAATAATAAAAATGTATTTTTTAAAACTAGATTCACACAACGACCACGTTGCTTAACCACTAGACAAATTTGATCTTTTAAAATATTTAAACACGTTTGAATTTAAAAATATAAAAAAAAATATGTTTTTAATATTTAATGATTGTTTAAATATTTATAAAATATATTTAAAAATTATTTAAATATCATATATAATGTATTTAAATTTTTGAAATATTTAAACAAATTTTAAATTATTCAAACACGTTTTAAAAATATATTTGAATATTTTAAAGTTGTCTTTATCAAAACAAAACTTAGCAAAAACATTATTTAAGTTAGCAAAAACATCATTTCTTTCATTAACAAAATTCAGAACTCCATCACCTCTTCTTCAACTTAAATGAGACAAGGGAAACATGGATTCAAGTTAGCAATGTTAATTGTGTTGTTCTTTTTGTTGTTGATATTATTTTATTTTTTTGTTGTTTTTATTCTTGTTGTTCTTGTTGTTCTTGTTGTTGTTATTGTTGTTCTCCTTCTTCTTCTTGTTATAGTTGTTGTTTTTGTTCTTATTCTTGTTATTGTTGGTCTTATTGTTCTTGTTTTTTCTCTTGTTTTTCTTTCTATTGTTGTTGTTGTTTTACTGCTGCATTTTTTATATTTTATTAAAAGACACACAACAACGGTTATTTAAAGCAACCGTTGTGATAGGTTGAAACATACAACAACCGTTATTTAAAGTAACTATTGTGGTAGATAAAGAGCTATTTGACTTATAATCATGGTCACACAACCGTAGTGGAAATCATCCTACATACAATCACACCTTAGTAGTGCTTTCTGTAACACCCCGATAAAATATGATAATTATTTAATTTAAGTTTAATAGTATATTATGATGATAATATGAATGAGAGGGTATTATTTTTCAAAATAAAAGATAAACCATTCATATATATTATTATTAGTATATTTATTAATTTAATTAAATAATTGGAATATTATTGGATTATTATTATTGGAATAATAAAGTTGGAATTGGGACGATTTTGGAATCAGTAAAGAGTCCCATTTAGAAAAAGGGTTTTTCACGTGAAAGGAGAGAAGCGACTCAAAAGTGGAAAAAGAGCAGAAAGGAAGAGCAAGAGAAGAAGGGTTGAAGAAGGGAAAAGCTTGAAGGTCAAAGAAGGATTTGCCGGATTAACTCAGGTAAGGGGGGTTTATCGTCGTTTGATGGGTATTATGGGTTAACATGTAATGGGTAGTGATAAGCCATGGAATCGACTCTAATTAGGTTTTGATAAATACCTTTGAATTGTGATGAATAAATTACGTTAAAATTGTGAATGAATCCATAATTGGATGAGTCGTCATTTGCTGGACGTGTAGCTTTTTACGGATTTGAAATCGGAGGTCCGGAAGTCCTCCAACGACGGAAAATGCGGGTAATTCTGCATTCTGTTCGTGTTAGCGCAGGAACAGCTTTCTGTCTTGCGTTAACCGGTTAACCCAGGGTGTTAACCGGTTAACACTGTTATGATAATTAAAAATTAAATTCTGTCTTGCGTTAACCGGTTAACCCAGGGTGTTAACCGGTTAACACTGTTAAAAATTGCCAAGGAGCGCATTCTGTTTTGCGTTAACCGATTAACCCAGGGCGTTAACCGGTTAACACTGTTATAAAAGTGAAAAATTGATATTTAAATATTGTGTACGTTCTGGAATGGAATTATGTGTACACATTTGATGATTGGCCTATATTGGTGAATGATATACTGATGTATGATATAGTAGGGATCATTTCCCGTTGTTTGAGCTGTATAGGTATTAGTAAAGTGTGCTAATACTGTGATTTATTGTTTGGCATGACATGATATGATTCTGTGATAAATATGCTGATGATGTATGATGGTATGCATAATGCTGTGAATATATCTATTATGTATGCAATTGTGAATGGACTGTTATGGCTTAGAGTGTGAGCATATGTCCATTTTGGATTGTTGTTGATGTTTGCATGCTAGGTGATTTAGCGTGCATAGCATGGCCTTTATGGTGGTAGCTAATTCCCATGGTGAGGAATTAGTGAGTTGTTTATGGCTTAGAGTGTGAGCATATGTCCATTGTGGATTGTCGTTGATGTTTGCATGCTAGGTGATTTAGCGTGCATAGCATGGCCTTTATGGTGGTAGCTAATTCTCATGGTGAGGAATTAGTGAGTGAGTCACTAGGTCTCAAATGAGTGGGACTAGTGAGCTTGGTAGCCGTATCTGGGTTTGATCGGTGAGGTTGAACTATGTGTTCACGAATAGTCGGTACCGCATGCATGGAGTCTCATTTCATAATGTATGTATGGCGTATAATATGAATGGATGTATTCCAATATTATACGTGTGTTTTGTGTTTGTGTTGAGTATGATTATGAGTTGATGTTGCCGTTGCTGAATGTGTGATATGATTAGGGTGATGAAATGTGTTAATTTACTTAACATTACATGATATTTTATAATGCTTATTATATCGATTGAGGAACTCAGCCTTACAACTATGTTTCAGGTAACGAGCAGTGATTGAGTAGAAGCTAGTGCTTGGAGTCTAGTGTAGTTCCTTAGTGGGTCATGCTCTGGTATATGTAACATCGGGACGGGATGTTTTACTTTGTCTTCATTTTTGGTTGTTGAACAGTTTTACATGTAATGTGATTACATGGTTTGCATGTTGTTAGATTTCTATCCGCTGCGGATTGTGCAATGCCTTGTTTTGATTAATAAATGAGCATGACCAGTTATTTTGGTGAATGGTGTGAAGTGTCAAGTGTGACACCCTGAAATTGCATATCTACTCTGATTCATATTTTGTTGTTTTAATTAATAAATTGGGGTATTTTAGAAGGGTGTTACATTAGTGGTATCAGAGCATAGTCGGTCGAGTCGAGTCGTAATTATTCGGTTTCCCTGTATGTGATAGGTGTTGTGTAACCCTATTAGTACTTATTGTTTTAGCTTGTTGGATTAACTCAGAGATGGCTGGAAGAGGTAGAGACGATGCTGCGATTGCTGAGGCTCTGGGTATGCTAGCTGGAGTACTTGGAGGGAATCCGAATGTTGTGGGATTGGGAGCTGCTCGTCAACTGTGTGAGTTCCAGAAGAACAATCCTCCAATGTTCAAGGGAGCATACGATCCAGATGGTGCTCAGAAGTGGTTGAAGGAGATCGAGAGGATCTTCCGAGTGACTGAGTGTGCCGATAACCAGAAGGTCAGGTTCGGTACGCATATGCTGTCAGAGGAAGCAGATGATTGGTGGGTTGCTGCCCACACTGAGTTGGAAGCTGCTGGGAGTGCTGAGATCACTTGGGCGGTGTTCAGAGAGAGATTCCTGAGGAAGTACTTTCCAGAGGATGTCAGAGGAAAGAAAGAGATAGAGTTCTTAGAATTGAAGCAGGGCAACCGGTCTGTTACTGAGTATGCTGCTAAGTTCTCAGAGCTGTCGAAGTATTACACTCCCTATGATGAGGCTACTGGGGAATTTTCAAAATGTGTGAAGTTTGAGAACGGGTTACGTCCCGAGATCAAGCAGGCTATTGGGTATCAGCGGATTAGAGTGTTTTCTGACTTGGTTGACTGTTGCAGGATTTTTGAACAGGATACCAAGGCCAGAGCGGAGAGCTATCAGCAGAGGGTTGATAGGAAAGGCAAGAATCAGAATGATCGTGGGAAACCGTATGCAGCTGGCAAAGGTTTCCAAAGACAGAGTGGGATGAGGAGACCTAGTGGGGGAGACTCCAGTGCCCCTGCTAAGTGTTACAGATGTGGTCAGGCTGGACATCGTATCCATGAGTGTACCAGTACTGAGAAGAAGTGTTTCAAGTGTGGCAAAGGTGGTCACTTGGCTGCAGAGTGCCGGTTGAAGACTATGACTTGTTTCAACTGCGGAGAGGTGGGTCATATTAGCCCACAGTGTCCTAAGCCGAAGAAAGAGAACCAGTCGGGAGGCAAGGTCTTTGCTTTATCGGGTTATGAGACTTCTGCAGATAATCGTTTGATCCGAGGTACGTGTTATATTAATGGCTTTCCTCTTGTAGCTATTATTGACACAGGTGCGACTCATTCCTTTATATCTTTGGATTGTGCTGTGAAACTTAAATTAGAGATATCTGAGATGCATGGGAGTATGGTGATTGATACTCCTGCGAAGGGTTCAGTGACTACTACTTTAGTTTGTTTAAATTGCCCTTTGAGTATTTTTGGTAGAGACTTTGGGATGGACCTCATGTGTCTTCCACTAGTGCAGATTGATGTTATCCTGGGTATGAACTGGTTGGTGTTTAACCGAGTTTATATCAACTGTTTTGATAAGACTGTGATCTTTCCTGAGATTGAGGAAGGAAAGAGTTTGTTTCTATCAGCAAGGCAGGTGAATGAGGCAGTAGCAGATGGGGCAGAGTTGTTTATGCTGTTAGCGACTTTGGAGGCTAAAGATAAACTGGTGATTTGCGATCTAGCCGTGGTGTGTGATTTTCCTGATGTGTTTCCTGAAAAAGTGAATGAATTACCGCCAGAGCGTGAAGTTGAGTTCTCGATTGATTTGGTACCTGGTACTAGGCCGATATCGATGGCTCCGTACCGTATGTCTGCTGTTGAGTTAACTGAATTGAAGAGTCAGCTGGAAGATCTGTTGGATAAGAAATTTATTCGTCCGAGTGTGTCACCGTGGGGCGCACCAGTGTTATTGGTTAAGAAGAAAGAAGGTACTATGAGGTTGTGTGTGGACTACAGGCAACTGAATAAAGTGACGATCAAGAATCGGTATCCTTTGCCGAGGATTGATGATTTGATGGATCAGTTGGTTGGTGCGAGTGTGTTCAGCAAAATAGATTTGAGATCGGGGTATCATCAGATACGTGTGAAAATTGAGGATATTCAGAAGACTGCTTTCAGAACAAGGTATGGACATTATGAGTATTCTGTAATGCCTTTTGGTGTGACTAATGCGCCTGGGGTATTTATGGAGTATATGAATAGGATTTTCCATCCGTACCTAGACAAGTTTGTTGTGGTGTTTATTGACGATATTTTGGTGTATTCGAAATCTGAAGAAGAGCATGTTGAACATTTGAGAGTGGTTTTAGGAGTTCTACGAGAAAAGAAGTTATTTGCGAAACTGTCCAAGTGTGAATTTTGGTTAGAAGAGGTTAGTTTTCTTGGTCATGTGGTTTCAAGAGGTGGTGTTGCTGTTGATCCTTCTAAGATAGAAGCGGTATCTGAGTGGGAAGCTCCGAAGTCAGTTTCTGAGATAAGGAGTTTTATTGGACTTGCAGGTTATTATAAGAAATTCATTGAGGGATTTTCTAAGTTGGCGTTACCGTTGACGATGTTGACTAGAAAGGGGCAAGCGTTTGTTTGGGACTCAAAATGTGAAGAAGGTTTCCAAGAGTTAAAGAGAAGGTTAACTACTGCTCCTATTCTGATATTACCAAGTCCGTCGGAACCATTTGAGGTTTACTGTGATGCTTCATTGTTGGGTTTGGGTGGTGTTTTGATGCAGAATAAGCAGGTTGTAGCTTATGCTTCGAGACAACTGAAGGTTCATGAGAGGAACTATCCGACACACGATTTAGAGTTGGCAGCTGTGGTATTTGTTCTGAAGTTATGGAGGCATTACTTGTACGGGTCAAGATTTGAGGTTTTCAGTGACCATAAAAGTTTAAAGTATTTGTTTGATCAGAAAGAGTTGAATATGAGACAGAGGAGATGGTTAGAGTTTCTGAAGGATTATGACTTTGGTTTGAATTACCATCCGGGTAAAGCAAACGTAGTGGCTGATGCATTGAGTCGGAAATCATTGCATATGTCTATGTTAATGGTTAAGGAATTGGATTTAATTGAGCAGTTTAGAGACTTGAGTTTGGTGTGTGAGAGTACTCACAATAGTGTTAAATTGGGAATGTTGAAGTTAACGAGTGGTATTCTGGATGAGATTAGAGAGGGTCAGAAATCCGATGTGCTTTTGGTTGATAAGTTGACTCGAGTGAATCAAGGTCAAGGTGGTGAATTCAGAGTTGATGAGAATGGTGTTTTGAAATTTGGTAAACGGGTGTGTATTCCGGATGTTACCGAACTTAAGAAGAGTATTCTTGAGGAAGGACATCGTAGTGGCCTGAGTATTCATCCTGGGGCTACGAAGATGTATCATGATTTGAAAAAGTTATTTTGGTGGCCGGGAATGAAAAGAGAAATTGCGAGTTTTGTTTATTCTTGTTTGACTTGTCAGAAGTCAAAGATTGAGCATCAGAAGCCGTCTGGGCTAATGCAACCGTTGGCTATTCCAGAGTGGAAGTGGGATAATATCACTATGGATTTTGTTTCTGGTTTACCGAGGACAATTAAGAATTTTGAAGCTATTTGGGTGATTGTTGACAGATTGACAAAATCGGCTCATTTCATTCCGATCAGAATGGATTATCCGTTAGAGAGATTAGCTGAGTTGTATATTGAGAAAATTGTAAGTTTGCATGGTATTCCGTCGAGTATTGTTTCGGACAGAGATCCTAGATTTACATCGAAGTTCTGGGAAGGTTTGCAGAGGGCTTTGGGAACTAAGCTGAGATTGAGTTCTGCATATCATCCGCAGACTGATGGTCAGACTGAGAGGACGATTCAGTCACTGGAGGATCTTTTGAGGGCTTGTGTTTTGGAAAAGGGAGGTGTTTGGGATTGTTATTTACCTTTGATTGAGTTTACCTACAACAATAGTTTTCATTCGAGCATTGGTATGGCACCGTTTGAAGCTTTGTATGGTAGGAGATGTCGGACACCTTTATGTTGGTATGAGTCCGGTGAGAGTGCTGTGGTTGGACCGGAGATTGTTCAACAAACTACGGAAAAGATTAAGATGATTCAGGAGAAGATGAGGATTGCTCAGAGTCGTCAGAAGAGTTATCACGACAAGAGGAGGAAGTCACTTGAGTTTCAAGAGGGAGATCATGTGTTTCTTCGTGTTACTCCGATAACTGGGGTTGGTCGAGCTTTGAAGTCGAAGAAGTTGACACCTCGATTTATTGGTCCTTATCAGATTTTGGAGAGGATAGGGGAGGTAGCCTATCGTATCGCTCTACCGCCGTCACTTGCGAATTTGCATGAGGTTTTTCATGTGTCTCAGTTGAGGAGGAACATTCCTGATCCGTCGCATGTGGTCCAAGTAGATGATGTACAGGTGAGAGATAACCTGACTGTTGAAACATCACCTATGAGGATCGAGGATCGAGAGTTGAGGCAGTTGCGGGGTAAAGAGATTGCTTTGGTAAAGGTAGCTTGGGGAGGACCAGCAGGTGGCAATGTGACTTGGGAACTTGAGAGTCAGATGAAGGAGTCTTATCCAGAGTTATTCGCTTGAGGTATGTTTTCGAGGGCGAAAACTCTTTTAGTGGGGGAGAGTTGTAACACCCCGATAAAATATGATAATTATTTAATTTAAGTTTAATAGTATATTATGATGATAATATGAATGAGAGGGTATTTTTTCAAAATAAAAGATAACCATTCATATATATTATTATTAGTATATTTATTAATTTAATTAAATAATTGGAATATTATTGGATTATTATTATTGGAATAATAAAGTTGGAATTGGGACGATTTTGGAATCAGTAAAGAGTCCCATTTAGAAAAAGGGTTTTTCACGTGAAAGGAGAGAAACGACTCAAAAGTGGAAAAAGAGCAGAAAGGAAGAGCAAGAGAAGAAGGGTTGAAGAAGGGAAAAGCTTGAAGGTCAAAGAAGGATTTGTCGGATTAACTCAGGTAAGGGGGGTTTATCGTCGTTTGATGGGTATTATGGGTTAACATGTAATGGGTAGTGATAAGCCATGGAATCGACTCTAATTAGGTTTTGATAAATACCTTTGAATTGTGATGAATAAATTACGTTAAAACTGTGAATGAATCCATAATTGGATGAGTCGTCATTTTCTGGACGTGTAGCTTTTTACGGATTTGAAATCGGAGGTCCGGAAGTCCTCCAACGGCGGAAAATGCGGGTAATTCTGCATTCTGTTCGTGTTAGCGCAGGAACAGCTTTCTGTCTTGCGTTAACCGGTTAACCCAGGGTGTTAACCGGTTAACACTGTTATGATAATTAAAAATTAAATTATGTCTTGCGTTAACCGGTTAACCCAGGGTGTTAACCGGTTAACACTGTTAAAAATTGCCAAGGAGCGCATTCTGTTTTGCGTTAACCGATTAACCCGGGGCGTTAACCGGTTAACACTGTTATAAAAGTGAAAAATTGATATTTAAATATTGTGTACGTTCTGGAATGGAATTATGTGTACACATTTGATGATTGGCCTATATTGGTGAATGATATACTGATGTATGATATAGTAGGGATCATTTCCCGTTGTTTGAGCTGTATAAGTATTAGTAAAGTGTGCGAATACTGTGATTTATTGTTTGGCATGACATGATATGATTCTGTGATAAATATGCTGATGATGTATGATGGTATGCATAATGCTGTGAATATATCTATTATGTATGCAATTGTGAATGGACTGTTATGGCTTAGAGTGTGAGCATATGTCCATTTTGGATTGTTGTTGATGTTTGCATGCTAGGTGATTTAGCGTGCATAGCATGGCCTTTATGGTGGTAGCTAATTCCCATGGTGAGGAATTAGTGAGTTGTTTATGGCTTAGAGTGTGAGCATATGTCCATTGTGGATTGTCGTTGATGTTTGCATGCTAGGTGATTTAGCGTGCATAGCATGGCCTTTATGGTGGTAGCTAATTCCCATGGTGAGGAATTAGTGAGTGAGTCACTAGGTCTCAAATGAGTGGGACTAGTGAGCTTGGTAGCCGTATCTGGGTTTGATCGGTGAGGTTGAACTATGTGTTCACGAATAGTCGGTACCGCATGCATGGAGTCTCATTTCATAATGTATGTATGGCGTATAATATGAATGGATGTATTTCAATATTATACGTGTGTTTTGTGTTTGTGTTGAGTATGATTATGAGTTGATGTTGTCGTTGCTGAATGTGTGATATGATTAGGATGATGAAATGTGTTAATTTACTTAACATTACATGATATTTTATAATGCTTATTATATCGATTGAGGAACTCACCCTTACAACTATGTTTCAGGTAACGAGCAGTGATTGAGTAGAAGCTAGTGCTTGGAGTCTAGTGTAGTTCCTTAGTGGGTCATGCTCTGGTATATGTAACATCGGGACGGGATGTTTTACTTTGTCTTCATTTTTGGTTGTTGAACAGTTTTACATGTAATGTGATTACATGGTTTGCATGTTGTTAGATTTCTATCCGCTGCGGATTGTGCAATGCCTTGTTTTGATTAATAAATGAGCATGACTAGTTATTTTGGTGAATGGTGTGAAGTGTCAAGTGTGACATCCTGAAATTGCATATCTACTCTGATTCATATTTTGTTGTTTTAATTAATAAATTGGGGTATTTTAGAAGGGTGTTACACTTTCCGTAGTAGTGCTTGTCACAACACTTTCTTCTTGTCTTCCTTATCTCAGGAGCTTTTAGGAATGAATAGACTGTTTTCAACAACATCCCATATTTCTTCTCCTTGTGCTTCTGGATACATTTGCATGTGAATTTTTCAAAAGTCACAATATTCACTAATGAAACATGGAGGTTTGTTGTTGTTGTCACGATCTACAAAAAAACCAAGATTAACGGAAGCCATAATTTTCGGATCGAGAAGCGGGTTACCTTAACCTGCTCCAATCCCAATTGTAAGTCTAGAGTGCACCCTTGAAGGGGCTGAATTAGTTTTAAAGACTTTTTCCAAGTTATTTTACAGACAATATGTTTCTTTTATTTTTTCGAAATGATTCTGAAGAACATATGAAGGAAAATATAGAAAAATAAAAGTGCAGTAAGTAAATTAGACACAAGAAATTATACTAGTCCTTATCAATCAGTGGTATATATAGTCCTTTCACACCTCGTGAAGAATTTCACCATCTTAGATTTTTGCACAGCCTCACACCAAGACTATCCTACAATCTTCTAACATACACACACCAAACCTATGGTGGAGTTTGAATCAACCCAATTCAAAAGATCTTTTCACAAACTGTTAACCACTATGATGATTCTCACATATACCAGAAAGCACACAACTTTCTGTATACAACACTTAGATCATACCTTATAGTGATCCATGCAAACTAGTTTGCATTATGCCAAAGAAGACCTTAGGCCACACATTTTTAACCTTAGACAACGCTTTAAGAGATGTCTATTGTGGCGCTATTATAGGTATATGCATCATTTTTATAAATGTAAAAGCGTTGGATTAAGTGCATTTTAGACTGCACTTTATGATAAAAGTGATGACATAAGGCATAATTATGCTGCACTTTATGCTAAAAGTGTTGCGTAAGTCATCATTAGGCAATAGCTTCTATTTAAAGCACTGAAGTAACTCTTCTTTAGGCAACACTTTTTGATAAAAGTGTCGACGTAAGATATTATCAGGTATCACTTTCTGTTAAAAATATTGGCGTAAGTCATCATTAGGCAACACTTTCTACTAATAAGCATTGGCTCAAGTCATCTTTAGACAGCGATTTATATTAATAAGTGTTGTCTTATATATACTTTAGGTAGTGCTTTTATTGATAGGCATTTTCTCAATCCATTTTTAGACAACACTTATTCTTTCTTGAGTTAAAGCTTGATATAGATTTTTCTGAATTATATAATTATAAAACAACACAAGGAGAGTGAGAAAGTGAATATTCATAATATTTTTTCAACATCAAAATTGTGTTCAATTCAAATATCATAAATACTATAATCCTCATACTCATAGGCCAATTATGTATTATGATCAATAAGATCCATATGTTATACAAAAATATAATAAGAAGCATATATATATATATATATATATATATATATATATAATATATATATAATATATTATTATATATATTATATATATATATATAATATTATATATATATATATATATATATATATATATATATATATATATATATATATATATATATATATATATAATATATATATATATATATATATATTATATATATATATATTATATTCTATATATATATATATATATATATATACTAACTCAAATTTGCATAAAACTCATAATCTATTCATAATGTCTAATACAAATTCAAAAGTACATATTTGTAGAAAAATGATAACATATATTTATTCAAATTATATAATCTTCATATTACATACCAGGATAATTCATTCATTTTTGGTATTAAAGTGTATGTATGCTTATCGAGACCCTTTTTAAGTTAATGGACCAAAGTGATTCTCAAGGTAATATACATAACAAAAAGTTATTAAACTTTTTCTTTAATATTGTTTGTAGTTGAAGATAGTATAGTGAAAATAATGATTTTTCTTTTGCTGTTTCTTACTTCCATATAAATTAATTCATCAAGTAGAAGTTGAAGGAAACTATACAGAAAGACAGGCTCAAGGTGGTGGTGATTGATTCTTTGCAATCATGATAGTTTTATGTCAACCAAGCTTATAATCAGAATTCCTTTGTAAGTCAAAGTTTGGATGTTTTTTTTTATTCTTTATAAAGTTCTGCTAATGAGTATCTAGCTTGGAGGTTTTCTAGTTTTGATTCAATTTTGTTGTTGTTGTTCTTTTAGGATAAAATAACATAGATATAGATATACACTTTCAGCTTTTGTATTTTGTGGGATAGATCGTATATTTTTGTTCACTTAAATTTGATTAAAAAATGATTATGAAAATGTAGATCAAAGGTTGTGATGAGCTTGAATGATTCACATTTTTCAAATTCAACAATAGTTGTTCAAAATGGAAAAATAATATATGATTTAAAAGATTATTCTGAAAATGCCCAAGAGCTAGACTATATTTCTTACTTTAGAGTTTTTCATTTGGTTATTTCAACAATTTGAGCATTAACGAGAACATTATGACTCGCTGGACTATGGAAGTTCTTATTTGGAAATCATATTTTTTTTTCATTTAAAATGATTTAGGTCTTTTAAGCTGTCAATAGTATCTATTGTATCTTTCTTAATTTCATGTGCATAGTGATACTTGAGCATATTTCTTTCAATGCTGGATATGGGGATGAAATCAAGTGTACAATTGCAAAGTTGCATTAGTTGAGAGCTAAGCCAGAAAACATACATTTGGATATAAGTTTTGAAGATAAGTATTAGTCTAAATCTCTTGCTTTAAGTTGTTATTTTAAAACATAGGTAGTTTTATAGGACATTGTATTGCAGTTAGAGATGAGAATAGGTTAAAACCTATTTAAGTTTGATTTAGCCTAGTCTGTCTATTTAATAAAAAGGTTAAACTTATATTTTTTTAAATCTTGTTTAATTAAATATGGTAGATTTAGGCTATTAAAAAAGTCTACGAAGTCTTTTAGGTTAACCTAAACATGCATATCTATTCAAATATATGTTAAATAGTATATAAAATGTCATGTTGTCTATTTTTAAAAAAAAACGTAAAATAAACTATTTGAAAGTCTTAATATGAAACATGTTTTTAAACAGATTTTCAAGTCAGACCATACTTTTAAGAAGGTCAGGTCCAATCGATAAAAAAACCTAAAATAAAGGTCAGACTTAGTCCTTAAAATTTTATGATTTAATTCATTTTTTAGTTCCTTAATTTATTGTATTATTTCTATTTAGTCCCTTAAATCAAAAACGTTACACTCAAGTCCCTTAAAACACTTATGTTATCCAAACAAGTCCCTTCTCTTAAACTCTATAAGAAAAACTTTAAAAAACACCTACGTGACATATTGAAAATATTGACATGACATATTATTTTTGTTTTTTTCAATTATTAATAAAGTTATTTTATTTTAAATTATGAAAATGATTTCCAATTTTAAAAAGATCATTTCTAAAATTATTTTTAGATTGACTCAAGTTTCATATTTGGAAACCTAAGGCATATTTGAAACCTCAGTTTTACAAAGACACGATCGGATGGAGAAGAGGAATGACAAAGATTATTGAAGCGAGAAGAATCCCATTAAAGACGCAATGAATACTAGCTTTAATTCTTCATTTCCATTCATTTAATCAAGATATAGTTACTATTGTTTACCTTGTTTGGATTTCAAAGTTTCAGTTTTTATGGGTTTTTCTTCGGATCTGGAAAATAAGTCTTGTTATTATTCGTGTTTTTTTTAAGTTTCAGTTTTTTATGGTTTTTTTTCCAGATCTAGAAAATGGTTTTTGTTCTTATTCGTATTTATTTTTTTGTAAACTTTCAGTTTTTATGGATTGGAGTAGCTTTAAAGTCTTTTAATTTTGGAATTTTATTAATGATATGTATGAATCTAGTTTCCACTCGTTCTAATTTAACTTTGTTGAATACATTTTAATAGTGTTTTTGTTCACACACTGGAAAGTGGCTTTCAGGCTGAGGACATCACTCTGCCTGCAATTTAAGCCACATCATATTGCGGTAGGTACTATTTTCCTGGCTGCCAAGTTCCTAAAAGTGAAGCTTTAGTCAGATGGTGAGAAAGTTTGATGGCAGGAGTTTGATGTCACTCCATGCCAATTGGAGGGTAGGGTGTCATCCCCTCAACTCATTTGCATACTTAGAAAGTTAATCCAATTGGATAGTCTTGCATGTTCTTGTGGCTTAATGCAATATAATAATCTCTTGTATGGTTTTGTTATATAATGTTTTATACCTGGTTTTAAGATGATTTAAGCATTTTCAGTATAGTATGAGCCCACTTTTATGCCATGGGTAGTTTATTATTATTTTAACCAAGGGATTATCCTTTTGTTTCTCTCTCTTAATGTTTTTCTATCCTTTTAGAACTCTACGGGCAAAATAGACTTCCACAATCACAAGGAAATGAAGCATAAGGGGTTACTGCAAGGGGGATGAGAGCTTCCTCAAAGGCTCTTGCGACGAGTGAGGAGCAGGTCTCAAAACAAATTGCATATCATTCACCTCCTTAGCTCACATCTGTAGAAAATAATACAACACCGTTTACAGGAACAGAAAACCAAAGTAATGATGGTAGTGCAGATAACCAAAGAGAAGTGGAAAATAGATTTATCTCTAGAGCTGAACGAGTAGTTTCTGGTAGGGGTGTTCACGGTGCGGTTTGGGAGGTTTTGACGATAAAAATCATCCGAACCGCAAGAGAAAAAAGCATGCGGTTTGGTTTGGTTCGGTTGGCTTTTAGAAATAAAACCAAACCAAACCAATGCGGTTTGGATTGGTTCGGTTGGTTCGGTGTTTTACAATATTTTTATTTAGCCATACATACACCTATAGAGAACAATGTAACTTTGTGTTTAGCTATTCATACATTAGTAAATAACATCAAAACTAATCATATTTAGAGAAAAACTTCTCATTCAACATAAAAAAAATTAGATTAGAAAAAAATGGAATAAAAAATATATATATAATAGTAGCATAAAATAATATCAAAAACATTATAATAAAACATAAAAAACATATGAGAAGAGAGATTAGAGAAGATGAAAAAAACACATAAGAGATGCGAGTTTGAGAAGAAATGTGCGATAAAAATGTAATTAGAAGATAAAACAATAATATAAAATTTGAAAAAGAAAGAACATAAGAGAGGACATATTCGAGTAGAAAAGGTGAAATGTATATGGCAAAGAAGACGAAAAGAATGTGCGGTACTACTAGGAGAGATTTAAGAAGGTTGAAATTGAAACCCTAAGTGTGAGTAAGAGAAAATCGTTTGTAATTGTAAGGTTAAGACATACTAGGTTTGAGTTTTGGATTAGATGTGGGATAAGTGAAGTTTAGATGGTAACATAATGCGGTTTGGTTTGGTTTAGTTCGGTTTGCAAAATACAAACCGCAAACCAAACCAAACCGTGCGGTTTTATTAAAAAATGACCCAAACGCATCCAAACCAAATGCGGTTTCGGGTTGGTTTGGTTTGGTTTGCGGTTTTCTATTGGGTCGGTTTGGTTGTGAACGCCCCTAGTTTTTGGTGACCAAGATAAAATGGTTGGTACAGAGAAGGCTACTGAATTAGGAAGGACTGATGATACATAATATAAGTCTAGCTTTAATGTCGGGCTAAATCTTGAGCTTCGAGAAGGAGAAGAATTGTTATTTTTGTACACATTATTAACAATTTGCGGGGGGGGGGGGGGGGGGGGGGGGGGGACAAATAATGCTAACGAAACAGTTTTTCAGGGACCAAAGTGTAACGTTTATTAGTTAAGGGATTAAAGTGAAACATTAAATTAAGTTAAGGGACTTTGTGACTAATTATGTCAAAATTTATTGTATGCCAGACTCAGACATTCTAAGGTTTGGCCCAACCTGACCTATTCTCATCCCTAATTGCAATGTAGATCTAAGTTCAGGTGAAATATGTTTCCTTGCTAGAAAATAGTTCGATGGCATCGTTATGTTTTATTAATGTATTGCTTTCTTTGGTTTTTGTACCTACATGTTTCTTTGCTTTTGATATGAACAAGTAGAATTTACATGATCTTTGGTTGCTAGCATATATTTGTAGTTCTCCACGAGGTATCCTCTATTTCACTATCAAGTTAAGAACTAAATAAAGAAGTATTATCTTGGAAATTATGCATTGATTATAATAAAAATATAAAATTAATTTTTTAATTATTATTTTCAATACAAACTTTTTATAAGGTGTTGGTTGTGTTTTTAAGTGTCTGGTTTTTGTTATCGTCTCCACAGGGATTGTGAGATATCGCCGCCGTTCGACAGTTGTTTCAATTCTTAACTCGTAGTAACAAGGGGGTTTTGGTTTTAGTCACGGTATCTTGCATAAAAGTGTGAGAAAATACGGTAAAAGATTTGGTTTTAATATTTGAGAAATATTGCCAAAGTTAGGGTTCGACGATCACTTTGCATGTATATGTTCGATCAACAAAACTTATAAACTCCTTTAGATGATAAACTATTTCACAAAGTCCTCCCAATGTGTTTATCTCTAACACACATTGTGAGTTTTCCCATTTTGATTCATTGTTTATCTCTAACACAATCTATCAAAATGACAACTTTTTGGTTCAACCTTATGGTGAACAAAATCATTCATTACTATCTCTAGCTAACAAACAAGATTGGATGAAAACCTAGGTAAAGAGTTGGTAAACATCTATCGATCATAAACCAACACAAAGAGTTTTCAATAAAACAAAGTTTTCACTATATATTCATCATTAAAGAGTTTACAAATGAAGATCATCTCATATACACACAAAGCTTATGACCATCTACATCTAACCTTGACAAAATGAAGAACTTAGCTACTCATTTTCATGGTAGCTTGGTCAACAAGTTTCGGAAGAAGGTTGATCAACATCCGAGTCGAATAATCGAGATTGGATGGGAATCCACCTTCTTTTTGTGAAAGATTGTTAAGAGATGAAGAGAAATGATTTCTAGGTCACAAAGTATCTCTAGAGCAATGCTGGAAAAATATCTCAAAAGTACAAAAGTATGGAGGTGTCAAAGTGTGGCTCCAAAAAGTAGCCCTTGCTACTTATAGTGCTGCTACTGAGCTGTCATGCTCGCTAGGCGAGCAGAATGGCTCGCCTAGCGAGCCCCAAAATGAGGCACCTGAGGCACCTGCGCCCAAAGAATTATCCTTTGCCAAATTGGCATGTTCGCTAGGCGAACAAAACCTTCGCTAGGCGAAGCCCACGCTTCACCCTTCGCTCCAGCGAGCTTAGGAGGTTTTGCTACTGGAATTGCTCGCTGGGAGCTCGCTAATGGCTCGCCTAGCGAGTGAGTGTTGGCTGCGCTTTTGACCAAGTCTGGACGTGTTCGCTACACCCTCCGTTGGTTGCTCGCCTAGCGAGTTTGTTGATGTTTGCTACTGTAAAATACTGGAGCTCTTCGCTGGGTTCTCGCTGGGTGCTCGCCTAGCGAGCTCTTCGCCACAGCCCTCGCCTAGCGAGCAAGCTGATGAATGCATCCTTTTTTTGGTCCCTTTGCCAACTTTCTTGTGGCTTCATTTTCTATTATTTCATGCCTAATTCCTGCACAATAACACACAAATCAAAGGTACCAAGATCGTTTATCATTGTATTGCAATTCATCAAAAACAAAGGTGGTCTCGAACACTTTAGCAAGGAATTTGAGTGAAAGATGCCCATATTTGATAGCTCAAATAAGCACTTTTGGGTATCTAACAACTCTCCCCAACTAGATTCTTGCTTGTCCTCAAGCAAAGTATGCCTCTTGAAGGACAAGAGGATTTGCATTAAGAAAAAGGTTTCTCCGAAATCGGATAAAACAGCTCAAACACAAGCGAATCAGCGGATACAAATTTCCAACAGTTAGAATAAAATAATACACAAGAACTAAAACTTAGTAGCAATGTGAAATATGTATCTATCCACAATAATATTATCTTGAATGAATCACCTTATCTCTCCTCTTCGAATAAGGATTGAAGAAATTACGCGTTTGCAACCGCGGGAATAATCTCACTCTCCAACAAACAATGAAGAAATCAATTCAATTCATACAATGTCTAACAATTATAAATGGTGATGTGGAAGTATGAAGATCACTAAGGACTTTTCGGTTGAAGCTTGGTTAGGTTAACAAACAAGGGTCATTTCTAAGGCCATTGAAAACGAAATTGCCGATGCAAAAGAGACATTCACTGTACATTATTCACACATCTCAACTTCGTTCCATTTGTTTCTCATTTGAAACCTTCACAACTCTTATTTCACAACTCAATTTTTGTTTTTCACTATTTTTCTTCCAAGCAAGCATTCATTTTCATTTTCTCTATTTTTTTTCTTTTCTTTCACATCATATTTACAAAACAGATGTTTCTCTTTTCTATATTATATATATATATATATATAATATATATATTATATATATATATATTATATATATATATATATATATATATATATATTATATTATATATATATATATATATATATATAATATTATATTTATGCTTGCTCGGTTTTTCAAGAGTTGTGGCACTTACCGATTCTCATTTTCGTTCTCCCCAACTTATTTCTTACTCACCCTAAGTGAATGCTCTTGACTTTTTACGGCAAAAGAACAATTATCAAAATTTTCCGGGTTGTAAGAAAAAAAGATTTTTGAAATCTCGCTTTATTTCAAGCTGAGATTCAACTGTTTAAGCTCAAAGGGGTTAACGAATACTCTCTCTGCTCACAGGTAAGTTGTATTTGGAACTGGTTGTGCTCGATAGAAAACAAGTGCCTTGATCATTTCTAATTGCTTCCACATATTCACAATAATAAAAGACAAAGCATGAATCAAATGAATCAACAAAGCTTATTAGAATCCAGCATTTAAGTGTACAAATGGAGGTTTCCTCACAATTTGTGGTTTTAAGTCCTAGATGAAACATTCATTCAATTATGTTGCAAAAAGACAATATTCAATTACAAAAAAGAGTAAAGTTCTTAATGCATTCTAAAATTCTAGCCGGAGGTAACCATGTACCTTAGCATTATTCACTTGTTTATTTTTATCATTGCCATCCAAGCTCGGATGCACCTTCATTGGATACTGAAGGTGAGAAAAACAAGAAAGGGGAGTTTGAATTGTTTGGAAAATAAGCGTTTTTCAAAATAAAGACCACACAAGGAATTTATACTGGTTTGCTTATAACACAAAGCTACTCCAGTCCACCCGGCCAAGGTGATTTCGCCTTCAACAAGGACTTAATCCACTAATCTTGAAAGATTGTTTACAACCAACGTCTAAGAGAAGGATCTCTTAGTCCTCTCAAGTATACAGACTGCGCAGAGTCACTTGAGGAAATAAAGCAATAGATAGAAGACAATGTAATCTAGAGTGCTTCTAAGATAAGCAAATATTACAATAGAAAGAACACAAGTGTTTCACTTTCTAAGCAAAAAGCTTTGTGAAAATATTGAGAGAGAGAGAGAGAGAATGTTTCAGTGTATGCTTGCGCGCCTCTCAATGTTGATTGCTGTCCTTTATATAGGAGTGAAAGGACCGTTGAAATTGATGGCAGATAATTTGTCTTGAATAGGAATTAATGCCATAACTTCTGTTGTTTCTTGCCAAAACAACTTTGTCTCCCTGAATAACTTCTTTCCAAATATAGTTCCTTTCCATTTAAATTTGAAGTTAATGTTACTCTTTCTGTATTAGGAAATTCATTATCAAAGTCTGCGTGACTCTGGGAATCTTGGAATCTTCCTGTGTTGATTCGGAGCTTCTGATGTTTATCTAAAGGAGTTCTAATGAAGTCTTCAGATAACGCTGAGAGCTTCCGGAATGGTATACCGTTGTTCAGAGTCAGAGCTTCTAGAGTGCAAGTCTTCTTCAGATGCTTCTGACGTTCTGTTGTTTTGCTTAGAGTTAGAACTTCCTGAGCATGTTTCTACTTCAGATGCTTCTGATCTTCTGATAATTTGTATCTGATATGATTTTGTATCTGGTGACGTCATCAGATATCTTCCTTCTTTCCTTAGAACCCTGCATACTTAGAAACTTTTCGTTAGGGTGCCATTTTTGGTTTCATCCTTTGTTATCATCAAAATCATGGAATCTGTTGTAGAACAATTTTTGTTCTTACAATCTCCCCCTTTTTGATGATGACAAAACAAACTTAAATAGCAGATGAAACATAACAAATATCAGATCAGATAGAAGAGGGCTCCCCCTGAGATAGGTTAGGGAGTTCAGAAGTTCTTACCAGAGCTTCCAAGCAATGAGGTTTCTCTTATACCTTCTGCAATTTCTTAAGTCCAGTGTTAGATGAATTTATTTTTAAAAAAAATATGTTGCAGAGGCTTAAGGTATTAGGCAATATATTTCATCAGAGCTATATTCGATTTCTCCCCCTTTTTGTCAGAATCAAAAAGACATGAACAAAATAAACAAAAAGATATTATATTAATAGAGCAATAGAGACAACGGCAAGAAAACAAAATAAGCAAACATCAGAGCAAGGAAAAGAAGGCAACAAAAAAGAATCCTAAGTGCCTAAGGGTTGGGAGGCGGAGGCATTCTCTGAAGCAGTTGAGCCAGCATGTTCTGAATATTGTCGTTGACTGTATCCTGTTTATCCATTCTGGCACGGAGTTCCTTCTGGTCTTTCTTAAGTTCTTCAAGTGTCTGGAGAACCATAGGGACAACAGAGGAGGACTCCCCCTGAGTTAGAGCACTTTGTGCTTCAGCAGCGGCTTTCGCTTCAGCTTCAGCAGCAGCTTGTGCTTCAGCTTCAGCGGCATCAGCAGCATCGGCCAGAGCCTTGGCTTCAGCTTCCTTTGCCCTTTGGATTTCTGCTTGTCGAGCTCTTTCTTCTTCTTGTCTTCTTGCTTCTTCTTCAACTTCTCTGGCAAGTTTTTCCTGTAGTCTTGCCTCAGCATCTCTGATGAAGTCATTTCTGACTTGCTCAGAGATGTGCTTCAGCTTGAAAGCTTCAGAAGTCATCCAGCCAATGACTCTGTTCCAGTGTGTCCTTACAGAGTCAGGATCATCACTGATGCCAGAGTTAATGGTCAGAGACTTGACCTTCTGTACTGAAGCCCCTGCGAACAACATTATGGCTTCCTCAAGGGTAGGCATGGAGTGTTCAGGTTCGGGTTCAGATGTTTGGGGTGGAGAGTTTGGAGGGTTTAAGTTTAAAGTTAGAGGTTCAGGTTCAGCGGAAGTGTTTTGGGGGGTGATGTCAGAGGGTTGAGCTTCAGAAGGGTTGTTGGTTGTTTGTTCTGGGGGTGGTGAAGTGACTTCAGGTTCAGGTGGAGGTTGTTGTGGTTGTTGTGAGTTTTGGTTTAGAGAATAAAGGTGAGCTAAAGTGGGAGAAGCGGGGTCAGAAGGTTCTGGGTCAGAGGAGAGGATAAGATAGGGAGGTGATTCTGGGGCTGAAGATGAAAAGGTGGTGTGATTGAGTTCTTCAGCTTCAGAACGTGGTAAAGAGGTATGGGCAAGATTGAATTTTAGTAAAGGTTGTGAGGTTCTGGTTGTAGAAGGTGGGGTTTCAGAGATGGTGTATATAGGTGCTGGGAGAGGATTAGAGGAAGCCAAAGGAGGTTCAGAGGGAATAGAGGGAGCAGACTTACCAGTAGTTACTTGCAGAGGCGCTGGAGATCTTGTTTCAGAAGTTTCTCCTAGCCTTGATTTCTTTGCCTTCGAAGACTTCTTTTCAGAGGGACCTCTTTTGTACTTGACAAAGTCTTCTTCTGAATCTAGACAATCGTCCAGTCTGAAGTCAGTGATGTCAACTCCTTCATCCTTCAGACGCTGCAAGTAGTGAAGGATTGCATCTCTGGGTTCATTCTTGAAGAACCTTGCAAGGCCATGTGGCAGCTTCCTCTGATCTTTCAAGGCGTCCCAGGAGGTGTCTAGCGTGGGTTTGACTTGAATCTTCTTCAGAATTCCCATGCTCTTCAGATTTCTGGAGTTAAGAGGCTTTCCAGTATCTATCGCCAGATCCTCCATAAGTTTGTTCTTCTCCAGATGATCTACCAGCCCATTTTCGATCAGAACATCGGACAGAAGTCTTCCCAGAGGGATGTAGGTTCTGGGTTTCATGTTGTTTCTGGTCTCCCGTACAGAATCTTTGAGATACTTGAAGAGTAGTGCTGGGAGGCAGAGCTTCAAACCCTTGTGAATACAATACATAATACACTTTTGATCTGTATTGATGTAGTCAGAGGAGTTTGATGCTGGGCGGTGATGAATGGTTCCCAGAATGATCTTGAGCCATACTCTGAGGTTCTGATGAAGTTCTTTGTTCTTTGATGGATTGCCTTCAGTGTTAGGTTTGAAGATGGTGGGATTGATTACTTGAGCAATGTACCTTGATCTAGGGTTGATGTCGTAGATCCTTCTTCCTCCAGTTTTCTCCATGTTCAGTAGAGAAGCAATTGATTTTTCAGTAATCACTATCTTGACCCCCAACACGTAGGAGACGATGAAATGATCATCAGCGTCAGCAAATCTCCAGAATTCTTTGATGAGGTATGGGTAAACAGGGCCATAAAGCCGTTGGAAGTAGTTTTCCCAACCTTGTTGACGAAGTTCTTCAGTAAGATCTACTCCATTCCTTTTCATGTTGTTGAAGTCTACCAGTGATTCACATAAAACTTCCAGTCCCTCAAAGGGAGTTGCCAGGTTGATATGAGGTTCACGATCAAGAACATGGGGTTCCTTGTACACTGGAGTAATGGATACACCTGTAACTGTTGGAGTGGAAGTGTTTGTGCTTTGGGCTGTGGTGCTTGATTCCATTTGCTGAGAAAAGTTGAAAACTTGTTGTTGTTGAGCATCCATTGTTGATGAAGATGAGTTGAAGATGAAATGCTTGCAGAAATGCTTCAGAGAATAGTTTGATAGTGAGTGAGAGTGAAAAGTGTGTGAAGTGTGAGAGGAGTGTTTAAATACCCTAAACAAAAACACATGCAAAACGACACACAATTCAGCGTTAGCACGAAAACCAAGTTAGCACGCTTGGGGGAAAAATGATTATGGCTCATTAATGAATGTCTAATCCCAACAGTATGCACACTGCTCGAGGAGATCTCAAACGTCTGGCCTTTGAATTTCTACTGGACAGCTGTCTAGAAGTTCCAAGGTTAGACGCTAAGTGCTCCACGTGGTTTGATGTATCTGATCTTCAGGAATACCAAAGGATTGGTTCCTGGAGATTTCTAACTCAGATATCTTCTTAACTTGGTAGAAGTATCAGAGTCAGAGACAGAAGCTCATTTGTTTATGTCAGAGTCTCATTTTACATCTTCAGAGGCACATTTTATTCAGGGCAATTTTGAATGTTCAGATTTTCTAAGATAAAAAGAAATCTATCTTCAGCTAAAGGCTTAGTAAATATATCTGCCCATTGATGATCTGTATCAATGAACTTCAATGTTACTATCCCTTTCTGAACATAGTCTCTGATAAAATGATGTTTTATTTCAATGTGCTTAGCTCTGGAGTGTAGAATGGGATTCTTACTTAGACAAATGGCAGCAGTGTTATCACAGAAGATAGGAATGTTACTCTCGAAGATTTGCAGATCTTCTAACTGATTCTTCATCCAGAGCATCTGAGTTGTGCAAAGTGATGCTGAGATGTATTCTGCTTCTGCAGTAGATAGAGCGATAGTTGACTGTCTCTTGCTGGCCCAGGATATCAGATTGTTTCCCAGGAGCTGGCAATTTCCAGATGTGCTTTTTCGTTCTAATCTATCTCCTGCATAATCTGCATCACAGTAACCCGAAAGTCTATACTCTGATGTTTTCTCATACATCAGGCCCAGGTTAGGAGTTCCTTTCAGATATTTGAGAATTCTCTTAACTGCTGTTAAGTGAGTTTCTCTAGGATCTGATTGGAATCTGGCACAGAGACAGACACTAAAGAGAATATCAGGTCGAGTAGCAGTTAGATAGAGAAGAGAGCCTATCATACCTCGATAGAGCTTCTGACAAACCTTTTTGCTTACTTCTTCCTTTTCAAGAATGCATGTTGGATGCATGGGAGTTTTTGCAGAGTTGCAGTCAGCCATGTCGAATTTCTTCAGAACATCTTTAATGTATTTGCTTTGATGAACGTACGTGACTTCTAAAGTTTGATTAATTTGAATTCCCAGAAAGAACTTTAGTTCTTGCGTTAAGCTCATTTCAAATTCTGCCTGCATTAACTCAGAGAATTCTTGACAAACAGAGGCGTTAGCTGAACCAAAAATAATATCATCAACGTATATCTGGCATATCATGAGATCATTGTTAAGGTTCTTACAGAAGAGTGTGGAGTCAACTTTTCCTCTGATAAAATTGTGTTCCAGAAGAAAGTTGCTTAAACGTTCATACCAAGCTCTGGGAGCTTGTTTAAGTCCATATAAAGATTTTTTAAGTTTAAAAACATGTTCTGGAAAGTTTGGATTTTCAAAACCTGGAGGTTGGTTGACATACACTTCTTCTGATATATAACCATTAAGGAATGCGCTCTTGACATCCATTTGATATAATTTGATAGAGTGGTTTATAGCAAAAGAGACAAGAAGACGAATAGGTTCTAACCTTGCGACTGGAGCAAAGGTTTCATTGTAGTCAATACCTTCTTGTTGATTGTAACCTTGAGCTACCAGTCGAGCTTTGTTTCTGACGACTTCTCCTTTCTCATTCAGCTTGTTTCTGAATACCCATCTGGTTCCAATCACGTGAGTGCCTCTGGGCTTTGAAACAAGATCCCAGACATCGTTCTTTATGAATTGATCTAATTCTTCTTGCATGGATGAAACCCAGTCGTTATCTTGAAGTGCTTCATCACAGGATGTAGGCTCGATCAGAGACACTAGTCCCAGAGGAGTATCTTCAGAGGTCCTGAAGGTAGATCTGGTTCTGACAGGTTCGTCCTTGTTGCCCAGAATCAAATCTTCAGATACGTTGATACGACTTTTAACTTTCTTTGGGATTTCTGGGGATTTAATTTCCTCAGTGTTCTGAGTGATAGTTGCTTCTGGAGCTTTATCAGATCCTGCAAGGGTGATTTCTAGATCTGCAAAATTTTCAACTAGCTTTGACTTTTCAGGGTCAAGCTTATCATCAAATCTGACATGAATTGATTCTTTCACAATTTTGGTTTCTGTGTTGTATACTCTGTAGCCTTTAGAGCGTTCAGAGTATCCTAACATAATACCTTTCTGTGTTTTGGAATCAAACTTGTTCAGATGTTCTTTAGTGTTTAAAATAAAGCAAGAACATCCAAATGGATGAAAATATGAAATGTTTGGTTTCCTTCCTTTACACAGTTCATAGGGAGTCTTATCCAGAATAGGTCTGATGGAGATTCTATTCTGAATGTAGCACGCTGTATTTACAGCTTCAGCCCAAAAGTGCTTTGCCATATTAGTTTCATTGATCATAGTTCTGGCCATCTCTTGGAGTGTCCTATTCTTCCTCTCTACAACTCCATTTTGTTGTGGAGTTCTAGGGCAGGAGAAATCATGGGATATTCCATTAGAGTCAAATAATTCCTCAAAGGATTTATTTTCAAATTCCCCACCATGATCACTTCTGACTCTGATAATCTTAGAGTCAAATTCTTTTTGCACTTTGGAATAGAAACTAGTGAATACAGAGTGAGACTCACTCTTGTGCTTTAGGAATTTTACCCATGTCCAGCGACTGTAATCATCAACAATGACTAGTCCATACTTCTTTCCATTGACTGATGCTGTTTTCACAGGACCAAATAAGTCAATGTGGAGAAGTTCCAGAGGCTTAGAGGTAGAAACAACATTTTTCTTTTTGAAAGATGTTTTTGAAAATTTTCCTTTCTGACATGCCTCACATAGAGCATCTGAAGAGAACTTCAGTTTAGGTAGGCCTCTGACTAACTCGAGTTTATTTAGCTGAGAAAGTTTCCTCATGCTAATGTGGCCCAAGCGTCTATGCCACACCCATTGCTCTTCGTGAACAGACATCAGACATTTAACATTTTGTTCTTTTAAATAAGAAAGATTGATTTTATAAATGTTGTTTTTTCTCTTGCCTGTGAATAGGACTGAACCATTGTTTTGATTTATGGCTTTACATGTTTTTTGATTAAAGATTACGTCATAACCGTTATCACTTAATTGACTTATGGATAACAAATTATGCATTAATCCTTCTACGTAAAGAACATCAGATATAGATGGAAGAGTACCATTACCAATAGTTCCGGAGCCTCTGATCCTTCCTTTCTGATCTCCTCCGAAGCCTACGAATCCAGCGTCTTTAAGTTCCAGGCTTTGGAACATAGACTTTCTTCCCGTCATGTGTCGCGAGCATCCAGAGTCCAGGTACCATGACTGGTGTCTGAACTTTGCTGCATAGGATATCTGCAACATAAACAATCTTATCTTTTGGTACCCAGAGTTTCTTGGGTCCTTTTTGATTAGTTTTCCCATAGTTTCTTGTAACTTTAGGTTTTCTAGCATTTTCAAATTTTTGTTCTTGTGTGTGCGTATAGTGATATGAAAATGGATATTTAAGTTGGTCACCAGTAGAAGTTTTATCTTCCTTAGGATCATACCCAATTCCCTTTTTATTGTTCTGACTGACTCCATAAATCATGGATGCCATGACACTCCTACCTATCCCATTTTTCAGAAATTCTTGAAAGGCTTCTTCGTATTTATAAATTATTGTATTTGAAGTCTGTGGAGCTTGAGATAACACTTCTTCCAATTCTAAACATTTTCTTTTTGCTCCATCTCTTTCTAATGTTAAAGATCTGATTTTATCTTCACGTGCTAGAATTGTCATCTCAAGTTTGCCACATTCTTCAAATTTTGCTTCAAGACAGCCTTTTATATTTTTGAACTTTTGTTTTAATTTCTTATATGAGCTAAGAGTTTCTGACAAGCATGATTCTAGATCAGATCGAGAAAGTTCAGAAAATACCTCTTCAGATTCTTCATTTGAGTTGCTTCTGGACGTGGTAGCCATAAATGCCACATTGGCCTGTTCATCAGAGTCAGATTCTGATGAACCAGATTCACTATCATCCCAGGTAGCCATTAGTCCTTTCTTTATCCTGAAGGTATTTTTCTTGAAACTTTCTTTTCTGGGATTGTCTTTCTTTAGCTTGGGGCATTCATTCCTGTAGTGACCTGTTTCTTTACATTCATAACAAGTAATATCTTTGTTAGTTTTACCTTTTGAGGTTGATTCTGATCGATCCCCTTTGGGTCTTGGTCTTCTGAAGTTGTTGTTCCTCTTCTTCCAGAGTTGTTTAACTCTTCTGGTCAGGAGGGACAATTCTTCTTCATCATCAGAATCTTCTGGTTCAGAGTCATCAGCATCTTCAGTTTCTTCCTGGAAGGCTTTGGTTCTGTCAGATTTGCGTCTTTCAGATCTGGACTTTAGAGCTACAGACTTGTTCTTTTTCTGAGGCTCATCTTCCTCTAGTTCTATCTCATGGCTTCTGAGGGAACTAACAAGCTCTTCAAGACTTATATTGTTCAGATCCTTTGACAGCTTCAGGGCAGTGACCATGGGTCTCCACTTCTTTGGCAAACTTCTGACTATCTTTTTGACGTGGTCTGCAGTTGTGTATCCTTTGTCTAGGACCTTGAGACCTGAAATAAGAGTTTGGAATCTAGAGAACATTACCTCTATGGCTTCGTCATCTTCCATTTTGAAAGCTTCATATTTCTGGATAAGCGCCAGAGCCTTTGTCTCTTTGACTTGGGAGTTTCCTTCATTAGTCATCTTCAGAGAATCAAGTATGTCTTTGGCTGTTTCTCTGTTGGTGATCTTTTCATACTCGTTGTAAGATATAGCATTGAGAAGTATGGTTCTGGCTTTGTGGTGATTTTTGAAGACACGCTTCTGATCTTCTGACATCTTACTTCTGGGAACTTCAACTCCATTTTCTGAGACTGGAGGTGTGTATCCATCTGTGACAATGTCCCAGAGGTCAGCATCATAACCCAGAAAGAAACTTTCAATTCTATCTTTCCAGTAGTCGAATTTCTCTCCATCAAAAACAGGAGGCTTAGCATTGTAACTGTCTCTTTCATTTGTGTGGGCCATAGTTTTTCTCGTTCTGGATCTCTCTACACTGTTAAGTGTTTGATTAGAAAATCAATAACAGAGCCGAAGCTCTGATACCAATTGAAGGTGAGAAAAACAAGAAAGGGGGGTTTGAATTGTTTGGAAAATAAGCGCTTTTCAAAATAAAGACCACACAAGGAATTTATACTGGTTCGCTTATAACACAAAGCTACTCCAGTCCACCCGGCCAAGGTGATTTCTCCTTCAACAAGGACTTAATCCACTAATCTTGAAAGATTGTTTACAACCAACGTCTAAGAGAAGGATCTCTTAGTCCTCTCAAGTATACAGACTGCGCAGAGTCACTTGAGGAAATAAAGCAATAGATAGAAGACAATGTAATCTAGAGTGCTTCTAAGATAAGCAAATATTACAATAGTAAGAACACAAGTGTTTCACTTTCTAAGCAAAAAGCTTTGTGAAAATATTGAGAGAGAGAGAGAAGAGAGAGAGAGAGAGAATGTTTCAGTGTATGCTTGCGCGCCTCTCAATGTTGATTGCTGTCCTTTATATAGGAGTGAAAGGACCGTTGAAATTGATGGCAGATAATTTGTCTTGAATAGGAATTAATGCCATAACTTCTGTTGTTTCTTGCCAAAACAACTTTGTCTCCCTGAATAACTTCTTTCCAAATATAGTTCCTTTCCATTTAAATTTGAAGTTAACGTTACTCTTTCTGTATTAGGAAATTCATTATCAAAGTCTGCGTGACTCTGGGAATCTTGGAATCTTCCTGTGTTGATTCGGAGCTTCTGATGTTTATCTAAAGGAGTTCTGATGAAGTCTTCAGATAACACTGAGAGCTTCCGGAATGGTATACCGTTGTTCAGAGTCAGAGCTTCTAGAGTGCAAGTCTTCTTCAGATGCTTCTGACGTTCTGTTGTTTTGCTCAGAGTTAGAACTTCCTGAGCATGTTTCTACTTCAGATGCTTCTGATCTTCTGATAATTTGTATCTGATATGATTCTGTATCTGGTGACGTCATCAGATATCTTCCTTCTTTCCTTAGAACCCTCAATACTTAGAAACTTTTCGTTAGGGTGCCATTTTTGGTTTCATCCTTTGTTATCATCAAAATCATGGAATCTGTTGTAGAACAATTTTTGTTCTTATAGATACTTCTTTGAGGAGCAACCAATCTAGAAGGTTTGACACTCAACCAACCAAAAATTTATTAAAATAGAAGAAATTTTAAAACATAAATAATAACATTACTTCAAAATTTAAAATTGTTCATGGGGGACAAAACACCCCAAAAGTACATAACCAAAATCAAAATACACAAATCTGAAAATACAATAGAAATAAAACATAATATGAAAAATAAAATAAACTTAGCCCTCCAAGGACTCATAACCCTCATCACTACCGACTTCAAAACCGGTAGCCTCATCATCATCAGCAGCAGCACCAGAAGAAGCACCAGCACCAGCTGCACCAGCACCCGCCCCCTTTCCAAACACAGGCATGTCCACAGGCCAGCTAGCGTGTTGCAGAAACTGCTCACGTGACATCATAGAATGCTCACCGGAGGGGTCGCGCATCTGCAACTGTAACAGCTGCATAAAATCGTATATATCGAGCATGGCGCGCTGAGTTGCCGCCATCCAATCCCAGTTGTAGTTGCAGACAGCCTGCTGGAAAGGATCGGATCCTAGAGTAAAAGTACCAGGACCATCAGAAGCCCCGGTAACCTCAACAGCTGAACTACCTCTTACATTCTTCGGTTTGCAGTACTTGGCCACGTATCGGTCATCAATGGCCGGCGGGATCCTTACTTGACCCTTAGAGGGTAGCCTCACCCTCGCTTGCTGGCACAAAGCCATGATTAGACAAGGGAAAGCCAGGGGACAATTCACTCGTGCCCCCGACTTTAGCCCGCTTTCAATCACGGACTTCAACTCCAAAGCAATAATCCTCGCCACATCAATCTGGATATTCGTGAGGATGCTGTGTACCAAGTGTGCCACTGGGATTGGCACGGTAGAAGTATGAGACTTGGGTTTGATGTTTGTAAGAACCAACAAAGGATCAGTTGAGCCAAGGGAATCATGTCCTCCCTATGGTATCTCATCGGAACCCCAGATGGGTTCAGCTCAACTGATTTCCCTTCCAAAAACAGGGCAGCAGAAATCGAATCGGTATCCCGGTGAAGCCTTAAATCTTGGTGGTAGGTGTCTCTCTCATTGGCTCCCAGATGGAGCGGTTCACCCAGGACACGGTTAATTGCATCCCGATCGAACGCAACAGGACGGTCAGACACTCTAGACGTCCATGTGAATGGCTCGTCGTCGTTCGGCAGTGCGTTCGCGTAGAACTCACGCACTATTGCGATGTCGTAATGCTCCAGGGGGGATATTAACCGGTCCCACTTTTTGCTGTTAATCAACCCGGCGAATGTACGGTTCGTGCCTTCAGGGTTGATTATAAATCTCTTTTCCGGCAAAATCTTTCGCTTTTCCAAAGCAACATATCT
This sequence comes from Lathyrus oleraceus, assembly GCF_024323335.1. Taxonomy (NCBI): domain Eukaryota; kingdom Viridiplantae; phylum Streptophyta; class Magnoliopsida; order Fabales; family Fabaceae; genus Lathyrus; species Lathyrus oleraceus. The sequence continues at coordinate 411,087,228 of NC_066584.1, forward strand.
TTCTGCTTGCTTTGGCCCGACAAATTTGTCGGTGTCGAATTGTATTGGTATGGGACGGGAAGTGTTCCCTCCCTTTCTCTTTTTCGTAGCTCCGGACCTGGATTCCATCTGCACAGACATAGAGAGGAAATAACACAACACAAAACAGATTAGAAAGCAACACAGAATTCCAACTACTGTCATGGTCGCTGCTGCTTCTCCTAGCGAGAACCTAGCGAAGCTTCGCTACAGGTTCGCCTAGCGAAGTGGCAGCGGATGCTCGGCACTGATTCGCCTAGCAAGTTGCTAGCGAATCTTACGGGTTTTTGGGTTCTGCAATGTTTACACTGAAATTTTGGCAAAACCCAAGGTCTCATGGTATCTATTTCAGAACAAAATGATTTATCAAGAAAGGCATCGTTCTAAGGTACATGCAAATCTACACCCACATGCAAAACCTAATGTACCCATATCCCCAAATTCACCCTAAATGACATATACATCAGAAATTTACAAAGTTAAAACATAAAGAAATGGAATTAGGGCTAATCTTAGTGAAAGAGATTGATTGAATTTGAAGTGCACAGTGAGGTTTGCAATGCAATGTAACCGTTTAGGGTTTGAGTGAAATGAAAAGTGAGAGAGTGTTTGTGAGTGCTACAGTTCAGAGAGTTATAAAAAGAAAAATTGCACTTGGGCCCAAAAGAGTGGCCTGCTGAGAATTAAATGAGTGCTGCCACGCAGCGCTCGCTGCTGCTTCGCCTAGCGAGCAGCTAGCGAATCCGCTCGCTACTGCGTCGCCTAGCGAGCATCTAGCGAGCATGACAGCATTTGCTTTTTCAAAAATAGCATTCACGGTGCATTCAGCAAGGTTTAACAATTGGAATCCCAATACGACACCACAGAAAAACTATAAATACTTATAATGTTGGGGTGCCTCCCAACAAGCGCTTGTTTAACGTCGGATAAGCTCGATGGTGCGATGCTCACAGAGGAACATCCAAAGAAATAGCACAGCTCTCGCGATCCACATGACCGCCGAGATAAACCTTCAAACGTTGGCCATTAACGGTCCAACTCTCCTTCTTTTCCATGTCCTCAATGACAATAGCTCCGTACTCCTTAACTTCTTTGACCCAAAATGGCCCGGACCATTTTGATTTCAATTTTCCGGGGAATAACTTCAACCTGGAATTGAACAATAGGACCAACTGTCCGGGCACAAATTCTTTCTTTCGAAGCTTTTTGTCATGATATTTTTTACCTTTTCTTTGTACAACCAACTTGAGTGATATGCGGCATTGCGCATCTCTTCCAACTCGAGCAGTTGCACCTTCCTTTTCTCACCGGCCAAATCCTTTTCAAAAATTAAAAATTTCAGAGCCCACAAGGCTTTGTGCTCCAATTCGACCGGCAAATGGCAAGTTTTACCAAACACCAATTGAAAAGGAGTGAGCCCAATTGGAGCTTTAAAGGCGGTACGGTATGCCCATAACGCTTCATCCAATTTTTGTGACCACTCTTTTTTCGAATTTGACACAGTTTTTTCGAGAATTCTCTTAATCTCACGATTAGAGACCTCGACTTGCCCATTAGCCTGTGGGTGATACGGAGTTGCCACTCTGTATGATACACCGTAATGTTTTAAAATGCTTTCCAACGGTGCATTACAAAAGTGTGACCCTCCGTCACTTATCAACACTCGGGGGGTTCCGAAACGGGAAAATATGTTTTTCTTCAAAAAATTTATTACCGTTTTCGCATCCGCCCGAGGTGAGGCAATCGCCTCAACCCACTTAGAAACGTAATCAACTGCGACAAGCATATACTCGTTACCATAAGAGGGTGGGAATGGTCCTACAAAATCGATGCCCCAACAATCAAATACTTCGACCTCTTGGATGTTTTGGAGAGGCATCTCATCTCTCTTACCAATCCCACCGCTTCTCTGGAAACTATCATAACTTTGCGCATGGGTATGTGCGTCTTTGAAAATAGTGGGCCAATAAAATCCTGACTGAAGGATTTTAGTGGCCGTTCTCACCCCATTATAGTGTTCGCCGTAAGGCGAGTTGTGACAATGCCAAAGGATGCTTTACGCTTCATTGCCAGTAACACATCTCCTTAAAAGGTTATCACTACCCAACTTAAACAAATATGGGTCATCCCATACGTAATACTTGGCATCCGAAAGAAACTTCCTTTTTTGGTTCGAAGTTAGGTCGGGAGGCACAAAACCACTAGCCTTGTGGTTAGCAAAGTCTGCAAACCACAACCTAACTTGAATTTTGAAAAGTTTTTCATCAGGAAACTCTTCCCGGATTTCCTTCTCTAAAGCGGTAACCTCCACATTAACTAAGCGAGATAAATGATTCGCCACCAAATTTTCCGATCCTTTCTTGTCTTTGATTTCAACATCAAATTCTTGCAACAAGAGGATCCAACGGATGAGCCTTTGCTTCGAATCCGGTTTGGTGAGCAAATATTTAATCGTTGAGTGGTCGGTATACACTACGACTTTAGACCCTATAAGATAAGACCTAAACTTTTCAAGCGCATACACTATCGCAAGTAATTCTTTTTCAGTGGTGGCATAGTTAATTTGAGCCTCATTAAGAACTTTACTTGCGTAATGTATCGCATGAAAATTTTTCTCTTTTCTTTGGCCTAATACAGCTCTGATTGCATAGTCGCTCGCATCACACATTAGCTCAAAATTTAAATTCCAATTTGGAGCGACTATAATTGGAGCGGTAACCAATTTTTCTTTCAAAGTCTCAAAAGCTTGCAAACATTCATCGGTTAAGAGAAATACCTGGTCCTTAGCTAGCAAATTACTCAAAGGCTTAGCTACCTTTGAGAAGTCTTTGATAAAGCGCCGATAGAACCCGGCGTGCCCCAAAAAGCTTCGGATTCCCTTCACATTCACCGGAGGAGGTAACTTTTCAATCACTTCAACCTTAGCACGATCAACTTCAAGCCCTCTTGAAGAGACTTTATGGCCAAACACTATCCCCTCGGTCACCATGAAGTGGCATTTCTCCCAATTGAGCACAAGATTGGTCTTCACACATCTTTCAAGCACCGTTTTCAAGTTTGCCAAGCATAAACTAAAGGAACCACCAAATACCGAGAAGTCATCCATGAAGACTTCCATTGTTTTCTCAATAAGGTCGGCAAAAATGGCTTGCACACATCTTTGGAAAGTCGCCGGTGCATTGCATAACCCAAAGGGCATTTTTCGGTATGCGAAAACTCCAAACGGACATGTGAAAGCCGTCTTTTCATGATCGGCCGGGTCAACCGCAATTTGGTTATACCCGGAATAGCCATCCAAGAAACAATAGTATTGTTGCCCCAAGAGTATTTCGAGCATTTGCTCCATGAACGGGAGTGGAAAATGATCTTTTCGAGTTGCGGTATTCAACCGCCTATAATCAATACACATTCGCCACCCCGTTGCAACTTTAGTAGGGATCAACTCATCCTTGTCATTTCGGATCACGGTAATTCCACCTTTCTTCGGAACCACATGCACAGGACTAACCTATGGACTATCCGAAATCGGGTAAATCATTCCCGCATCCAACAACTTGACAACTTCCTTTCTAACAACCTCCTTCATAGTAGGATTTAAGCAGCGTTGTGGTTGAGCTACCGGCTTAAAATCCTCTTCCATTAAGATCTTGTGCATGCAATAGGAAGGACTAATTCCTTTGAGATCAGAAAGAGTCCAACCCATGGCTTCTTGATTTTTTTTCAGCACATTGATCAAACGGGCTTCTTCATCATTTGACAAAAGGTTGCTTATGATGACCGACTTTGCCTCGGTCTCATCTAGGAATACATACTTCAAAGTAGAAGGTAACATTTTCAATTCAATAGGCGCTTTTTCGTCATTAACCTCCTTCTTCAAGTCTTCCTCCTCAACTTCCCACGGTTGTAGTTCGTTTAAACCATCAAGTTCCCTTAACCATTCATCAAGAGCTTTCTCTTCTTCAACTGTGAAAACTTCAAATGAGTCATCAAGAGCTAACTCCATAGGAGATATCTCATGAATATGCTTAGAAACCTCCAAAATTGCCTCTTCGATCACATCGATGCGAAAGCTATCACTTCTATCTTTTGAATGCTCCATTGCTTCGAATAGATCGAAAGTAACTTCTTCATTTTGGACTCTCACCTTCATTAAACCGTCGTCAACGTCTATCATCATGCGTGCGGTTTTCATGAACGGTCGGCCCAGAATGAGCGGAGCATCATCATCCTCTTCCATATCAATAACAATAAAATCGACCGGGAAAAAGAATTTGTCGACTTTAACCAAAACATCTTGGGCTACGCCGTGAGGATGGGTAGTCGACTTATCGGCCAATTGCAAAGTCATTCGGATGGACTTAATTTCAATGTTGCCAAGCCTCTTTACAATAGACAATGGTATAAGATTAATGCTTGACCCCAAATTAATTAGTCCTTTTCCGACATAGATATCACCAATTTTAACCGGCAAAGTAACTCGTCCCGGATCAACCTCTTTTTTCGGAAGCGTCCTTTGAATGATTGCACTATAGCTCGCATCTAGGACAATGGTCTCCGGTTCCGTATACCTCCGCTTTTCTGTAAGTATGTCTTTCATGAATTTGGCATACTTGGGCATTTGCTCCAATGCTTCGGCAAACGGAATGTTGATTTGCAGTTGTTTGAAAATATCCATGAACCAGGCGTAATGCCGTTCATTCTCCCTTTTAGATGGAGCATGTGGATAAGGAAGGTTTTGGATTGGAGTAGCGCTTACTACCTCCTTTCCTTTAGCAACTCTAGAACTTCTCGCTCTTTTCTTTTTCACTTCCTCCCCCATTACTTCATCACTCTTCTTTTTCTCAATTTCCACACTTTCTTTCTTTTCAACTTCACCATTCTTTTTGTTCTTTTCACTTTCTTCCTCACTCCACTCCCCCACTTCACCATCAATATTATCCTCCAATATTTCCTCCTCATTTTTCTTCTTTTCCTCTCTTTGTTCACTCTCATCTCTTTTTTTATTCTCACTAATCAACTCCCTCCCACTTCTCGTCGTGATCGCTTTACAATGCTCCTTAGAATTTGTTTGCGTGTTCGCCGAAAAAGAAGGACCGGGTTGTTGTTCCGCTAGTTGCTTAGCAAGTTGTCCAACTTGAGTCTCGAGATTTTTGATTGCCGCATCGTTGCTCTTTTGATTAGCCATTGACATTTGCATAAATTGTGTCAATGTCTCTTCTAACTTTGAAGTTACGACCGGCGGTTGTTGAGGTTGATAAGGATTTTGGGGAGGGTTTTGACGGCTAGAAGAAACACCCCCATAACCTTGGTTATGGTAATAGTTACTCCTAGGTTGGAACCCTTGATTCCCTTGGAAGTGTTGTTGTTGATTTTGAGGATGTGGTTGATAAGGTTGTTGTTGTTGTTGTCTCGGTTGGTAGTCTCGTTGGTTCGCCATGTAGTTTACTTCTTCGAACCCGGGAGGTGGATAAAATCTGGTGTCATGCTCACCTTTGCAAAGCTCATAACAAGCTATTTGTTTAGCTTTTGAAGGTTCTCTTAACTCTTTTATTTGTTGCGTTAAGAGTTCCACTTGTTGTGAAATGAGTTTGTTTTGGGCAAGAATGGCATCGTTCGTCCCAAGTTCAAGCACTCCCGGCTTCTTCAAAGAGTTGCCTCTACTTTGACTTTGGAGATCATTTAGAGCCATTCGATTTATGATATCTGTAGCTTCTTCGGCGTTTTTAGACAATAAAGAACCACCCGAGGTAGCATCCAACAAAGTCTTGCAGTTTGGTTGAAGTCCATTTTTGAAAATATGGATTTGAGTCAATTCATCAAAACCATGCCCTTTACATTTCCGAAGCATGGATTTAAATCTTTCCCATGCCTCATTTAATGATTCGTTGGTTCCTTGTGAAAACACTGAGATGGCCGTCTTGGATTCCATGAACCAGTTGTGGGAGAAAAATCTTTCGATGAACTTCTCTTCCAACACGTTCCAATCTGTCATGACGGCAGGTGTGTGATCTAAGTACCAATCTTTTGCTTTGCCGAGCAAAGCGTGGGGAAATAATCTTTTGAACAACGGTAGCTCTTAAGCTTGATCAACTCCGGCCGCCAATGCTATCTCGTAAAATTTGGTGAGAAAAGCAAAGGGATCTTCATGGTCCATTCCGGTGAATGGACTTCCATATAGTAAATTAAGAGTTCCCGTTTTCATCTCGGCTTGCCTTCCCGTGTGGTTGGCAAACTGAGCAGTATTCCTTGGACTGTTTACACATGGAGTGGAAATGGGCGGTGGTGGTGGTTCCATGATAGGTATGAACGGTGGTGGATGTGTGGTAGAAGAACTTTCTCCTTGTTCTTGTCGTTGTCTAGCTTGTTGCCTCCTTCGTCTCGTTCTGCTATTCAGCCTCCTTGCGGTTCTTTCGATCTCGGGATCAAAAAGAAGTTCGTCCACAAGAGTCTTCCCTCGCATAAAACGAAAGCTGCACACTAAACCAAATAAATTACAAGCACAAGTCAAAAATTCGAAAGCTAAAAATTAAGCAACTATTGCGATGCTCACAATATCAATTCACAATCCCCGGCAACGGCGCCATTTTGTTGGTTGTGTTTTTAAGTGTCGGGTATTTGTTATCATCTCCATAGGGATTGTGAGATATCGCCGCCGTTCGACAATTGTTTCAATTCTTAACTCGTAGTAACAAGGGGGTTTTGGTTTTAGTCACGGTATCTTGCATAAAAGTGTGAGAAAATACGGTAAAAGATTTGGTTTTAATATTTGAGAAATATTGCCAAAGTTAGGGTTCGACGATCACTTTGCATGTATATGTTCGATCAACAAAACTTATAAACTCCTTTAGATGATAAACTATTTCACAAAGTCCTCCCAATGTGTTTATCTCTAACACACATTGTGAGTTTTCCCATTTTGATCCATTGTTTATCTCTAACACAATCTATCAAAATGACAACTTTTTGGTTCAACCTTATGGTGAACAAAATCATTCATTACTATCTCTAGCTAACAAACAAGATTGGATGAAAACCTAGGTAAAGAGTTGGTAAACATCTATCGATCATAAACCAACACAAAGAGTTTTCAATAAAACAAAGTTTTCACCATATATTCATCATTAAAGAGTTTACAAATGAAGATCATCTCATATACACACAAAGCTTATGACCATCTACATCTAACCTTGACAAAATGAAGAACTTAGCTACTCATTTTCATGGTAGCTTGGTCAACAAGTTTCGGAAGAAGGTTGATCAACATCCGAGTCGAATAATCGAGATTGGATGGGAATCCACCTTCTTTTTGTGAAAGATTGTTAAGAGATGAAGAGAAATGATTTCTAGGTCACAAAGTATCTCTAGAGCAATGCTGGAAAAATATCTCAAAAGTACAAAAGTATGGAGGTGTCAAAGTGTGGCTCCAAAAAGTAGCCCTTGCTACTTATAGTGCTGCTACTGAGCTGTCATGCTCGCTAGGCGAGCAGAATGGCTCGCCTAGCGAGCCCCAAAATGAGGCACCTGAGGCACCTGCGCCCAAAGAAATATCCTTTGCCAAATTGGCATGTTCGCTAGACGAAGCCCACGCTTCACCCTTCGCTCCAGCGAGCTTAGGAGGTTTTGCTACTGGAATTGCTCGCTGGGAGCTAGCGAGTGAGTGCTGGCTGCGCTTTTGACCAAGTCTGGACGTGTTCGCTACACCCTTCGTTGGCTGCTCGCCTAGCGAGTTTGTTGATGTTTGCTACTGTAAAATACTGGAGCTCTTCGCTGGGTGCTCGCCTAGCGAGCTCTTCGCCACAGCCCTCGCCTAGCGAGCAAGCTGATGAATGCATCCTTTTTTTGGTCCCTTTGCCAACTTTCTTGTGGCTTCATTTTCTATTATTTCATGCCTAATTCCTGCACAATAACACACAAATCAAAGGTACCAAGATCGTTTATCATTGTATTGCAATTCATCAAAAACAAAGGTGGTCTCAAACACTTTAGCAAGGAAATTGAGTGAAAGATGCCCATATTTGATAGCTCAAATAAGCACTTTTGGGTATCTAACAACTCTCCCCAACTAGATTCTTGCTTGTCCTCAAGCAAAGTATGCCTCTTGAAGGACAAGAGGATTTGCATTAAGAAAAAGGTTTCTCCGAAATCGGATAAAACAGCTCAAACACAAGCGAATCAGCGGATACAAATTTCCAACGGTTAGAATAAAATAATACACAAGAACTAAAACTTAGTAGCAATGCGAAATATGTATCTATCCACAACAATATTATCTTGAATGAATCACCCTATCTCTCCTCTTCGAATAAGGATTGAAGAAATTACGCGTTTGCAACCGCGGGAATAATCTCACTCTCCAACAAACAATGAAGAAATCAATTCAATTCATACAATGTCTAACAATTATAAATGGTAATGTGGAAGTACGAAGATCACTAAGGACTTTTCGGTTGAAGCTTGGTTAGGTTAACAAACAAGGGTCATTTCTAAGGCCATTGAAAACGAAATTGCCGCTGCAAAAGAGACATTCACTGTACATTATTCACACATCTCAACTTCGTTCCATTTGTTTCTCATTTGAAACCTTCACAACTCTTATTTCACAACTCAATTTTTGTTTTTCACTATTTTTCTTCCAAGCAAGCATTCATTTTCATTTTCTCTATTTTTTTTCTTTTCTTTCACATCATATTTACAAAACAGATGTTTCTTATTTCTATATTAATATATATTATATATATATATATATATATATATATTATATATATATATATAATATATATATATATATATATATATATCTATATTATATATATATATATATATATATATATATATATTATATATATATATATATATATATATATATTTATGCTTGCTCGGTTTTTCAAGAGTTGTGGCACTTACCGATTCTCATTTTCGTTCTCCCCAACTTATTTCTTACTCACCCTAAGTGAATGCTCTTGACTTTTTACGGCAAAAGAACAATTATCAAAATTTTCGGGTTGTAAGAAAAAAAAGATTTTTGAAATCTCGCTTTATTTCAAGCTGAGATTCAACTGTTTAAGCTCAAAGGGGTTAACGAATACTCTCTGCTCACAGGTAAGTTGTATTTGGAACTGGTTGTGCTCGATAGAAAACAAGTGCCTTGATCATTTCTAATTGCTTCCACATATTCACAATAATAAAAGACAAAGCATGAATCAAATGAATCAACAAAGCTTATTAGAATCCAACATTTAAGTGTACAAATGGAGGTTTCCTCACAATTTGTGGTTTTAAGTCCTAGATGAAACATTCATTCAATTATGTTGCAAAAAGACAATATTCAATTACAAAAAAGAGTAAAGTTCTTAATGCATTCTAAAATTCTAGCCGGAGGTAACCATGTACCTTAGCATTATTCACTTGTTTATTTTTATCATTGTCATCCAAGCTCGGATGCACCTTCATTGGATACTTCTTTGAGGAGCAACCAATCTAGAAGGTTTGACACTCAACCAACCAAAAATTTATTAAAACAGAAGAAATTTAAAACATAAATAATAACATTACTTCAAAATTTAAAATTGTTCATGGGGGACAAAATACCCCAAAAGTACATAACCAAAATCAAAATACACAAATCTGAAAATACAATAGAAATAAAACATAATATGAAAAATAAAATAAACTTAGCCCTCCAAGGACTCATAACCCTCATCACTACCGGCTTCAAAACCGGTAGCCTCATCATCATCAGCAGCAGCACCAGAAGAAGCACTAGCACCAGCTGCACCAGCACCCGCCCCCTTTCCAAACACAGGCATGTCCACAGGCCAGCTAGCGTGCTGCAGAAACTGCTCACGTGACATCATAGAATGCTCACCGGAGGGGTCGCGCATCTGCAACTGTAACAGCTGCATAGAATCGTGCATATCGAGCATGGCGCACTGAGTTGCCGCCATCCAATCCCAGTTATAGTTGCAGACAGCCTGCTGGAAAGGATCGGATCCTAGAGTAAAAGTACCAGGACCATCAGAAGCCCCGGTAACCTCAGCAGCTGAACTACCTCTTACATTCTTCGGTTTGCAGTACTTGGCCACGTATCGGTCATCAATGGCCGGCGGGATCCTTACTTGACCCTTAGAGGGTAGCCTCACCCTCGCTTGCTGGCACAAAGCCATGATTAGACAAGGGAAAGCCAGGGGACAATTCACTCGTGCCCCCGACTTTAGCCCGCTTTCAATCACGGACTTCAACTCCAAAGCAATAATCCTCGCCACATCAATCTGGATATTCGTGAGGATGTTGTGTACCAAGTGTGCCACTGGGATTGGCACGGTAGAAGTATGAGACTTGGGTTTGATGTTTGTAAGAACCAACAAAAGGATCAGTTGAGCCAAGGGAATCATGTCCTCCCTATGGTATCTCATTGGAACCCCGGATGGGTTCAGCTCAACTGATTTCCCTTCCAAAAGCAGGGCAGCAGAAATCGAATCGGTATCCCGGTGAAGCCTTAAATCTTGGTGGTAGGTGTCTCTCTCATTGGCTCCCAAATGGAGCGGTTCACCCAGGACACGGTTAATTGCATCCCGATCGAACGCAACAGGACGGTCAGACACTCTAGACGTCCATGTGAATGGCTCGTCGTCGTTCGGCAGTGCGTTCGCGTAGAACTCACGCACTATTGCGATGTCGTAATGCTCCAAGGGGGATATTAACCGGTCCCACTTTTTGCTATTAATCAACCCGGCGAATGTACGGTTCGTGCCTTCAGGGTTGATTATAAATCTCTTTTCCGGCAAAATCTTTCGCTTTTCCAAAGCAACATATCTTGCTGCTTGCTTTGGCCCGACAAATTTGTCGGTGTCGAATTGTATGAAGGTGAGAAAAACAAGAAAGGGGGGTTTGAATTGTTTGGAAAATAAGCGCTTTTTCAAAATGAAAATCACACAAGGATTTTTATACTGGTTCGCTTATAACACAAAGCTACTCCAGTCCACCCGGCCAAGGTGATTTCGCCTTCAACAAGGACTTAATCCACTAATCTTGAAAGATTGATTACAAACAACGTCTAAGAGAAAGATCTCTTAGTCCTCTCAAGTATACAGACTGCACAGAGTCACTTGAGGAAATACAACAAAGATAAAAACTTATGTAATCTATAGTGCTTCTAAGATAAGCAAATATTACAACAGTAAGAACAAAAAGTGTTTCACGTTTCAAGCAAAAGCTTTGTGAAGATTGAGAGAATAAAACGTTTTTATGTGTGTTGATGTTTCAGTATGTTCTTTTTGTGTTGTTGTACTTGTATCTCTCAATGTTGATTTGCAGTCCTTTATATATAGGATTGAAGTAGTCGTAAAAACTGATGGTCAATATTTTGAATTAATGCCATAACTTATATAGCTTCTTGCCAAGACAACTTTCTCTCCTTGAATGACTACTTTCCAAATATAGTTCCTTTTCATTTGAATTTGGAGTTAACGTCTCTTTCTGTATTAGGAATTCCATTTCCAAACCTTTATTTGAAGTTAACGTTACTCTTCCTTTATTTGGAAATCCATGATCAGAGTCTTCGTGTTTCTGGAGATCTTGGAATCTTGCTATCTAACTTCTGATGTTGATCTCTTTTGAGTTCTGATGGTTTCTTCAGATAGCGCTGAGAACTTCTGGAGTTTGACATACCGTTGTTCAGAGTCAGAACTTCTAGAGCGTACTTCTTGTTCAGATGCTTCTGATATTTTGCTGTTTTGCTCAGAGTTAGACTTTCTTGAACGTGTTTCTACTTCAGATGCTTCTGGTCTTCTGATAATTTGTATCTGATATGATTCTGTATCTGATGATTTCTTCCTTCTTTCCTTAGAACCCTGCACACTTAGAAACTTTTCGTTAGGGTGCCATTTTTGGTTTCATCCTTTGTTATCATCAAAATCATGGAATCTGTTGTAGAACAATTTTTGTTCTTACAATCTCCCCCTTTTTGATGATGACAAAATAAACTTAATTAGCAGATGAAACATAAACAATATCAGATCAGATAGACAAGAGCTCCCCCTGAGATAGGCCAGGGAGTTCAGAAGTTCTTACCAGAGCTTCCAAGCAATGAGGTTTCTTGATACCTTCTGCAATTTCTTAAGTCTAGTGTTAGATAAAAAAAATTTTAAGAAAAATATGTTGCAGAGTGCTTAAGGTATTTAGACAGTATTTTCATCAGAGCTATTAATGACTTCTCCCCCTTTTTGTCAGAATCAAAAAGACATAGCAAAAAAAAAATAATAATAATAATAATAATTCAAGAGAAAAACATTGTATTCAGATAAAAAGCAACAGAGGCAAAAGGAACAAGTAAACATCAGAAACAAAGAAAGCAAAGCAACAAAATCCTAAGTGCCTAAGGGTTGGGAGGCGGAGGCATTCTCTGAAGCAATTGAGCCAGCATGTTCTGAATGTTGTCGTTGATAGTGTCTTGTTTATCCATTCTGGCACGGAGTTCCTTCTGATCTTTCTTCAGTTCTTCCAGCGTCTGGAGAACCATAGGAACGACAGAAGAGGACTCCCCCCTGAGTCAGAGCCTGCTGTGCTTCAGCAGCGGCCTTTGCTTCAGCTACAGCAGCAGCCTGTGCTTCAGCTTCAGCCTGTGCTTCAGCTTCGGCGGCAGCAGCAGCATCGGCCAGAGCTTTAGCTTCAGCTTCCGCTAGCCTTCTGGCTTCTTCTTCAGCTTCTCTTGCTAGTCTCACTTCCTCCAGCCTTCTGGCTTCAGCTTCTCTTGCAAGTCTTTCCTGGAGTCTTGCCTCAGCATCTCTGATGTAGTCATTTCTGACTTGCTCAGAGATGTTCTTCAACTTAAAAGCCTCAGAGGTCATCCAGCCAATGACTCTGTTCCAGTGTGTCCTTACAGAGTCAGGATCATCACTGACTTCAGAGTTAATGGTCAGAGACTTGACCTTTTGTACTGAAGCCCCTGCGACCAGCATTATGGCTTCCTCAAGGGTAGGTACGGAAAGGTTAGGTTCAGAGGTTTGAGGTGAAGAGGTTGGAGGGCTGAGATTTAATGTTAGAGGTTCAGGTTCAGCTTCAGGTTCAGCTTCAAGTTCAGCGGAGGTGTTTGGAGGGGTGATATCAGAGGTGTGGAGGTCAGAGGGTTGAGTTTCAGAAGGTTGGTCTTCAGAAGTAATGTTGGTTGTTTGTTCTGGGGGAGGTGAAGTTGCTTCAGATTGTGTTGGTTGTTGTGAAGCAAGGTTTTGAGCCTGAATTTGGGCTAAGGTTGGAGAGTTAGGGTCAGAGTATTCTGGGTCAGAGGAGAGGTCAAGGTATGGAGGTGATCCTGGGGCTGAAGATGATGAAGAGGAAGTGGTAGTGTGAGCAAGATTAAAATTGGGTAGAGGTTGTGAGGTTCTAGTTGTAGAAGGTGGGGTTTCAGAGGATGTGTATATAGGTGGTGTTGGGAGAGGATTAGAAGAAGCCATAAGTTGTTCAGAGGGAATAGAGGGAGCAGACTTACCAGTAGATATTTGCAGAGGTGTTGGAGATCTTATTTCAGAGGTTTCTCCTATCCTTGCTCTCTTTGCCTTTGAAGACTTATTCTTAGAGGCACCTCTTTTGAATCTGACAAAGTCTTCTTCTGAATCTAGACAATCATCCAATCTGAAGTCAGATATGTCGACTCCTTCATCCTTCAGACGCTGCAGATAGTGGAGGATTGCATCTATGGGTTCATTCTTGAAGAACCTTGCAAAACCATAGGGTAGCTTCCTCTGATCTTTCAAGGCATCCTAGGAGGTGTCCATAGTGGGTCTGACTTGAATCTTCTTCAGAATTCCCATGCTTTTCAGATTTCTGGCGTTCAGAGGCTTTCCAGTATCTATCGCCAGATCTTCCATCAGTCTGTTCTTCTCCAGATGATCTACCAGCCCATTTTCTATGAAGACATCAGACAAAAGCCTTCCCAGAGGGATGTAGGCTCTGGGTTTCATGTGGTTTCTGGTCTCCCTTACAGAGTCTCTGAGATATCTGAAGAGAAGTGCAGGAAGGCAGAGCTTCACACCCTTGTGAATGCAATACAGAATGCACTTCTGATCTATATTGATGTAGTCAGAGGAGTTTGATGTTGGGCGATGATGAATGGTTCCCAGAATGATCTTGAGCCATACTCTGAGGTTCTGATGAAGTTCTTTGTTCTTTGAAGGATTTCCTTCAGTGTTGAGTTTGAAGATGGTTGAATTGATTTCTTCAGCAATGCGCCTTGACCTAGGGTTGATGTTGTAAATCGTTTTTCCTCCATCTTTCTCCATGTTCAGTAAAGAAGCAATTGACTTTTCAATAATCACTATCTTTACCCCCAAAACATAGGAGACGATGAAATGGTCATCAGCGTCAGCAAATCTCCAGAATTCTTTGATGAGATTTGGGTAAACAGGGCCATACAGCCTTTGGAAGTAATTTTCCCACCCTTGTAGACGGAGTTCTTCAGTAAGATCTACTCCATTTCTCTTCATGTTGTCGAAGTCCACTAGAGTTTCACACAACACTTCCAGTCCCTCAAGGGAGTTGCTAGGTTTATGTGGGGTTCACGATCAAGAACATGGGGTTCCTTGTACACTGGAGTAATGGAGACTCCTGTAACAGTTGGAGTTGGAATGCTTGAACTTTGGGCAGTGGTGTTGGATTCCATTTGCTGAGAAAAGTTGAAAACTTGTTGTTGTTGAGCATCCATAGTTGATGAAGATGAAGGTGAAGATGAAGAGTTTGTAGAAATGCTTCAGAGAGGGTTTGAGAGTGAGTGAGAGTGATAAGTGTGTGAAATGTGAGAAAAGTGTTTAAATACCCTAAACGAAAACACATGCAAAATGACACACTATTCAGCGTTAGCACAAAGCACAAGTTAGCACGCTTGGGGGAAAAATGATTAAGGCTCATTAATGAATGTCTAATCCCAACAGTATGCACACTGCTCGAAGAGATCTCAATCGTCTGACCTTTGATTTTCTTCTGGACAGCTGTCTAGAAGTTCTAGGGTTAGATGCTAAGTGCTCCACGTGTTTTGATGTATCTGATCTTTAGGAATACCAAAGGATTGGTTCCTGGAGATTTCTAACTCAGATATCTTCTTAACTGGTAGAAGTATCAGAGTCAGAGGCAGAAACACATTTGTTTATGTCAGAGTCTCATTTTACATCTTCAGAGCCACACTTCATTCAGGGCAATTTTGAATGTTCAGATTTTCTAAGATAAAAAGAAATCTATCTTCAGCTAAAGGCTTAGTAAAGATATCTGCCCATTGATGATCTGTATCAATGAACTTCAATGTTACTATCCCTTTCTGAACATAGTCTCTGATAAAATGATGTTTTATTTCAATGTGTTTAGCTCTGCAATGTAGAATGGGATTCTTACTTAGACAAATGGCAGCAGTATTATCACAAAAGATAGGAATGTTACTCTCGAAGATTTACAGATCTTCTAACTGATGCTTCATCCAGAGCATCTGAGTTGTGCATCAGATTGTTTCCCAGGAGCTGGCAATTTCCAGATGTGCTTTTTCGTTCTAATCTATCTCCTGCATAATCTGCATCACAGTAACCCGAAAGTCTATACTCTGATGTTTTCTCATACATCAGGCCCAGGTTAGGAGTTCCTTTCAGATATTTGAGAATTCTCTTAACTGCTGTTAAATGAGATTCTCTAGGATCTGATTGGAATTTGGCACAGAGACAGACACTAAAGAGAATATCAGGACGAGTAGCAGTCAGATAGAGAAGAGAGCCTATCATACCTCGATAGAGCTTCTGACAAACCTTTGCGCTTACTTCTTCCTTTTCAAGAATGCATGTCGGATGCATGGGAGTTTTTGCAGAGTTGCAGTCAGCCATGTCAAATTTCTTCAGAACATCTTTAATATATTTGCTTTGATGAACATATGTAACTTCTGAAGTTTGGTTAATTTGAATTCCCAGAAAGAACTTTAGTTCTTGCATTAAGCTCATTTCAAATTCTGCCTGCATTAACTCAGAGAATTCTTGACAAACAGGGGCGTTAACTGAACCAAAAATAATATATCACAACGTATATCTGGCATATCATGAGATCATGGTTAAGGTTCTTACAGAAAAGTGTGGAGTCAACTTTCCCTCTGATAAAATTGTGTTCCAGAAGAAAATTGTTTAAACGTTCATATCAAGCTCTGAGAGCTTGTTTAAGTCCATATAAAGATTTTTTAAGTTTAAAAACATGTTCTGGAAAATTTGGATTTTCAAAACCTGGAGGTTGGTTGACATACACTTCTTCTGATATATAACCATTAAGGAATGCACTCTTGACATCCATTTGATATAATTTAATAGAATGGTTAATAGCAAAAGATACAAGAAGACGAATAGATTCTAACCTTGCGACTGGAGCAAAAGTTTCATTATAGTCAATACCTTCTTGTTGACTATAACCTTGAGCTACCAGTCGAGCTTTGTTTCTGACGACTTCTCCTTTCTCATTCAGCTTGTTTCTGAATACCCATATGGTTCCAATAACGTGAGTGCCTCTGGGCTTTGGAACAAGATCCCAGACATCATTCTTTGTGAATTGATCTAATTCTTCTTGCATGGCTGAAACCCAGTCGTTATCTTGAAGTGCTTCATCACAGGACGTAGGCTCAATCAGAGACACTAGTCCCAGAGGAGTATCTTCAGAGGTCCTGAAGGTAGATCTGGTTCTGACAGGTTCGTCTTTGTTTCCCAGAATCAAATCTTCGGATACATTGATACGACTTTTAACTTTCTTTGGGATTTCTGGGGATTTAATTTCTTCAGAGTTCTGAGTGACAGTTGCTTCTGGAGTTTTATCAGATCCTGCAAGAGTGATTTCTAAATCTGCAAAATTTTCAACTAGCTTTGACTTTTCAGGGTCAAGCTTATCATCAAATCTGACATGAATTGATTCTTCCACAATTTTGGTTTCTGTGTTGTATACTCTGTAGCCTTTAGAGCGTTCTGAGTATCCTAACATAATACCTTTCTGTGCTTTGGAATCGAACTTGTTCAGATGTTCTTTAGTGTTTAAGATAAAGCAAGAACATCCAAAAGGATGAAAGTATGAAATGTTTGGTTTTCTTCCTTTACACAGTTCATAGGGAGTCTTTTCTAGAATAGGTCTTATAGAGATTCTATTCTGAATGTAACATGCTGTATTTACAGCTTCTGCCCAAAAGTACTTTGCCACATTAGTTTCATTGATCATGGTTCTGGCCATCTCTTGGAGTGTCCTATTCTTCCTCTCTACAACTCCGTTTTGTTGTGGAGTTCTAGGGCAGGAGAAATCATGGGATATTCCATTAGAGTCAAATAATTCCTCAAAATCTTTGTTTTCAAATTCCCCACCATGATCACTTCTGACTCTAATAATTTTAGAGTCAAATTCTTTTTGCACTTTGGAGCAGAAACTAGTGAATACAGAGTGAGACTCACTCTTGTGCTTTAGGAATTTCACCCATGTCCAGCGACTGTAATCATCAACAATGACTAGTCCATACTTCTTTCCATTGACTGATGCTGTTTTCACAGGACCAAATAAGTCAATGTGGAGAAGTTCCAGAGGCTTAGAGGTAGAAACAACATTTTTCTTTTTAAAGGATGTTTTTGAAAATTTTCCTTTCTGACATGCTTCACACAGAGCATCTGAAGAAAACTTCAGTTTAGGTAGGCCTCTGACTAACTCGAGTTTATTTAGCTGAGAAAGTTTCCTCATGCTAATGTGGCCCAAGCGTCTATGTCACACTCATTGCTCTCCGTGAACAGTCATCAGACATTTAACATTTTGTTCTTTTAAATCAGAAAGATTGATTTTATAAATGTTGTTTTTCCTCTTGCCTGTGAATAGGACTGAACCATTGTTTTGATTTATGGCTTTACATGTTTTTTGATTAAAGTATACATCATAACCGTTATCACTTAATTGACTTATGGATAACAAGTTATGCATTAATCCTTCTACGTAAAGGACATCAGATATAGAGGGAAGAGTACCATTACCAATAGTTCCGGAGCCTCTGATCCTTCCTTTCTGATCTCCTCCGAAACCTACAAATCAAGCGTCTTTAAGTTCCAGACTTTGGAACATAGACTTTCTTCCCGTCATGTGTCGCGAGCATCCAGAGTCCAGGTACCATGACTGGTGTCTGAACTTTGCTGCATAGGATATCTGCAACATAAACAATCTTATCTTTCGGTACCCAGAATCTCTTGGGTCCTTTCTGATTAGTCTTCCCAGAGTTTCTTATAACTTTGGGTTTTCTAGCATTTTCAAATTTTTGTTCTTATGTGTGTGTATAATGATATGAAAATGGAGATTTAAGTTGGTCACTAGAAGAAGTTTTAACTTCCTTAGGATCATACCCAATTCCCTTTTTATTGTTCTGACTGACTCCATAAATCATGGATGCCATAATACTCCTACCTATTCCATTTTTCAGAAATTCTTGAAAGGCTTCTTCGTATTCATAAATTAATTTATTTGAAGTTTGTGGTGCTTGAGACAACGCTTCTTCTAATTCTAAGTTTTTTCTTTTTGCTCCATCTCTTTCTAATGTTAAAGATCTGATTGTATCTTCACGCGCTAGAATTGTCATCTCAAGCTTGCCACATTCTTCAAATTTTGCTTTAAGACAGCCTTTTATGTTTTTAAGCTTTTTGTTTAATTTCTGATATGAGCTAAGAGTTTCTGACAAGCATGATTCTAGATCAGATCGAGAGAGTTCAGAAAATACCTCTTCAGATTCTTCATCTGAGCTGCTCCTGGATGTGGTAGCCATAAGTGCCACGTTGGCCTGTTCATCAGAGTCAGATTCTGATGACCCAGATTCACTATCATCCCAGGTAGCCATTAATCCTTTCTTTGTCCTGAAGGTATTTTTCTTGAAGCTTTCTTTTCTAGAATTGTCTTTCTTTAGCTTGGGGCATTCATTCCTGTAGTGACCTGTTTCTTTACATTCATAACAAGTAATATATTTGTTAGTTTTACCTTTTAAGGTTGATTCTGATCGATCCCCTCTGGGTCTTGGTCTTCTGAAGTTGTTGTTCCTCTTTTTCCAGAGTTGTTTAACTCTTCTGGTCAGGAGGGACAATTCTTCTTCATCATCAGAATCTTCTGGTTCAGAGTCATCAGTATCTTCAGTTTCTGCCTGAAGAGCTTTGGTTCTGTCAGGTTTGCGTCTTTCATATCTGGACTTTAATGCTACGGACTTGTTCCTTTTCTGAGGCTCATCTTCCTCTAGTTCTATCTCATGGCTTCTGAGGGAACTGACAAGTTCTTCAAGACTGATATTGTTCAGATCCTTTGACAGCTTCAGAGCAGTAACCATGGGTCTCCATTTCTTTGGCAGACTTCTGACTATCTTTTTGATGTGGTCTGCAGTTGTGTATCCTTTGTCTAGAACCTTGAGACCTGCAATCAGAGTTTGGAATCTAGAGAACATTGCCTCTATGGCTTCATCATCTTCCATTTTGAAAGCTTCATATTTCTGGATAAGCGCCAGAGCCTTTGTCTCTTTGACCTGAGAGTTTCCTTCATGAGTCATCCTCAGAGAGTCAAGTATGTCTTTGGCTGTTTCTCTGTTGGTGATCTTTTCATACTCGTTGTAAGATATAGCATTGAGGAGTATGGTTCTGGCCTTGTGATGATTTTTGAAAACTCGCTTCTGATCATCTGACATCTTACTTCTGGGAACTTCAGCTCCATCCTCTGTGATAGGAGGTTTGTATCCATCTGTGACAATGTCCCAGAGATCAGCATCATAGCCTGAAAAGAAACTTTCAATTCTATCTTTCCAGTAATCGAATTTCTCTCCATCAAAGACAGGAGGCTTAGCATTGTAACTATCCTTTTCATTTGTGTGGGCCATAGTTTTTCTCGTTCTGGATCTCTCTACACTGTTAAGTGTTTGATTAGAAAATCAATAACAGAGCCGGAGCTCTGATACCAATTGAAGGTGAGAAAAACAAGAAAGGGGGGGTTTGAATTGTTTGGAAAATAAGCGCTTTTTCAAAATGAAAATCACACAAGGATTTTTATACTGGTTCACTTATAACACAAAGTTACTCCAGTCCACCCGGCCAAGGTGATTTCGCCTTCAACAAGGACTTAATCCACTAATCTTGAAAGATTGATTACAAACAACGTCTAAGAGAAAGATCTCTTAGTCCTCTCAAGTATACAGACTGCACGGAGTCACTTGAGGAAATACAACAAAGATAAAAACTTATGTAATCTAGAATGCTTCTAAGATAAGCAAATATTACAACAGTAAGAACAAAAAGTGTTTCACGTTTCAAGCAAAAGCTTTGTGAAGATTGAGAGAATAAAACGTTTTTATGTGTGTTTGATGTTTCAGTATGTTCTTTTTGTGTTGTTGTACTTGTATCTCTCAATGTTGATTTGCAGTCCTTTATATATAGGATTGAAGTAGTCGTAAAAACTGATGGTCAATAATTTGAATTAATGCCATAACTTATATAGCTTCTTGCCAAGACAACTTTCTCTCCTTGAATGACTACTTTCCAAATATAGTTCCTTTTCATTTGAATTTGGAGTTAACGTCTCTTTCTGTATTAGGAATTCCATTTCCAAACCTTTATTTGAAGTTAACGTTACTCTTCCTTTATTTGGAAATCCATGATCAGAGTCTTCGTGTTTCTGGAGATCTTGGAATCTTGCTATCTAACTTCTGATGTTGATCTCTTTTGAGTTCTGATGGTTTCTTCAGATAGCGCTGAGAACTTCTGGAGTTTGACATACCGTTGTTCAGAGTCAGAACTTCTAGAGCGTACTTCTTGTTCAGATGCTTCTGATATTTTGCTGTTTTGCTCAGAGTTAGACTTTCTTGAACGTGTTTCTACTTCAGATGCTTCTGGTCTTCTGATAATTTGTATCTGATATGATTCTGTATCTGATGATTTCTTCCTTCTTTCCTTAGAACCCTGCACACTTAGAAACTTTTCGTTAGGGTGCCATTTTTGGTTTCATCCTTTGTTATCATCAAAATCATGGAATCTGTTGTAGAACAACTTTTGTTCTTACATTGTATTGGTACGGGACGGGAAGTGTTCCCTCCCTTTCTCTTTTTCGAAGCTCCGGGCCTGGATTCCATCTGCACAAACATAGAGAGGAAACAACACAACACAAAACAGATTAGAAAGCAACACAGAATTCCAACTACTGTCATGGTCGCTGCTGCTTCTCCTAGCGAGAACCTAGCGAAGCTTCGCTACAGGTTCGCCTAGCGAAGTGGCAGCGGATGCTCACCACTGATTCGCCTAGCGAGTTGCTAGCGAATCTTACGGGTTTTTGGGTTCTGCAATGTTTACACTGAAATTTTGGCAAAACCCAAGGTCTCATGGTATCTATTTCAGAACAAAATGATTTATCAAGAAAGGTATCGTTCTAAGGTACATGCAAATCTACACCCACATGCAAAACCTAATGTACCCATATCCCCAAATTCACCCTAAATGACATATACATCAGAAATTTACAAAGTTAAAACATAAAGAAATGGAATTAGGGCTAACCTTAGTGAAAGAGATTGATTGAATTTGAAGTGCACAGTGAGGTTTGCAATGCAATGTAACCGTTTAGGGTTTGAGTGAGATGAAAAGTGAGAGAGTGTTTGTGAGTGCTATAGTTCAGAGAGTTATAAAAAGAAAAATTGCACTTGGGCCCAAAAGAGTGGCCTGCTGAGAATTAAATGAGTGTTGCCACGCAGCGCTCGCTGCTGCTTCGCCTAGCGAGCAGCTAGCGAATCCGCTCGCTACTGTGTCGCCTAGCGAGCATCTAGCGAGCATAACAGCATTTGCTTTTTCAAAAATAGCATTCCTGGTGAATTCAGCAAGGTTTCACAATTGGAATCCCAATACGACACCACAGAAAAACTGTAAATACTTATAATGTTGGGGTGCCTCCCAACAAGCGCTTGTTTAACGTCGGATAAGCTCGACGGTGCGATGCTCACAGAGGAGCATCCAAAGAAATAGCACAGCTCTCGCGATCCACATGACCGCCGAGATAAACCTTCAAACGTTGGCCATTAACGGTCCAACTCTCCTTCTTTTCCATGTCCTCAATGACAATAGCTCCGTACTCCTTAACTTCTTTGACCCGAAATGGCCCGGACCATTTTGATTTCAACTTTCTGGGGAATAACTTCAACCTGGAATTGAACAATAGGACCAACTGTCCGGGCACAAATTCTTTCTTTCGAAGCTTTTTGTCATGATATTTTTTTACCTTTTCTTTGTACAACCAACTTGAGTGATATGCGGCATTGCGCATCTCTTCCAACTCGAGCAGTTGCACCTTCCTTTTCTCACCGGCCAAATCCTTTTCAAAATTTAAAAATTTCAGAGCCCACAAGGCTTTGTGCTCCAATTCGACCGGCAAATGGCAAGTTTTACCAAACACCAATTGAAAAGGAGTGAGCCCAATTGGAGCTTTAAAGGCGGTACGGTATGCCCATAACGCTTCATCCAATTTTTGTGACCACTCTTTTTTCGAATTTGACACAGTTTTTTCGAGAATTATCTTAATCTCACGATTAGAGACCTCGGCTTGCCCATTAGCCTGTGGGTGATACGGAGTTGCCACTCTGTGTGATACACCGTAATGTTTTAAAATGCTTTCTGACGGTGCATTACAAAAGTGTGACCCTCTGTCACTTATCAACACTCGGGGGGTTCCGAAACGGGGAAATATGTTTTTCTTCAAAAAATTTATTACCGTTTTCGCATCCGCCCGAGGTGAGGCAATCGCCTCAACCCACTTAGAAACGTAATCAACTGCGACAAGCATATACTCGTTACCATAAGACGGTGGGAATGGTCCTACAAAATCGATGCCCCAACAATCAAATACTTCGACCTCTTGGATGTTTTGGAGAGGCATCTCGTCTCTCTTACCAATCCCACCGCGTCTCTGGCAACTATCACAACTTTGCGCATGGGTATGTGCGTCTTTGAAAATAGTGGGCCAATAAAATCCTGACTGAAGGATTTTAGTGGCCGTTCTCACCCCATTATAGTGTTCGCCGTAAGGCGAGTTGTGACAATGCCAAAGGATGCTTTGCGCTTCATCGCTAGTAACGCATCTCCTTAAAAGGTTATCACTACCCAACTTAAACAAGTACGGGTCATCCCATACGTAATACTTGGCATCCGAAAGAAGTTTCCTTTTTTGGTTCGAAGTTAGGTCGGGAGGCACAAAACCACTAGCCTTGTGGTTAGCAAAGTCTGCAAACCACAACCTAACTTGAATTTTGAAAAGTTTTTCATCAAGAAACTCTTCCCGGATTTCCTTCTCTGAAGCGGTAACCTCCACATTAACTAAGCGAGATAAATGATCCGCCACCAAATTTTCCGATCCTTTCTTGTCTTTGATTTCAACATCAAATTCTTGCAACAAGAGGATCCAACGGATGAGCCTTTGCTTCGAATTCAGTTTGGTGAGCAAATATTTAATCGCCGAGTGGTCGGTATACACTACGACTTTAGACCCTATAAGATAAGACCTAAACTTTTCAAGCGCATACACTATCACAAGTAATTCTTTTTCAGTGGTGGCATAGTTAATTTGAGCCTCATTAAGAACTTTACTTGCGTAATGTATCGCATGAAATTTTTTCTCTTTTCTTTGGCCTAATACCGCTCCGATTGCATAGTCGCTCGCATCACACATTAGCTCAAAATTTAAATTCCAATTTGGAGCGACTATAATTGGAGCGGTAACCAATTTTTCTTTCAAAGTCTCAAAAGCTTGTAAACATTCATCGGTTAAGAGAAATACCTGGTCCTTAGCTAGCAAATTACTCATAGGCTTAGCTACCTTTGAGAAGTCTTTGATAAAGCGCCGATAGAACCCGGTGTGCCCCAAAAAGCTTCGGATTCCCTTCACATTCACCGGAGGAGGTAACTTTTCAATCACTTCAACCTTAGCACGATCAACTTCAAGCCCTCTTGAAGAGACTTTATGGCCAAGCACTATCCCCTCGGTCACCATGAAGTGGCATTTCTCCCAATTGAGCACAAGATTGGTCTTCACACATCTTTCAAGCACCGTTTTCAAGTTTTCCAAGCATAAACTAAAGGAACCACCAAATACCGAGAAGTCATCCATGAAGACTTCCATTGTTTTCTCAATAAGGTCGGCAAAAATGGCTTGCACACATCTTTGGAAAGTCGCCGGTGCATTGCACAACCCAAAGGGCATTTTTCGGTATGCGAAAACTCCAAACGGACATGTGAAAGCCGTCTTTTCATGATCGGCCGGGTCAACCGCAATTTGGTTATACCCGGAATAGCCATCCAAGAAACAATAGTATTGTTGCCCCGAGAGTCTTTCGAGCATTTGATCCATGAACGGGAGTGGAAAATGATCTTTTCGAGTTGCGGTATTCAACCGCCTATAATCAATACACATTCGCCACCCCGTTGCAACTTTAGTAGGGATCAACTCATCCTTGTCATTTCGGATCACGGTAATTCCACCTTTCTTCGGAACCACATGCACAGGACTAACCTATGGACTATCCGAAGTCGGGTAAATCATTCCCGCATCCAACAACTTGACAACTTCCTTTCTAACATCCTCCTTCATAGTAGGATTTAAGCGGCGTTGTGGTTGAGCTACCGGCTTAAAATCCTCTTCCATTAAGATCTTGTGCATGCAATAGGAAGGACTAATTCCTTTGAGATCGGAAAGAGTCCAACCCATGGCTTCTTGATTTTTTTTCAGCACATTGATCAAATGGGCTTCTTCATCATTTGACAAAAGGTTGCTTATGATGACCAGCTTTGCCTCGGTCTCATCTAGGAATACATACTTCAAAGTAGAAGGTAACATTTTCAATTCAATAGGCGCTTTTTCGTCATTAACCTCCTTCTTCAAGTCTTCCTCCTCAACTTCCCACGGTTGTAGTTCGTTTAAACCATCAAGTTCCCTTAACCATTCATCAAGAGCTTGCTCTTCTTCAACTGTGAAAACTTCAAATGAGTCATCAAGAGCTAACTCCATAGGAGATATCTCATGAATATGCTTAGAAACCTCCAAAATTGCCTCTTCGATCACATCGATGCGAAAGCTATCACTTCTATCTTTTGAATGCTCCATTGCTTCGAATAGATCGAAAGTAACTTCTTCATTTTGGACTCTCACCTTCATTAAACCGTCGTCAACGTCTATCATCATGCGCGCGGTTTTCATGAACGGTCGGCCCAGAATGAGCGGAGCATCATCATCCTCTTCCATATCAATAACAATAAAATCAACCGGGAAAAAGAATTTGTCGACTTTAACCAAAACATCTTGGGCTACGCCATGAGGATGGGTAGTCGACTTATCGGCCAATTGCAAAGTCATCCGGATGGACTTAATTTCAATGTTGCCAAGCCTCTTTACAATAGACAATGGTATAAGATTAATGCTTGACCCCAAATTAATTAGTCCTTTTCCGACATAGATATCACCAATTTTAACAGGCAAAGTAACTCGTCCCGGATCAACCTCTTTTTTCGGAAGCGTCCTTTGAATGATTGCACTACAACTCGCATCTAGGACAATGGTCTCCGGTTCCGTATACCTCCGCTTTTTTGTAAGTATGTCTTTCATGAATTTGGCATACTTGGGCATTTGCTCCAATGCTTCGGCAAACGGAATGTTGATTTGCAGTTGTTTGAAAATATCCATGAACCGGGCGTAATGCCGTTCATTCTCCCTTTTAGATGGAGCATGTGGATAAGGAAGGTTTTGGATTGGAGTAGCGCTTACTACCTCCTTTCCTTTAGCAACTCTAGAACTTCTCGCTCTTTTCTTTTTCACTTCCTCCCCCATTACTTCATCACTCTTATTTTTCTCAATTTCCACACTTTCTTTCTTTTCAACTTCACCATTCTTTTTGTTCTTTTCACTTTCTTCCTCACTCCACTCCCCCACTTCACCATCAATATTATCCTCCAATATTTCCTCCTCATTTTTTTTTTTCCTCTCTTTGTTCACTCTCATCTCTTTTTTTATTCTCACTAATCAACTCCCTCCCACTTCTCGTCGTGATCGCTTTACAATGCTCCTTAGGATTTGTTTGCGTGTTCGCCGAAAAAGAAGGACCGGGTTGTTGTTCCGCTAGTTGCTTAGAAAGTTGTCCAACTTGAGTCTCGAGATTTTTGATTGCCGCATCGTTGCTCTTTTGATTAGCCATTGACATTTGCATAAATTGTGTCAATGTCTCTTCTAACTTTGAAGTTACGACCGGCGGTTGTTGAGGTTGATAAGGATTTTGGGGAGGGTTTTGACGGCTAGAAGAACCACCCCCATAACCTTGGTTATGGTAATAGTTACTCCTAGGTTGGAACCCTTGATTCCCTTGGAAGTGTTGTTGTTGATTTTGAGGATGTGGTTGATAAGGTTGTTGTTGTTGTTGTTGTTGTCTCGGTTGGTAGTCTCGTTGGTTCGCCATGTAGTTTACTTCTTCGAACCCGGGAGGTGGACAAAATCTGGTGTCATGCTCACCTTTGCAAAGCTCACAACAAGCTATTTGTTTAGCTTTTGAAGGTTCTCTTAACTCTTTTATTTGTTGCGTTAAGAGTTCCACTTGTTGTGAAATGAGTTTGTTTTGGGCAAGAATGGCATCGTTCGTCCCAAGTTCAAGCACTCCCGTCTTCTTCAAAGAGTTGCCTCTACTTTGACTTTGGAGATCATTTAGAGCCATTCGATTTATGATATCTGTAGCTTCTTCGGCGTTTTTAGACAATAAAGAACCACCCGAGGTAGCATCCAACAAAGTCTTGCAGTTTGGTTGAAGTCCATTTTTGAAAATATGGATTTGAGTCAATTCATCAAAACCATGCCCTTTACATTTCCGAAGCATGGATTTAAATCTTTCCCACGCCTCATTTAATTATTCGTTGGTTCCTTGTGAAAACACTGAGATGGCCGTCTTGGATTCCATGAACCGGTTGTGGGAGAAAAATCTTTCGAATGAACTTCTCTTCCAACACGTTCCAATATGTCATGACGGCAGGTGTTTGATCTAAGTACCAATTTTTTGCTTTGCCGAGCAAAGCGTGGGGAAATAATCTTTTGAACAACGGTAGCTCTTGAGCTTGATCAACTCCGGCCGCCAATGCTATCTCGTAAAATTTGGTGAGAAAAGCAAAGGGATCTTCATGGTCCATTCCGGTGAATGGACTTCCATATAGTAAATTAAGAGTTCCCGTTTTCATCTCGGCTTGCCTTCCCGTGTGGTTGGCAAACTGAGCAGTATTCCTTGGACTGTTTACACATGGAGTGGAAATGGGCGGTGATGGTGGTTCCATGATAGGTATGAACGTGGTGGATGTGTGGTAGAAGAACTTTCTCCTTGTTCTTGTCGTTGTCTAGCTTGTTGCCTCCTTCGTCTCGTTCTGCTATTCAGCCTCCTTGCGGTTCTTTCGATCTCGGGATCAAAAAGAAGTTCGTCCACAAGAATCTGCCCTCGCATAAAACGAAAGCTGCACAATAAACCAAATAAATTACAAGCACAAGTCAAAAATTTGAAAGCTAAAAATTAAGCAACTATTGCGATGCTCGCAATATCAATTCACAATCCCCGGCAACGGCGCCATTTTGTTGGTTGTGTTTTTAAGTGTCGGGTTTTTGTTATCGTCTCCACAGGGATTGTGAGATATCGCTGCCGTTCGACAATTGTTTCAATTCTTAACTCGTAGTAACAAGGGGGTTTTGGTTTTAGTCACGGTATCTTGCATAAAAGTGTGAGAAAATATGGTAAAAGATTTGGTTTTAATATTTGAGAAATATTGCCAAAGTTAGGGTTCGACGATCACTTTGCATGTATATGTTCGATCAACAAAACTTATAAACTCCTTTAGATGATAAACTATTTCACAAAGTCCTCTCAATGTGTTTATCTCTAACATACATTGTGAGTTTTCCCATTTTGATCCATTGTTTATCTCTAACACAATCTATCAAAATGACAACTTTTTGGTTCAACCTTATGGTGAACAAAATCATTCATTACTATCTCTAGCTAACAAACAAGATTGGATGAAAACCTAGGTAAAGAGTTGGTAAATATCTATCGATCATAAACCAACACAAAGAGTTTTCAATAAAACAAAGTTTTCACCATATATTCATCATTAAAGAGTTTACAAATGAAGATCATCTCATATACACACAAAGCTTATGACCATCTACATCTAACCTTGACAAAATGAAGAACTTAGCTACTCATTTTCATGGTAGCTTAGTCAACAAGTTTCGGAAGAAGGTTGATCAACATCCGAGTCGAATAATCGAGATTGGATGGGAATCCACCTTCTTTTTGTGAAAGATTGTTAAGAGATGAAGAGAAATGATTTCTAGGTCACAAAGTATCTCTAGAGCAATGCTGGAAAAATATCTCAAAAGTACAAAAGTATGGAGGTGTCAAAGTGTGGCTCCAAAAAGTAGCTCTTGCTACTTATAGTGCTGCTACTGAGCTGTCATGCTCGCTAGGCGAGCAGAATGGCTCGCCTAGCGAGCCCCAAAATGAGGCACCTAAGGCACCTGCGCCCAAAGAAATATCCTTTGCCAAATTGGCATGTTCGCTAGGCGAACAAAACCTTCGCTAGGCGAAGCCCACGCTTCACCCTTCGCTCCAGCGAGCTTAGGAGGTTTTGCTACTGGAATTGCTCGCTGGGAGCTCGCTAATGGCTCGCCTAGCGAGTGAGTGCTGGCTGCGCTTTTGACCAAGTCTGGACGTGTTCGCTACACCCTTCGTTGGCTGCTCGCCTAGCGAGTTTGTTGATGTTTGCTACTGTAAAATACTAGAGCTCTTCGCTGGGTTCTCGCCTAGCGAGCTCTTCGCCACAGCCCTCGCCTAGCGAGCAAGCTGATGAATGCATCCTTTTTTTGGTCCCTTTGCCAACTTTCTTGTGGCTTCATTTTCTATTATTTCATGCCTAATTCCTGCACAATAACACACAAATCAAAGGTACCAAGATCGTTTATCATTGTATTGCAATTCATCAAAAACAAAGGTGGTCTCGAACACTTTAGCAAGGAAATTGAGTGAAAGATGCCCATATTTGATAGCTCAAATAAGCACTTTTGGGTATCTAACAACTCTCCCCAACTAGATTCTTGCTTGTCCTCAAGCAAAGTATGCCTCTTGAAGGACAAGAGGATTTGCATTAAGAAAAAGGTTTCTCCGAAATCGGATAAAACAGCTCAAATAAGCACTTTTGGGTATTTAAACCTGAATATTTCTGAATCTTATCAGACTAAAAACAACAATACAACAATTTTTGAATTGAATTAGACAAAAAATTGTATTACATCAATGACACAAAAAATTGTATTACATCAATGACACAAAAGATTGTAATACAACCATTATGCTCCAAGGACTATTGTCAATTTGGAAACGTTGTCGGCGTATACCCCAGATATGACTTGTGTTAGTGGTAATGGCATATTCCACGAACTTTTCTGGATGTATCAGCCATGTATCAAAGGTTTTACTTTTTGTAAACTTATTATACAAATTAATGGTACATGGTTGTACGAGAAATATAAAGGAACGCTACTCATGGCAGTGACACAAAATGTCAACAACAATATTTTTCCAATCGCCTTTGCACTAGTTGAAGGGGAGACTGCTGGGGGATGAAGTTTTTTCCTAAAAAATCTCGAATTGCACATTGCTCCTCAACCTAACTTATGTTTGATCTTAGACAGACACCCATCAATTGTGAATGCCTATAAAAACATTGATAATGGCTGGTAGGATCCTCCTTCGACGCATGTCTACTATATTAGACATATCGCCCAAAATTTCATGTGGGAGATCAAAGACAAAATTCCGCGGAAGAAGGTTGTCAATGCAGGATATGCATTAACAGAATCTTCCTTCAAACACTATCGCGAAGATATCAAATTGTCAAACGCATATTGTAACACCCCAAAATTTGTCCTCCTCATTCATGCATTCATTTAGCATTTCATATTGCATTTCATCATGTCAATCAGAATTAGATCCGAAAAAAAAAAACGAAAAAAAAAATTACAAAAAAAAAAATAATAATAATTTTTTACAAAACAAAAAAATAAATAAATAAAATATAATAAAATTTTTTGGACTTGGGTCTCTCTCATTTGAGCCCACAAAACCATGAAATTCAGTCTATAAATACCAAGGCTTCACTTGAGAAGAGAGAAGAGAAGCAAAATACTCTGAGGTTTCCTTGGAACAAAACCCTGAGGAAAAAGATAGTGAGAGAAGACCTAACGGAGTTCAGAGCAGCCTCCAAACCCCGAAGGGAACTCAGCTACACAGAATCGCCTCTGCCTCACATAAACCCTGAAGATTGTTTTGTAAACCTCACGGGTGCAACTCAATTTCAATCAAGCTCTCCAATCAGGTTTGCCTTTATTCCCATTACCTTTTGCTTTGAAGTTGAATACTCTGAATGTATGAGGTATGATGGATGAATTTCATTAGGTTTTTTCGCCCATGGGTTTAATATGTATATGAATGTATAAACAATGCCTTGAATGTTTAACCGTTTAATTTTTGAGTGTATGCCACAGGGTTTGAGGTTTTTGAAACCATACTGTTATTCATGAAAAAAATGCTTATGGTGTTTCACTAACCCTTTTGTTGAGTTTTGTGAGGGCTCACATGACTTTTGCAGGGATAACTTGCGTGGTTTCCCACTTTATTTGTGGGATAACCCCTGGAGGTTCATTCCGATTATCTGTACTGACCCACTTTCTTTGATGATGTTAGCTTGGAAGGATCTCAGGGTTTCCCATTCCTCTAATTGCTGTTACTTCGGATCTTTATCCGCGTGGTACTTTTACATTTTTCCCGCATTTTACTGCTTTCCTAGCTGGAAGACCTCGATAGGAGGCAACGTTTGAGCCCTTGGTGGCATTTTACTTTGAGATACATGTTTTGTGTTTTGTATTCATATCCCTGCAGGTAGCGCGGTTCCTTCGTCAAGGACTGCCTTTTTGCCCTCGAGCATCCCAAACCCTAAAACCCAAAGCAACACGTTAACTCCTTCTACTACAGGCGAGTAAGTCTCCAAAGGTCGAGCATCCGGTAGATTGCGTAGTAACGTCGTTCGCCCAAAACCCAATCCATAACCCCGTAGTTAGCCGAACTACGTTTTTCTCTGATTCTCAGGCCAAATGAGATACGTAGGCATAAGACGCGATGTCTTAGCGAGCACACATCCCCCCAACCCATAGGTCAGCCGAGCTACGAAGACTCTGATTCTCATATTCAAATGAGATACGTATGCAGTGGATGCGACATCCGCGCGAGTCATTTTCATTTAACCTTTTTTTTTTGTAAACAGCACAAGATAAACCCACACCCTTTAGACAAGAACTACAAAAGTGGATCCCATAGAGTACTACGGATGCGTAGGGGTGCTAATACCTTCCCTTCGCATAACTGACTCCCGAACCCAAGATTTGGTTGCGAGACCCCGTCTTGTCCTTTCCTTTTTCAGGTTTACTTCGAGCGTTTCCTTTCCCTCCCTTGGGATAAATAACGCACGGTGGCGACTCTTCTGTCTTTTTCTTTCGCCGGTTGTTTTTTTTTCGCACTGTATTTTTCAGGTTGCGACAGCTGGCGACTCTGCTGGGGATCCGGTTTCCCTAAGCGAGTCCCTCCTAGCTTTTGTAGTTTGTTTGTTTGTTGGGTGTTCATGCTTTTGTACAGCTATTTATTTACCTGCTTTACCTTATTGCATTGTGTACATATCATTGTTGTATCTGTTGGCTGGCTATGGCTGCTTGGTGATCTTTGTGAGATGAGTTCTATACCTGAACTCGAGTGTACTTAGGATAGGAGAATGGCATAGTCCTGTCGACTTGTGTGGAGTTATTCCTTAGCGAGTCGACTTGCAAGCCCATTCACTTGGTGGAGGTCATGTTGAGATCAATGATGTCACACAAGTAAGTTGTGGTTAGACATTACTTGTTCCAATATAGACCTAAGAAGCCGAGGACCTTAGTTTACCAAACCCATCTTGGCCTATTCGTAGGACGTAGTGCGAAAGTCGTTCAAGTGTGAGATTTGATACGATTGTTACGCGATACTACACTCATAAGAGTCTCTCTTGAGAATATTGTTGGAATACGAGTAGTCGTTCCTCTGATAATATCCGAAAGATGGGATTGTGACTATGGGAATCTTTTGTAGAACATGTTTGGCAGGTTCAAACCTTAGTACACTCCTTTTGGGTGGTTCTTAACCTAAACTCCATGCTCGTGACTTGCAACAAACCCTTGATTCATGGTTAATCCGATCAGGTATCCTTAATATCAATGGAACTCGGGTGTTGATAAGGTGTAAACCATAATCCACCAAAATGGATGGTTGATATTAAGGATAACATGATCCATCCCATGACCTTTGTTTGGTGTGCTCTTAATTTCTCTCCAGACAGTGCAACCTGACAGATGTTCAAGCGGATCCATCAATTCTGATTGACATGCCTTTGCATTGCATAACATCATCTGCATATTTGCATCCAACATCTCATGCTTATTCATTTGCAGGGTATTCCCTTTCAAAACGGGGGTGCCTTAAAACTGAACAAGCAGTGCATCGCATACCATGCATATTAACCTTTGTCTGTTTTGCAGGTGTCACCGCAGTGTCTAATGTTTGTTCCCTGTATCAGGCAGTTATTGGTCCCAAGCAAGTTCACAGATACCCGACAAAGGAAAACCATCCACGACTAGCGATGGACCAAGTACAGAAAGAGCTGGCTGATATGCATGAAAGGATGGATCAGTTCATGACATTGATGACTGGTATGGAAGAAGGCCAGGCGAAGCTGAAGGAATTGGTTGAGCAACCGAGGCCCGATCCAGAGGTGGAAATACCAAGTGCTGAGGGAAACCCTGGGAACGCTGATAACCCTGTGAACACTGGAAACGCGGGTAACGCAAATGTTGATGGAAACCCGGGTAATGTTGGCAACACGGGGAATGTTAGGAATGGTATTGGTGGAAGATACAATGTGAATCAAGGAATTCTGATTAACGGGCACCCCGTTACTGAAGATTGTCAGTATGATCAATTTTCTTTGCACGACGAGGCCCTCGAGACCACTCGCCGTATGGATGAGCTTGCTGAGAAGCTCAAATCTTTGGAGTCTCAAAATTCCTTAGGCTTTGATGTCACAAATCTTGGTCTGGTTCAGGGAGTAAGGATTCCTCACAAGTTCAAACCCCCTACTTTTGAGAAATACAACGGGGCTTCTTGCCCACGCACTCATCTCCAATCTTATTTGGGAAGGTTGGGAGCTCACACGGAAGATGAAAAGCTATGGATGTACTATTTTGAAGACAGTCTAACTGGAGCTTCTCGTGAATGGTATTCTCATTTGTCTCGTACTACCATCAAGAGCTGGAAAGACTTGGCAGAGGCTTTTATCAAGCAATATCAATACAACTTGGACATGGCTCCAAATCGGACCTTGTTGCAAGGTATGTCTCAGACTGCCAAGGAAACCTTTAGAGAGTATGCTCAGTGTCATACCCCAAAAGTTGCCCATTAATCTTGCAAAACATTTCTCGAAGCACTCCAACTTATTCCGAAAGGCACTGACCTTAAAGGAACAAAAGTCCAACTCACAACAGACCCAATCCAGAAAATGGCCCAAACTGCCATGCTCGCTAGGCGAGCAAAACCTTCGCCTAGCGAACTCTTCGCTACAATACTCGCCTAGCGAAGCTTGCGAATATCAGAATTTCTGGGCTTCATTTTGAGCCCATTAGGTCACAACAAGAGCATTATAAATAGCCAAGCTTCAGTCAGAAAAAGGAAGAACGAAAACAGACAAAGACGGACAGAAACCCTGGCCTAGAAACCCTGGAGACCAACTCAGAGAATTCCGAGTAAAGAAACCCTGAAGGCCGCTCATCCGCACCGAAGTTACCTCCGCCCAACTCCATCCGATACCAAGAGTGGTCAGTCCCTTCAACATCGCAGCTCAGTTGCAAACAGGTTTGCGCATCACTACTGTTTTATGCTTTTATTCGGTAATCTCTACATACATAAGGCATCATCATTAAATTTTCGGATATGTAATTTGATTTCACATGTGAATTTAAGTATGCCTGAATATCCTGAATGTTTGTCCATACTATTTGTAAGAACAAAAATAGTTCTACAATAGATTCCATGATTTTGATGATAACAAAGGATGAAACCAAAAATGGCACCCTAACGAAAAGTTTCTAAGTGTGCAGGGTTCTAAAGAAAGAAGAAATAAATCTGATGATGTCATCAGATGCAAAACAAGATCAGATGCAAAATCTCAAGTATCAGAAGCATCTAAAGAGAAGTCTCGTTTTAAGAAGCTCTGACTCTGGACAAAACTGCAAGTATCAGAAGCATCTGAACATGAAGTAAAGTCTAGAAGCTCTGACTCTGAACAAATGCCTTCTGTAAATTCTGAAGTTATCAGCGATTTCTGAACTCTCAAGAGATAACATCAGAAGCCAATTTCTCCAGATACACAAAGACTCTAATCAGAATTGTTAATCATGATGAAGTAACGTTTAAGCCAAGTTAAAGTTCTGCAAATGGATTTCCTCAATTAGAAAGAGACGTTAATCTCCACTTCCAAGAGAAAAGATACTAATTGTGGTAAGTAGTCACTTCTAAGTGAAAAAGTCTACTGCAGAAGCTATAAATGGAATGGCGTAATTACATCTCAATATCCAACAGATTCAACGCTACTTCAACTCTACTTCAACTCCTATAAATAGAGAAGAAATCTCATTCAGTATATACGAAGAAATCACTAGCCAAAACTATACTGAAATCATATCACGCTCAAGAAAAACATCTTTGTTCTTCAAAGATTTTCACTAAGCTTTTGCTTATCAAGTGAAAATTTGTTCTTAAATTTGTAATATTTGCTTTCTTAGAAGCACTCTAGATTACACATCTTGTATCTTATTTATTTGATTTCCTCAAGTGACTCTTTGTAGTCTGTAGACTTGAGAGGACTAAGAGATTTTCTTCTCTCTTAGGGGTTGTTTGTAATCTTTCAAGATTAGTGGATTAAGTCCTTGTTGAAGGCGAAATCACCTTGGCCGGGTGGACTGGAGTAGCTTTGTGTTATAAGCGAACCAGTATAAAATCTTTGTGTGATTTCATTTTGCAAAAGCGCTTATTTTTTCAAACAATTCAAACCCCCCCCCTTTCTTGTTTTTCTCACCTTCAATTGGTATCAGAGCTCCGGCTCTGTTATTGATTTTCAAATCAAACACTTAACCGTGTAGAGAGATCCAGTGCGAGAAAAACAAATGGCCCACTCAAATGAGAAAGATTCTTACAATGCCAAGCCTCCTGTTTTTGATGGAGAAAAGTTTGATTACTGGAAAGATAGAATCGAAAGTTTCTTTCTGGGTTATGATGCTGACCTCTGGGACATTGTCACAGATGGATACAAACCTCCAACCTTAAATGGAGCTGAAGTTCCCAGAAGCAAAATGTCAGAAGATCAGAAACGTGAGTTCAAAAATCATCACAAGGCCAGAACAATACTTCTAAATGCTATATCATACAACGAATACGAAAAGATCACCAACAGAGAGACGGCTAAAGATATACTTGACTCTCTGAAGATGCCCCATGAAGGAAACTCCCAAGTCAAGGAGACGAAGGCTCTGGCGTTGATCCAGAAATATGAAGCCTTCAAGATGGAAGATGACGAAGCTATAGAAGCTATGTTTTCCAGATTCCAAACTCTTATTGCAGGTCTTAAAGTGCTAGACAAGGGATATACGACTGCAGATCATGTTAAGAAGATTGTCAGAAGTCTGCCAAAGAAATGGAGACCAATGGTTACTGCTCTGAAGCTATCAAAGGATCTGAACAACATCAGCCTTGAAGAACTTGTTAGCTCTCTCAGAAGTCATGAGATAGAACTAGAGGAGGATGAGCCTCAGAAAAGGAACAAGTCAGTGGCGCTGAAGTCCAGACCTGAAAGACGGAAGTCAGACAGAACCAAAGCTCTCCAGGCAGAAACTGCAGATACTGACGACTCTGAACCTGAAGACTCTGATGATGAAGAAGAACTGTCCTTACTAACCAGAAGAGTTAAGCAACTCTGGAAAAGAAGGAACAACAACAACTTCAGAAGATCAAGACCCAGAGGGGATAGATCAGAGTCAACTTCAAAAGGTAAACCTAATAAAGATATTACCTGTTTTGAATGTAAAGAAACAGGTCATTATAGAAATGAATGCCCCAAGCTGAAGAAAGATAACTCTAAGAAAGAAAGCTTCAAGAAAAATGCCTTCAGAACAAAGAAGGGATTAATGGCGACCTGGGACGATAGTGAATCAGGATCATCAGAATCTGACTCTGATGAACAAGCCAACGTAGCATTTATGGCCACCACATCCAGCAGCTCAGATGAAGAATCTGAAGAGGTATTTTCTGAACTTTCTAGATCTGACTTAGAATCATGTTTATCAGAAACTCTTACCTCTCTTCAGAAATTAAAACAAAAAGTTAAAAGCATTAAAGGCCTTCTTAAAGCAAAATCTGAAGAATGTAGTGAACTTGAGACAACAATTCTAGCACATGAAGATACAATCAAATCTTTAACGTTAGAAAGAGATGGAGCTAAAACAAAAAGCTTAAAATTAGAAGAAGTGTTGTCTCAAGCACCACAAACTTCAAATGAAATTATTTATAAATATGAAGAAGCCTTTCAACAATTTCTGAAGAATGGGATAAATAGGAGTATTATGGCATCCATGATTTATGGAGTAGGTCAGAATAATAAAAGGGGAATTGGGTACGATTCTGATTCTGATAAAACTTCTACCAGTAACCAAATTAAATCACCTTTTTCATACCACTATACACACACACAAGAACACAAATTTAAAAATGCTAGAAGACCCAAAGTTGTAAGAAACTCTGGGAAAACTAATCTGAAAGGACCCAAGAGATTCTGGGTACCGAAAGATAAGATTATCTATGTTGCAGATATCCTATGCAGCAAAGTTCAGACACCAGTCATGGTACCTGGACTCTGGATGCTCGCGACATATGACGGGAAGAAAGTCTATGTTCCAAAGCCTGGAACTTAAAGACGCTGGCTTTGTAGGTTTCGGAGGAGATCAGAAAGGAAGGATCAGAGGCTCCGGAACTATTGGTAATGGTACTCTTCCCTCTATATCTGATGTTCTTTATGTAGAAGGATTAATGCATAACTTGTTATCCATAAGTCAATTAAGTGATAACGGTTATGATGTAATCTTTAATCAAAAAACGTGTAAAGCCATTAATCAGAACGATGGCTCTGTCCTTTTCACAGGCAAGAGGAAAAACAACATTTATAAAATAAATCTTTCTGATTTAAAAGATCAAAATGTTAAATGTTTAATGTCAGTTCACGAAGAGCAATGGGTATGGCATAGACGCTTAGGCCACATTAGCATGAGGAAACTTTCTCAGCTAACTAAACTTGAGTTAGTCAGAGGCTTACCTAAACTGAAGTTTTCTTCAGATGCTCTGTGTGAAGCTTGTCAGAAAGGAAAGTTTTCAAAAACATCTTTTAAAAAGAAAAATGTTGTTTCTACCTCCAAGCCTCTGGAGCTTCTTCACATTGACTTATTTGGTCCTGTGAAAACAGCATCAGTCAATGGAAAGAAGTATGGACTAGTAATCGTTGATGATTACAGCCGCTGGACATGGGTAAAATTCCTAAAGCACAAGAGTGAGTCTCACTCTGTATTCACCAGTTTCTGTTCTAAAGTGCAAAAAGAATTTGACTCCAAAATTATTAGAGTCAGAAGTGATCATGGTGGAGAATTTGAAAATAAAGATTTTGAAGAACTATTTGATTCAAATGGAATATCCCATGATTTCTCCTGCCCTAGAACTCCACAACAAAATGGAGTTGTAGAGAGGAAGAATAGGACACTCCAAGAAATGGCCAGAACCATGATCAATGAAACAAATGTAGCAAAGCACTTTTGGGCAGAAGCTGTAAATACAGCGTGTTACATTCAGAATAGAATCTCTATTAGACCTATTCTGGATAAGACTCCCTATGAACTGTGTAAGGGAAAGAAAACCCAACATTTCATATTTTCATCCTTTTGGATGCCTTTGCTTTATATTAAATACTAAAGAACATCTGAACAAGTTTGATTCCAAAGCACAGAAAGGTATTATGTTAGGATACTCAGAACGCTCTAAAGGCTACAGAGTATACAACACAGAAACCAAAATTGTGGAGGAATCAATTCATGTTAGATTTGATGATAAGCTTGACCCTGAAAAGTCAAAGCTAGTTGAAAAGTTTGCAGATTTAGAGATCACTCTGGTAGAATCTGAGAAAACTCCAGAAGCACCTGTCACTCCAGACTCTGAAGAAATTAAATCTCCAGAAATTCCAAGGAAAGTCAAGAGTCGTAGCAACGTATCTGAAGATTTGATTCTGGGAAACAAAGATGAACCTGTTAGAACCAGATCTACCTTCAGAACTTCTGAAGATATTCCTCTGGGACTAGTGTCTCTGATTGAGCCTACGTCCTGTGATGAAGCTCTTCAAGATAACGATTGGGTGGCAGCTATGCAAGAAGAGTTAGATCAATTCTCCAAGAATGATGTCTGGGATCTTGTTCCTAAACCCAGAGGCACTCATGTCATTGGAACCAGATGGGTTTTCAGAAACAAACTGAACGAGAAAGGAGAAGTTGTCAGAAACAAAGCACGACTGGTAGCTCAAGGTTTATAGTCAACAAGAAGGTATTGATTATAATGAAACTTTTGCTCCAGTCGCAAGGTTAGAGTCTATTCGTCTTCTTGTATCATTCGCTATTAATCACTCTATAAAATTATACCAAATGGATGTCAAGAGTGCATTTCTAAATGGTTATATTTCAGAAGAAGTGTATGTAAATCAACCTCCTGGTTTTGAAAACTCAAATTTTCCAGAACATGTTTTCAAACTTAAGAAATCCTTGTATGGACTTAAACAAGCTCCCAGAGCTTGGTATGAACGCTTAAGTAATTTTCTTCTGGAACAAAATTTTATCAGAGGGAAAGTTGATTCTACACTCTTCTGTAAAAATCATGAAAATGATCTCATGATATGCCAAATTTATGTTGATGACATTATTTTTGGTTCTGCTAATATCTCTGTTTGCCAAGAATTTTCTAAGTTAATGCAGGCAGAATTTGAAATGAGTTTAATGCAAGAACTGAAGTTCTTTCTGGGAATTCAAATCAATCAAACTCCAGAAGTCACGTACATTCATCAAAGCAAGTACATTAAAGATGTTCTGAAGAAGTTTGACATGACTGAATGCAACTCTGCAAAGACTCCCATGCATCCAACTTGCATTCTGGAGAAGGAAGAGGTAAGCAACAAGGTTTGTCAGAAGCTCTATCGAGGTATGATAGGCTCTCTTCTCTATCTGACTGCTACTCGTCCTGATATTCTCTTTAGCGTCTGTCTTTGTGCCAGATTCCAATCAGATCCTAGAGAATCTCATTTAACAGCTGTTAAGAGAATTCTTAAGTATCTGAAAGGAACTCCTAACCTGGGCCTGATGTATGAGAAAACATCAGAGTATAGGCTTTCTGGTTATTGTGATGCAGATTATGCAGGAGATAGAATAGAACGAAAAAGTACATCTGGAAATTGCCAGCTTCTGGGAAACAATCTAATCTCCTGGGCTAGCAAAAGACAGTCAACTATCGCTCTGTCAACTGCAGAAGCAGAATATATCTCAGCATCACTGTGCACAACTCAGATGCTCTGGATGAAACATCAGCTAGAAGATCTACAAATCTTTGAGAGTAACATTCCTATCCTTTGTGATAATACTGCTGCTATTTGTTTAAGTAAGAATCCCATTCTACATTCCAGAGCCAAACACATAGAAATAAAACATCATTTTATTAGAGACTATGTTCAGAAAGGGATAGTAACGCTGAAGTTCATTGATACAGAACATCAATGGGCAGATATCTTTACTAAGCCTCTAGCTGAAGACAGATTTCGTTTCATCTTAGAAAATCTGAACATTAAAAATTGTCCTGAGTAAAATTTGGCTCTGAACATGTAAAATGAGACTCTGATAAAAACAAATATACTTCTGCCTCTGACTCTGATACTTCTACCAAGTTAAGAAGATATCTGAGTTAGAAATCTTCAGAAATCCTTTGGTATTCCTGAAGATCAGATACATCAACACGTGGGGAACATGCGTCTAAACCTTAGAACTTCTAGACAGCTGTCAAGAGAAATCAAAGGTCAGAACGCTTGAAATCTCCTCGAGCAGTGTGCTTACTGTTGGGATTAGACATTCATTTATTAGCTATAATCATTTTCCTCCCCTAGCGTGCAAATCTTGTGTTCTGTTCCAACGCAATTAAATGTGTCGTTTTGCATGTGTTTTTACCCTTAGTATATAAACACTTTTCTCACATTTCACACACTTATCACTCTCACTCACTCTTAAACCCTAAACCCTCTCTCGAAGTTTTCTCTGCAACCTTCTCAGTTCTTCATCATCTTCATCATGAATCCTCAAGAACAAGCAGTTTTTAACTTCTCCCAACAAATGGAAGCTGCTTCTAAACCCCAAACCTCAAACACTCAAACACCCATGGTTGTAGATGTCACCACGACCCCAGTTTACAAAGAACCTCACATTTTGGAACGCGAACAACACATAAACCTTTCAACTCCCTTTGAAGGTTTGGATGTTCTATGTGAATCGCTGGTAGATTTTGAAAATTTGAGAAGAAATGACGTTGATTTAACTGAAGATCTTCGCAAGCAAGGTTGGGAAAACTACTTCAACAGATTGTATGGTCCAATCTATCCTCTTCTGGTGAAGGAGTTCTGGAGATGTGCAGATGCTGATGACCAGTTCATCGTTTCTTTTGTTCTGGGTGTGAAGATTGTCATCACTGAAGCATCGATTGCTTCCTTGCTAAACATGGAGAGAACTGGAGGTAAAAGGATTTACAACATTCCTCCAAGGTCCAAGCGCATCACAGAAGTCATTAACCCTACAATCTTCAAAGCAAATGTTGAAGGAAACCCCTCTAAGAACAAGGAGCTTCATCAGAACCTCCGAGTTTGGCTGAAGATTATTCTGGGAACAATCCATCATCGTCCAGCCTCCAACTCTTCAGATTATATCAACGCTGATCAGAAATGCATCCTCTACTGTATTCAGAAGGGTATTCCGATCAACCTCCCTGTTCTCCTCTTCAGATATCTGAGGGATTCAGTCAGAGAAACCCAGGAATAATATGAAGCCCAGATCCTACGTTCCTCTGGGAAGATTGCTCTCTGACAATCTTCATTGAGCATGGACTGGTAGATGCTCTGGAGAAGACCAGATGTATGGATGATCTGGCAATTGACGTTGGAAAGCCTCTGAATGCCAAAAATCTGAGGAGTATGGGAATCATCAAAGACATCAGAGTCAAGCCCACTATGAATGTGACCTGGGAAGCTCTGAAGGATCAGAGGAAGATGCCTCATGGCCTTGAAAGGTTCTTCAAGAATGAACCCAGAGATGCCATTGCCATCTACCTTCAGGATCGTCTGGATGAAGGCATTGATGTTTCTGATTTCCGCCTAGAAGACTGTCTGGACTCTGTAGAAGATCTGGTCAGATACAAAAGAGGCCTTTCTGAGAAGAAGATAGCTGAGGAAGCAAGGAAGGCAAAGAAACCCAGAATTGGAGAATCCTCTGGAACCAAAGCTCCTCTGAAAGTCTCTTCTTCTTCTGGTAAGTCCATTCCTCCTGTCTCTTCTGAATCTGTAATGGCTTCCTCTAACCCTCTCTCCTCTCAACCAATATATACCACCTCTGAAATACCACCTCAATCACCAGAACCTCTCAACCTCCACCTGTTCTAAAAATTGCCCGTAACTTCACAACAACCTCTGACCCTAATCAACTATATCACCACAGCTCTTCATCATCCTCTGAGTATGAATCACCCCCTTACCTTTCCCCTTCTTCTAACCAAGAGTCCTCTGATCATGAGTCCTCTGATCAAGAACACTCTGACCCAAACTCCCCAACAATAGCTGAAATTTATGCTAAAAATTTCGCCCCACAAACTCAAACACAAACTGAAGTAACCTCTCCCCTCCGAACTTCTATTCCACAACAAACAACCACCATTACCTCTGAAAATCAAACTTCCCTTCCACCACAAACAACCACCACACCCTCTGAAACTCAACCATCTGTAATTCGCCCATCTGAACCTTATATCACTCCACCATTAATTCCCGCTGTACCTAGCCCAGACTCTGACCCATTAGATGTAAACCCACTCTATGCTTCATCCCCCAGTCTTCAACCAGACCCAGATTCTGAACTTCAACCAGAAGCAGAATCTGAACCCCAGCCAGAACCAGAAACTGAACCTCAACCTCTAAATCTCAGCCCTCAAAACTCTCCACCTCATTCACCTGAACCTGAACCTAAAATTATCATACCTACCCTTGAGGAGGCCATTATACAGGTTGCAGAATCCTCAGTCCAGAAGATCAAGTCTCTGGCTAAAAATTCTGAAGTCAGTGATGATCCTAAATCTGTTAGGACACACTGGAACAGAGTTATTAGTTGGATGACCTCTGAGTCTTATAGGCTGAAGAGTATCTCTGAACAAGTCAGAAATGGCTACATCAGAGACTCTGAGGAAAGACTCCAAGAGAGATTGGCTAGAGAAGCTGAGGCCAAAAGATTAGAGGAAGAGAGACTGGCTAGGGAAGCTGAGGCCAAGAGATTAGAAGAAGAAAGATTGGCTAAGGAAGCTGAAGAAGAAGCTAAGAGATTGGAAGAAGAACGCCTGGCAAAGGAAGCAGAACTTCTGAGAATTCAGGAAGCTGAAGCCAAGGCTAAGGCAGATGCAGAAGCCCAAGCTGCTGCTGAAGCTGAAACTCAGCAGGCTCTGATTCAGGGGGAGTCTTCCTCTGCGATCCCTCTGATTCTTAACACTCTGAAGGAGATCAAGCAAGATCAGAAAGAGATCAAGCAAGATCAGAGTGAGCTCCGGGCAAGGATGGACAAGCAAGACGCTCTGAATGAAAACCTCCAGAATATGTTTGCTATGCTACTACAGAGACTGCCTCCTCCTCCAAACCCTTAGGCACTTAGGATTTCTTTTGTTTGCCTAGTGTTTTTGCTTCTGTCTTTTCTTTTTTAGCTCTGATATTTCTTTGAATCTGTTGTTTTTGACTGCTGTTTGCCTTTGTGCTTGTTAATGAAGTGTTTTTCTTTTTTTTTTTTATGTTTTATGCCTTTTTGATTATGCCAAAAAGGGGGAGAAATTATTAAATAGCTCTGATGAAAACTATGTCTAAAACCTTAAGCATTCTGCAACAATTGTAGAAATAGTTCTGATATAAATAGCTCTGATTAAATAATAGCTCTGATTAAATAACTCTAACTTTAAAGTTAAGCATTTGCAGAAAGTTTTCAGAAACCTAATTACTTGGAAAGCTCTGGTAAGAACTTCTGAACTCCCTAGCGCTAACTCAGGGGGAGCTTTTGTCTATCTGATCTAATATTTTTCATGTTTCATCTGATAATTTTATTTGTTTTGTCATCATCAAAAAGGGGAGATTGTAAGAACAAAAATAGTTCTACAATAGATTCCATGATTTTGATGATAACAAAGGATGAAACCAAAAATGGCACCCTAACGAAAAGTTTCTAAGTGTGCAGGGTTCTAAAGAAAGAAGAAATAAATCTGATGATGTCATCAGATGCAAAACAAGATCAGATGCAAAATCTCAAGTATCAGAAGCATCTAAAGAGAAGTCTCGTTTTAAGAAGCTCTGACTCTGGACAAAACTGCAAGTATCAGAAGCATCTGAACATGAAGTAAAGTCTAGAAGCTCTGACTCTGAACAAATGCCTTCTGTAAATTCTGAAGTTATCAGCGATTTCTGAACTCTCAAGAGATAACATCAGAAGCCAATTTCTCCAGATACACAAAGACTCTAATCAGAATTGTTAATCATGATGAAGTAACGTTTAAGCCAAGTTAAAGTTCTGCAAATGGATTTCCTCAATTAGAAAGAGACGTTAATCTCCACTTCCAAGAGAAAAGATACTAATTGTGGTAAGTAGTCACTTCTAAGTGAAAAAGTCTACTGCAGAAGCTATAAATGGAATGGCGTAATTACATCTCAATATCCAACAGATTCAACGCTACTTCAACTCTACTTCAACTCCTATAAATAGAGAAGAAATCTCATTCAGTATATACGAAGAAATCACTAGCCAAAACTATACTGAAATCATATCACGCTCAAGAAAAACATCTTTGTTCTTCAAAGATTTTCACTAAGCTTTTGCTTATCAAGTGAAAATTTGTTCTTAAATTTGTAATATTTGCTTTCTTAGAAGCACTCTAGATTACACATCTTGTATCTTATTTTTATTTGATTTCCTCAAGTGACTCTTTGTAGTCTGTAGACTTGAGAGGACTAAGAGATTTTCTTCTCTCTTAGGGGTTGTTTGTAATCTTTCAAGATTAGTGGATTAAGTCCTTGTTGAAGGCGAAATCACCTTGGCCGGGTGGACTGGAGTAGCTTTGTGTTATAAGCGAACCAGTATAAAATCTTTGTGTGATTTCATTTTGCAAAAGCGCTTATTTTTTCAAACAATTCAAACCCCCCCTTTCTTGTTTTTCTCA
The DNA here is from genome assembly GCF_024323335.1 of Lathyrus oleraceus. NCBI lineage: Eukaryota > Viridiplantae > Streptophyta > Magnoliopsida > Fabales > Fabaceae > Lathyrus > Lathyrus oleraceus. The sequence continues at coordinate 411,131,986 of NC_066584.1, forward strand.
CCTTCACTATTCCTGTAATTAAATGCCATAAAGTTCAGGGTTCCGGAGATCATGCTGCTGTCAAACTCAAAACCCGTAGCCGCTCGCTAGCACATCGCTAAGCGAGCCTGTAGCGAGCACTCGCTAAGCCTTCGCTAGGCGAAGCAGGAGCGAACGGGACAGTGGCTGTTTTGTTTCTTTTCTGTTCGGCTTTATGTTTATCTAATCAAGATTTATTATAATTCTGCATTATTTGGCCTGACTTTAGGACTGTTGTGTTTATTTTGTGGTGCAATTTTCAATTGTACTTTATCTCGATGTTCTAACCCGTGTGCTGAATTGTGTAAAGGCTTACATATTCCCGAGGAAACGGCCGGTTAGGTATTCCACTTTATGTGTGGGATACCCTTATGGAGATGGATTCTGAATTACTTAATTTTAATGTGGAGATTCATCCTAAATTATCTAGCTGATTTTAATGTATTGATTTCATCGATTTTATTGTGGACCTAATTATTTAATCGATTACGGCTATCTAATTAATTGTAAAACTTTGCCTTTAAATATGCGATCTTGGACCTCTCTTTGTTACCCTACGATTATTACGGTATTATGGTCATGTCCCGCGAATGTGGGGATGCACTTAGCAAAGACCCTTCGGTTAAATCATCATAGTCCCTCGAATGTTGCCTTTGTCCCTCGATGACCCTTCGGTGTAGCCTACGGTTAAATGATGATAGTCCCTTCGAATGCTAAGGTATCCTTACAACCGTTGCTTTCAATGACCAATCGATGACCCTACGATGACCCTTTTACATCCAAAGGATAAAACTACTTATTTCTCAATAATAAGGACGGTTTTACCCTCACAAGGATAGGAAATGCCCATCAAGACCTTGGGTGGGTATAACTCTTAATTGCTTACTCACAATTTAAAAATACTTTTCACACTTCACAAATACTAGAAAATCACCACTTGGTATACATTCATACTAGAATCATTACTGAGTTATATTTTTCTAAACCATTTTCAAAACTAAACGAGATAACCACTTTGTATACATTCATACGAGAATCATTACAAAGTTAAATTCTCTTTTTCAAAACGTTTTCTAAACAATTCACGAACACTTTTTCAGACAAGAAAAATAATATAAGTGATCAAGCAATTAAGAGCCCATGGATAACCATGGATACAAAGGGTGCTAACACCTTCCCTTTGTATAATGTACCTCCCGAACCCAAAATCTAATTAAGGTCTTTCCTGTTCTTTTCCACCTTTCCTTATTGGATAAAAGAAAAGTCGGTGGCGACTCTTGCTAACCGCGACATTTGCTTTCCAAAGCAAAAACACATAAAGTCAGTTCACCGTATTACACTCAGCGTTGAAGACAGATTGTTGCATCCGTCCAACCCCCTATGTCTAAAAGGGAGATGGCGGACATGTTCATGAACACTCTTCAAGGCAATTATATTGAGAGATTGGCTGTTTGCCCGTCAATCAGCTTTGCAGAGATAGTAATTGTTGGAGAAAGAATCGAGAGTCTGTTAAAGATGGGCCGAATTCAAGACAATAGTGCTTCCAACTCATCAGGTCCCAAGAGACCGTTTGCTGGTAACGGTCAGCGAAGAAAAGAAGGCGAGACAAGCGCTGTGTATGCCGGCAAAGGAAGGAGTAAAGGACGCCCTAATTACTATCAAGATCAAGTGGCCGCAGTCAGCATTCCAACACTTGTTCCTCAACTGCAATATCATCCGCAACAACAACCCAGGTACAACAATCAACAACAAGGAGGTAATCCGGGTCAGCAGAGACATTATCAACAACGTCCAAGGCAGACGGACCGGGTCATCGAGCCAATCCCAATGCCTTATTCAGTATTACTTCCCAAGCTGATTGACATGAATCTGGTTACATTGAGAACTCTGGCCCCACCAATCGATCCCAATAATTTGCCTAGAGGTTATGATGTCAACGCCAGATGTGCTTTTCACTCCAACGCACCTGGCCATACTACAGATAATTGCAAGGCTCTCCAGTTAAAGGTACAAGATTTGAGAGATGCCCAGACTATCAATTTTGCTCCGGTGCCTAATGTTATCCAGAACCCGATGCCGGCTCACGGCGGGCAGGGGATTAATGTTGTCGAAGTGGTTAAAGCTGGTAATGCCCAAGGCTGGGGCAAATTTGTGGAGCCAGTCATCAAAGAAGACAAGTTTGGATTGGGGTATGCTCCGGGATCTCAGAAGAATGAAACCGGTACTCTCTCCAGCGGGGGTTTGGTTTCTCCCCACATCGTCAATGCTGCAGATGAAGACAAGGCTGACAGCGACTGTGACTTAGATAGCTGGATTCGCCCGTGTGTCCCGGGAGAAAAGCTCGACAATTGGTCGTCTGAAAAAACCGTCCGGGTTACTCTACTGAAAGAGTGATTTTTATTGTTTTCCTTTATTACATGCATAATAAAGTCTTACACTTTGCCCAAGGTGTAACGGCTCATTTGTAGGGCCATCCATTTAGTTACATTTCGCAATTATTTTTATCATTAATAAAGGACGGCTTTTGCAAACAATTTTGTGTTCTCTTTCTTTCAGTTTTTTTTACTTTTTACAAAAAAAATGGCAATGTTTCTTTTTTCGTTTTTCCTTTCTTTCAAAAAAAAATCTCTCATTCTAAGGTAAAGCATGATCCTCCATCATGCAGAGCCGACCACTCGGATCTCACTGCTAACGACACTGCTATGGCCAAGTATGACTTCGACAATCCTATCTATCAAGTCGAAGAAGGGGCTGAGGAAGATTGTGAATTGCCTGAAGGGTTAGCCAGATTGTTGAAACAGGAGGACCGAGCTATTACACCTTATCAGGAGGTGGTTGAGACCATCAACGTTGGTACCGAAGACGACAAGAAAGAAATCAAGATCGAGGCCAGTCTACAGGCCGAGAGAAAAAAACCGTTGATCATGTACTTGACTGTGTTAGAAAGGTCAATGGGTTGTGTGCTCGGTCAGCATGACGAGTCAGGTCGAAAAGAGCATGCAATATACTACCTTAGCAAAAGTTTACCGACTGTGAACAAAGATACTCATTGCTCGAGAAAACTTGTTGCGCTTTGGCATGGGCTGCTCGCCGACTAAGACAGTATATCTTGACTCACACGACTCTATTGATATCAAAAATGGATCCAGTCAAGTATATTTTTGAAAAGCCATCACTTACCGGAAAGGTTACTAGGTGACAAATGATACTGACAGAGTATGACATCCAATACACTTCACAAAAAGCCATCAAGGGAAGTGTCTTGTCAGACTATCTTGCAGAGCAACCGATTGATGATTACCAACCTATGAGGTTTGACTTTCCTGATGAGGACATCATGTTCTCAAATCGAAAGATTGAGAGGAACCACTCCCGGAGGAGGGGCCTGACCCTGAATCCAAATGGGTTATGATGTTTGATGGGGCGGTCCACGTCAATGGTCGCGGAGTTGGTATAGTGTTGATCACACCGGAAGGGGGTTCATATGCCATTTGGTGCCAGAATAACTTTTCCCTGCACCAACAATGAAGCCGAATACGAAACTTGTATCCTAAGTGTCATACCCCGATTTTGGTCCTGAATTTTTTCCTTTTTTTCATTTTTATTTGGCACTTGGCCTAAGGTTCATTTGCATACATTCATTCCCAAATCCATATTTTTGTTACACATTGGTCATTGTCTATGCCTTTTTGATCATGGTGCTTTTGATTATAAAATGGATTTTAATCTTTTGACTTTTTTTAATTTTCAATTTGATTTTAATTTCGAATTAAGTTTAATTCCAAATTTCAATTTAATTTTAATTGTTATTTTTACTAATGATTCAAACTCTAATTGATTTTAATTTTCAAATAAATGTTAGAATTGATATCAAAGTAATTTTAACAAATTATGAATTAATATTGATTTTAATTTGGTTTTTTACTGACTTTTTATTATTATTTAAATTGATATTTAAATTAGTCTTGAATTATTTCTAAAAATCCATTTTATAACCAAACATGATCCATTTTTCATCCATAGTTCATCCCAAATCAAAATAGCACATACACACATTTCATAACATTTAGCTTTCAAACAGTTCCAAACTCATTTTCATACATACATTTTCATGTCCAATTACATTCAATTACCATTGCATATCCATTTCCAAATTCATTTCTAAAATCCATATCCAAATTTCTTAAACCCACATTTAAATCCATTTTTTTTCCAATCCAATAACCCAACTCTATTTTTAAAAACTTTTTTTTCAAACTATATCCAAATCCAACATTAACATACATTAAAATAATAGCAATTAGAAAAAAGCAAACAAAACGCTACAACCACACTACTACACCAAGCCTAGCGGCCAAGGGAGCAGCTACAAGATGCCAAACCAACACTTCCAACCGCACAAGCCAAGGCAAACAACTAGTTGCAACTCAGACAACCGCACATAAGTTACGACTTCCAAACAAAGCAATTAAACCAGCTGCAAAACAACAATAGAAGTACATCATGAAAGCAGCACATTAAGCCAAGCCGCACATCCCAGAACTACGTAAGCCTTGATTTCTCTTTTGAGATACGTAGGAGCAGGATTCGTAAATCTTGTCAGGCCCACTAATAAAAAACTTAGGTTTAGCCCTTCGTCAAAAATCCAAAAATATTCTTCTCTCTTATATTCTTTCTTTTCCCACCTAATAAACCGAAAAGCCTAACATTTCAAACTAACATTAACGCACACAACTGACCTAATGGTTCCCGTTGAGTACAACGGACTTGAGGGGTGCTAATACCTTCCCCTTGCGTAATCGACTCCCGAACCCTGATATTGGTTGCGATGACCATATCTTATCCTTTCTTTTGTCTTGGGTTTTATCGATATTTCCCCTTTCCTTTTTAGGAATAAATAAAGTTCGGTGGCGACTCTGTTTAGTCCATCATTGCGAGCGTGCGATCGCGCTTCGCTTTGAAGTCGTATCCCCATTTTTTCGAGGTGCGCCATATGGCGACTCTGCTGGGGAGTACTCAAAGTGAAAGTTGATAAACAATATTCAGAGTACAAGAGATTTCGGTAGTAAGTTCACATATGACTTACCAGACCTGAATAAGGAAGAAAATGCATAACAGGTTCAGACACAACAAAACAGGTTCATATATGACCTGACAATGCTGGGGAATAATCATGGAGAATAACTCTTCAGAACAGGTTCATGTATGACCTGACACCGGAATAAAGCTCAATAACAGGTTCATATATGACCTGAATAGCATTGAACAAACATAGGGAAAAAATCTTCAGAACAGGTTCAAGTATGACCTGATACCGGAATAAGGGTTCAACAACAGGTTCATACATGACTTGAATGGTATTGAACAAATAGAGAAAAAATCTTCAGTACAGGTTCATGTATGACCTGACACCGGAATAAAAGCTCAACAACAGGTTCATACATGACCTGAATAGTATTGAACAAAAATTGGAAAAACTCTTCAGAGCAGGTTTAAGTATGACCGGACCCCGGAATAAAAGCTCAACAACAGGTTCATACATGACCTGAATAGTATTGAACAAAAATTGGAAAAACTCTTCAGAGCAGGTTCAAGTATGACCGGACCCCGGAATAAAAGCTCAACAACAGGTTCATACATGACCTGAATAGTATTTAACAAAAATTGGAAAAACTCTTCAGAGCAGGTTCAAGTATGACCGGACCCCAGAATAAAAGCTCAACAACAGGTTCATACATGACCTGAATAGTATTGAACAAAAATTGGAAAAACTCTTCAGAGCAGGTTCAAGTATGACCTGACCCCGGAATAGCAACAATTGGACTTTGACCGTAAGCAATGGACTACAACCAGCTTTTAACGGATTTTGCCAACAACAATTGGACTTGAAAATGACTGCGAAAACCGGATGTTGGTTTAAGGATACCAAAGACAAACTGGAATTAGAGGTCCAAGGACATAGGATCAACAGCGAGACCTAGGTCAATGCACAATGAGCACGAAATACCTTTCGGCTATGCATGATTTGAATGCATGATATATGAATGATCATGATTATGAGAATGCTGACACTTGGCAGATTGGGTGTTTGTAGGGACAGAGATTCTGATTCCTCAACACCAATAACTCATACCCGTACAATTAACAGGCGCATTTAGAGGAGAAACTATCATGATTGACAGTTATAAATAACCAAAGGTCCATCCTTCTAGAGGATTAATAAGTTGTACTCCATGGGGACTTTTGTTGGTGATCCTGGAGTATTCATGCAATCTTGAGGCTTTTGGTGAAACAAATGATTTTCCTTCGATTTTCACATGTATCAAAGTAAATTTGCTCTAAGTTTCAAATTCTTTTTCTAAGTTTCAAAACTTCATTATTAACAAATAAATGACATTTTGCATAACAAAGAAAAGCATAGATGAACACAAACTAACAATGATTGGGAAAAACTTGTATTTTATTCACGAATGGTAGCACACAAATGGCGTAGCTCCCTAGAGTGTTACAATTTTTTTGAAAATGGCAATAAGGAAAGGTTTACATTGAATTCAGTGACCCCTAACATCCTTAATAGATATGATCCCCCAAAAACCTTGCTCCTAAGGGGAGTGACTGGATTAATCTTCCACTTCAAATTCTTAGGCGTTAATCAGTAACAACTGATGCAGTTTATGCCTTTATGCCCCTAACTTTTGCCTGGATCGCCCTTTCGGGTTTTCAATCCACCAGGGCGCTCTTTTTTGCCTAAGTCGCCTTTTCAGGTTTTCAACTTAGCGAGCTACCATTTTTATTCATCCCTAACTTTTGCCTGGACCGCCCTTTCGGGTTTTCAGTCCACCGGGGTACCCTTTTTGCCTAAATCGCCCTTTCAGGTTTTCGATTTAGCGGGTTTTTATTAGGCATAGTATTTTTTAACTGCATCAGAGTTCACGGGGTGTGAGAGTTCTTCATCATCCATAGTTGTGAGAATCAAGGCACCTCCGGAGAAAACTTTCTTTACAACATATGGGCCTTCATAATTAGGAGTCCACTTCCCACGTGAGTCTTTGTGTATTGGCAAGATCTTCTTAAGCACGAGGTCTCCTTCTCTGAATTCCCGAACACGTACTTTCTTGTCAAAAGCCCTTTTAAGCCGTTTTTGGTATAATTGTCCATGGCACAAAGAAGTCAATCGCTTCTCATCTATGAGGTTCAACTGATCAAATCTATTTTGAATCCACTCAGCCTCTTCTAGCTTGGTCTCCATCAAGATTCGCATTGAAGGTATCTCCACTTCAATTGGGAGAACTACTTCCATCCCATATACCAAAGAGAACGGGGTTGCCCCTGTTGAAGTGCGGACGGAAGTCCGGTATCCATGCAGTGCAAAGGGTAGCATTTCGTGCCAATCCTTATAGGTTTTTACCATTTTCTACAGGATCTTCTTGATGTTTTTATTAGCGGCTTCAACAGCGCCATTCATCTTTGGACGATATGGTGAAGAGTTATGGTGCTCAATCTTGAAGCTCTCGCATAACTCTTTCATGGTCTTATTGTTCAGATTCGTCCCATTATCTGTGATGATCCGACTTGGAATCCCATAACGGCAAATGATCTCTTTCTTGAGGAACCGTGCAACCACTTGCTTTGTCACATTAGCGTAAGAGGCGGCTTCTACCCATTTGGTAAAGTAATCAATGGCAACCAGGATGAAGCGGTGACCATTGGAAGCTTTAGGCTCGATGGCGCCAATCATGTCGATGCCCCACATTGAGAAAGGCCAAGGTGACGTCAAAAAATTTAGAAGGGTCGGAGGCACGTGTACTTTGTCGGCATATATTTGGCATTTATGACATTTTCTAGCATAATTGAAACAGTCAGATTCCATGGTCAACCAGTAATAACCAGCTCTCAAAATCTTCTTGGCCATGGCATGCCCATTGGCATGAGTTCCAAAGGATCCTTCATGAATCTCCTTGATCAACAGGTCCGCTTCACGTCCATCCACGCATCTGAGCAGAATCATGTTGTGATTCCTCTTGTACAACACATCATTGCTTAAGAAGAATTTGGATGCTAACTTCCTCAATGTTTTCTTGTCCAGGGTTGTTGCATCTGTTGGATATTCTTGATTTTGCAAAAAGCATTTGATGTCATGAAACCTGGCGCACCTCGAAAAAATGGGGATACGACTTCAAAGCGAAGCGCGATCGCACGTTCGCAATGATGGACTAAACAGAGTCGCCACCGAACTTTATTTATTCCTAAAAAGGAAAGGGGAAATATCGATAAAACCCAAGACAAAAGAAAGGATAAGATATGGTCATCGCAACCAATATCAGGGTTCGGGAGTCGATTACGCAAGGGGAAGGTATTAGCACCCCTCACGTCCGTTGTACTCAACGGGAACCATTAGGTCAGTTGTGTGCGTTAATGTTAGTTTGAAATGTTAGGCTTTTCAGTTTATTAGATGGGAAAAGAAAGAATATAAGAGAGAAGAATATTTTTGGATTTTTGACGAAGGGTTAAACCTAAGTTTTTTATTAGTGGGCCTGACAAGATTTACGAATCCTGCTCCTACGTATCTCAAAAGAGAAATCAAGGCTTACATAGTTCTGGGATGTGCGGCTTGGCTTAATGTGCTGCTTTCATGATGTACTTCTATTGTTGTTTTGCAGCTGGTTTAATTGCTTTGTTTGGAAGTCGTAACTTATGTGCGGTTGTCTGAGTTGCAACTAGTTGTTTGCCTTGGCTTGTGCGGTTGGAAGTGTTGGTTTGGCATCTTGTAGCTGCTCCCTTGGCCGCTAGGCTTGGTGTAGTAGTGTGGTTGTAGCGTTTTGTTTGCTTTTTTCTAATTGCTATTATTTTAATGTATGTTAATGTTGGATTTGGATATAGTTTGAAAAAAAAGTTTGTAAAAATAGAGTTGGGTTATTGGATTGGAAAAAAAATGGATGTAAATGTGGGTTTAAGAAATTTGGATATGGATTTTAGAAATGAATTTGGAAATGGATATGCAATGGTAATTGAATGTAATTGGACATGAAAATGTATGTATGAAAATGAGTTTGGAACTGTTTGAAAGCTAAATGTTATGAAATGTGTGTATGTGCTATTTTGATTTGGGATGAACTATGGATGAAAAATGGATCATGTATGGTTATAAAATGGATTTTTAGAAATAATTCAAGACTAATTTAAATATCAATTTAAATAATAATAAAAAGTCAGTAAAAAACCAAATTAAAATCAATATTAATTCATAATTTGTTAAAATTACTTTGATATCAATTCTAACATTTATTTGAAAATTAAAATCAATTAGAGTTTGAATCATTAGTAAAAATAACAATTAAAATTAAATTGAAATTTGGAATTAAACTTAATTCGAAATTAAAATCAAATTGAAAATTAAAAAAAGTCAAAAGATTAAAATCCATTTTATAATCAAAAGCACCATGATCAAAAAGGCATAGACAATGACCAATGTGTAACAAAAATATGGATTTGGGAATGAATGTATGCAAATGAACCTTAGGCCAAGTGCCAAATAAAAATGAAAAAAAGGAAAAAATTCAGGACCAAAATCGGGGTATGACACTAAGACTTGAGGAAGCCGTCAATATACAGATTAAAACCCTGGATGTATACGGGGATTCAGCTTTGGTCATCAATCAAACCAACGGGAAATGGTGCTATGCTGGAACTACGTACCCAGAATTGACGTATCTCGGTCAGAGACGAATGAAGAAAGCATTTGGTCAGAAAGTGCGCCCTCGGGGGTATCAAGTCGTTGAATTGGTACTCAAAAGATTTCTTCCTCCCAACACAGATCACAGGGGCAAATGGACACCGAACTATGAGGGTCCTTACGTGGTTAAAAGGATTTTCTATGGCGGAGTTTTGATGCTAACAACCATGGATGGCGAAGGATTCCCGTCCCCTGTCCACTCAGACGCAGTTAAAAAATACTTCGCATAAAATAGACCCGCTGGACGATAAAAAGAATAGTCCAGGCAACAAAAAAAAAAGGGGCATCCCGACGAACCAAAAAAAAAAGAATAAAGAGGTTCGGGCAAAAATTAGGGATATATAAAAAAAAAAGAGTACACCCGGTGAGTCGAAAACCCAAAAGGGCGGCTCAGGCAAAAATGGGTATCCCGGTGGATTGAAAACCCGAAAAGGGGGCGATCTAGGCAAAAGTTAGGGAATAAGCGAATGACTATGATCTGAGTTCATCAGTGTTATATCACCGTTTCATTCAATCCGGCAATCTTCGAAGGTTAAAGATCGACTAATCATCCACTTCAGAAAGCAAGATGAGCAGAGCATCTTGAGGACATACGAGCCATAGCAGAGTCGAAACTCAGTGGGACCCCGTTTCCACATTGTCATTAGGATAGTTCTCTTTTTATAGCGATCACCTCTTTTCAGGGATCAGCTTCCTGATACCCTCGCCTATTCCTGGCACAAATTTTCTCCCCAGTAAGAGTCGAATAATTCAGTTAAAGAGCCTCTTTATTTTTCATTTATCAGTTTGTTTGCAAAAATGTCCGAATTTTTGATAAAACATATTGCATATGAACATAATGGTGGCTTTTGCAGATGATATGCACAGGAAAACATTTAAAATTGCTTTGAATGTGCTTAATCCCGAACGGTGAATTCAAACCGAGTAATTCCCCCGAGGCATACGTGTATTTTTGGTTGCAGGTCACAGGAACCGGATGCCAAGTCATGAATCCTCATCCCCAAGCAGTTGACAAAGTCTCTCCTCAGCAGAGCATGTTCCCCAACAGAGTTGACAGTATCCCGACTGTCTAGCCCCAACAGAGTTGACAGTATCCAGACTGTCTATCCCCAGTAGAGTTGACAGTATCCAGACTATATATCCCCAGCGGAGTTGACAGTGTCAGACTGTATCTTCCTAGCAACAGCGGAGTGGTTGCATACCCAACGGACAAGAGGGTGGTGTTCCCAGTGTTCATCTCATCCCCAACAGATTATTTTTAACAGATTTGTTAATCCCCAGCTTGAGGGCGATTAGCAAGTTCATATCCCCAGCAAAGGTCGTTTCCTACGACATTTCCCCAGGAAGGGTTTTCCCCACAGACTCTCCTCACAGAGCCTCGCCGAACAAAGTTTCCATAGTTTATACTCCCCCCGCAAGGTCAACTTTTCAAGCAGCCAATTTATTTTTGGTGGCTCATTGGTCCCGGCAGACGGATCATTCCCCACAGAGCATTCAAGGATTGATACAGCGATCTGTTCCCTACCGGAGTTTGCTTCCCCAAGCAGATTTCTTTTTACACCATGCATAACATTTGCATTTGCATGCATATCATATCAAGCATACACATAAGCTGATAAACAGGTTCTTCCAAGCAGACTAAAGAATTACTTTACAACCAAGGTCATGAGATCCAGCCAGAGGATCAAGCGTGAGTGATCCAGCCTGAGGGTCGTTTTGAAGATTCAGCCTGAGAATCGTTTTCCAGTGATCCAGCCTGAGGGTCATTTTGAAGATTCAGCCTGAGAATCGTTTTCCAGTGATCCAGCCTGAGGGTCATTTTGAAGATTCAGCCTAAGAATCGTGTTCCAGTGATCCAGCCTGAGGGTCATTTCAAAGATTCAGCCTGAGAATCGTGTTCCAGTGATCCAGCCTGAGGGTCATTTCGAAGATTCAGCCTGAGAATCGTGTTCCAGTAAGCCAGCCTAAGGCTCAATTTGAAGATTCCCCAGTGAAGTCGCCTACAAGCTTTATTTCCCCAGCAAGCCTAAGTCTAATTGAGGAGTCGTTACAACATGTTCTAGCCCGAAGAATATGTACGAAGCCCAAAAGTGGAATATTCTCGAAGCTGCATATCTAATATGAAGGTTGGGTGTAGATTTCAAAAGAGGGTCAACCAACGCATGCCTCAGATTCGGGATCCTAATGACGGGAATTTATCATCAAAATAATCCAGATCTAGCCAGAAGATCGAAGTAGATTCAGCCAGAGAATCGAAACAAAGGAGATCTAGCCAGAAGATCGAAGAAGATCTAGCCAGAAGATCGAAGTCAGGTCTAGCCCGAAGACCGGAAATAGATTCAGCCAGAGAATTGAAATAATTCAGATCTAGCCAGAAGATCGAAGTCAGGTCTAGCCCGAAGACCGGAAATAGATTCAGCCAGAGAATCGAAACAATTCAGATCTAGCCAGAAGATCGAAGTAGATTCAGCCAGAGAATCAAAGGAAATAGATTCAGCCAGAGAATCGGAACGGAGGAGATCTAGCCAGAAGATCGAAGAAGATCTAGCCAGAAGATCAAAATCGTGTCCAGCCCGAGGATCAAAATTAATATCCAACCAGAGGACTAAATTGAGTATAGGTTCAGCCAGAGGATCGAAACTCCAGATTAAGCCAGAGGATCGGAAGAAAAATAAACAGCGTGGTGTATTTCCGCGTTTTTGTGGTGTTCTCAGAGCACAAAATTTTCGGTCTGTCTTTGGTATTCAATCACAGTTCACCCCGTTTGTCTGATAAGCTGTTCGCTTCCATCCTACTCGGTTTAGCTGATGATTGAATAGGGGCAGCTGTAACACCCCAAAATTTGCCCTCCTCATTCATGCATTCATTTAGCATTTCATATTGCATTTCATCATGTCAATCAGAATTAGATCCGGAAAAAAAAAACGAAAAAAAAAAAACGAAAAGAAAAAAGAAAAAAAAAACGAAAAAAAAATTTACAAAAAAAATAAAATAATAATAATAATAATTTTTACCAAAAAAATAAATAAATAAAATATAATAAAATTTTTTGGACTTGGGTCTCTCTCATTTGAGCCCACAAAACCATGAAATTCAGTCTATAAATACCAAGGCTTCACTTGAGAAGAGAGAAGAGAAGCAAAATACTCTGAGGTTTCCTTGGAACAAAACCCTGAGGAAAAAGATAGTGAGAGAAGACCTAACGGAGTTCAGAGCAGCCTCCAAACCCCGAAGGGAACTCAGCTACACAGAATCGCCTCTGCCTCACATAAACCCTGAAGATTGTTTTGTAAACCTCACGGGTGCAACTCAATTTCAATCAAGCTCTCCAATCAGGTTTGCCTTTATTCCCATTACCTTTTGCTTTGAAGTTGAATACTCTGAATGTATGAGGTATGATGGATGAATTTCATTAGGTTTTTTCGCCCATGGGTTTAATATGTATATGAATGTATAAACAATGCCTTGAATGTTTAACCGTTTAATTTTTGAGTGTATGCCACAGGGTTTGAGGTTTTTGAAACCATACTGTTATTCATGAAAAAAATGCTTATGGTGTTTCACTAACCCTTTTGTTGAGTTTTTGTGAGAGCTCACATGACTTTTGCAGGGATAACTTGCGTGGTTTCCCACTTTATTTGTGGGATAACCCCTGGAGGTTCATTCCGATTATCTGTACTGACCCACTTTCTTTGATGATGTTAGCTTGGAAGGATCTCAGGGTTTCCCATTCCTCTAATTGCTGTTACTTCGGATCTTTATCCGCGTGGTACTTTTACATTTTTCCCGCATTTTACTGCTTTCCTAGCTGGAAGACCTCGATAGGAGGCAACGTTTGAGCCCCTTGGTGGCATTTTACTTTGAGATACATGTTTTGTGTTTTGTATTCATATCCCTGCAGGTAGCGCGGTTCCTTCGTCAAGGACTGCCTTTTTGCCCCCGAGCATCCCAAACCCTAAAACCCAAAGCAACACGTTAACTCCTTCTACTACAGGCGAGTAAGTCTCCAAAGGTCGAGCATCCGGTAGATTGCGTAGTAACGTCGTTCGCCCAAAACCCAATCCATAACCCCGTAGTTAGCCGAACTACGTTTTGCTCTGATTCTCAGGCCAAATGAGATACGTAGGCATAAGACGCGATGTCTTAGCGAGCACACATCCCCCCAACCCATAGGTCAGCCGAGCTACGAAGACTCTGATTCTCATATTCAAATGAGATACGTATGCAGTGGATGCGACATCCGCGCGAGTCATTTTCATTTAACCTTTTTTTTTGTAAACAGCACAAGATAAACCCACACCCTTTAGACAAGAACTACAAAAGTGGATCCCGTAGAATACTACGGATGCGTAGGGGTGCTAATACCTTCCCTTCGCATAACCGACTCCCGAACCCAAGATTTGGTTGCGAGACCCCGTCTTGTCCTTTCCTTTTTCAGGTTTACTTCGAGCGTTTCCTTTCCCTCCCTTGGGATAAATAACGCACGGTGGCGACTCTTCTGTCTTTTTCTTTCGCCGGTTGTTTTTTTTTCGCACTGTATTTTTCAGGTTGCGACAACTGGCGACTCTGCTGGGGATCCGGTTTCCCTAAGCGAGTCCCTCCTAGCTTTTGTAGTTTGTTTGTTTGTTGGGTGTTCATGCTTTTGTACGGTTTCCCTAAGCAACCTATTTTAGGCTAGGTGCGCTGTTTGAGATCAGACGTTCCAAATGAAGTTGAGTGTTACAATTTGGACAACTGTTCAGTGATGCTTTAATGAAATTCATTAAAGAAGAAACTGGAAAAACTAACACATATGTGGTCACAATGTTTGATCGTACTAAAGGTTGGTACAATGTTGCTGAGTCAATGGATCACAATGAAGGCATGTCGATAGGACACTATCAAGTGGAACTAGATAGAGGTTTGTGCGATTGTAGAAAGTTCTAAGCCTTTTGTATGTCTTGCTCCCATGTCATAGCGGCATGTTCAAAGGTTCGACAGGATCATTCCAACTTACTATACGCCGTTTACAAAGTCATAAACCTATGCAATGTTTACAAAATTAGCTTTTCGGTGGTAGCAAAAGAGGATTATTTTCGTGCATATCAATGGGGCATACTCTGACATAATGAAATAACGCGAAGAAAGAAAAATGGTCGCCCAAATAACACCCGTATTCGAACCGAAATGGATACGACTAACAAAATGGTTAGATTATATAGTTCATGTCGCCAGGCCCGGTCATAATCGTACAAACTGTTCAAGTGTTGGACCAAACACAACAACATAATTTTAATTGTAACCCGTTTGCCTTCTATTAAAAACAACATTCATTTCATAAATATCATAAGATTAAATTACAATAACTTGGAAACAACAATTAAACAATAATTTAAACAACAATTAAACAATAATTAAACAACAACACAAACAACTACAACAATAAAATAACATCACAAACAAATATAACAAATAAACAACATAACTATGCGATTTATAACCATCAAAATAATTTTGCGAGAAATATACATCATCATGTGAACGTCTCTGTCACTTTTAACATTCACCCAAAAACGAACTTCTCCATTTTGGTTGAACGTGGTATCAAGCCATTGAATTCTTCTAATCTTTTCATCCTCTGCAATTTCTCCATCTAACCAATGATTTAAGATCCTGTTAAGATATTCAAACGTATCTACATTGCAAAGTCAAATCTTCATCGAATGCTGCACAACTGGAAAAAATTAAATCGGCGTTTCTCTTATGAGTATAATGACACATATGAAGATATTTTAAATAAAAATGGAAGGAGAATGAAGAAAAATGAAAGGAGATAATAAGAAAATATGTGAAAAATTATGGGAGGGTGAGGCTGTATTTATAAATGGAGTGAAAAAATAATAACCACATTGTAACACCTCAAAATTTGCCCTCCTCTCTTGGGACTAGCTTTGCATATTGCATATCATTTTGTAGGTCATTAGGCATTGAATCTTTGCATATCATGTGGCTACATCAAGCAAGTCTTCCTCCTAGGTCTTGGTCAGAAGATAAGAGGTTGAGATTCAAGCCTGAGGGTTTCATTGAATGGATCATTAGCCATCTGAGGGTTGGTGATTCAAATTAGGGTTTCATGGTTCCTCAAGGGGGTTGAGCTTTATCTTGGTTGAAATGGTACATCATCATCATCATGGTTTTGTCATCACCAAGAGATTGATCAGATACCTTGAGATTAGGGTTTTGACCTCTGGTCAACCCTAATTAGTTGTATTGGGGCAATCAGGGCTTGGCAAGGAGATGAGGTTTTCAATGGATATGGGGGTCATCATATGGTTATATTGAGCTTATGGAAGCTAGGGTTTCATCATTGAGCCATCTCATCAGGAGTTTGAAGCTCAACTTGGCCAGATTCATCTATCAGTCAGAAAAGTCAACTGTGGTCAACTGTGCCTAAAATGATGGATTTGGAGGTGGGAGAGGGTTAGATACACTTCATTCATGTCTAAACAAGTTTCATTTGACATTTCAAACATCAAGAATGAAGAAAATAAAGTCAGATGGAAACTTTCCAGAAATAGAAAGTGACTTGTAATTGAAAATTGCCAAAAATGGAAAGTTTTTCTCCTCAAAATTACGTGCCCAAAAATGCTTCAAATGAAAATTTGTTCAACATGAAAGTTGTAGATCTTGCTCTCACCTTTCCAAAAAGTCCAAGAACATGAATTTCTCATGTGTGGTTGGCAAGCTATGGATTGATCATTGTCCAAAAAAGTGGAATTTCAAAGTGGCATAACTTTTGATTCACAAGGCCAAATGGAGTGAGGTTTCTTTGAGCAAAATTCATTTGACATGAGCTATCATAATCCATCATTACATTTCATGAAAAATCATCACATAAAAAGTCCATTTTTCAAGTGAACCAATTTTAAAAAGTGGAGGGAAAAAGGTGTTTTTGAGAAATATTCATTATTTTCACTCCATTCCTTTTGCACTAGCTCACATATGTCATTTGTAACTTGCTCAAACCAGAAAATTCCACTGTTACATTGGTTTGGCATAAGTGAGGTGAAATGACAAAATTGGCATTTAGCATGAAAATGCATTTTCACTAATCCATTTCATTAGCACTAATTAGGATTAGAATCATGATTAACATCACATATAAAAGGATAATTGTAACTGTTTTCTAATTAACCATAACAGAATTTCAGATCTAGATCCAAAATTGCACAATTCTCTCAACTTTTCATCTTCATTTTTTTTACAATTTCTTCAAAAACCTTGCTTAGATCTTCATTGTTTCATCATCTACATGCATTATTGAAGTTAATTGAAGCAAGATTTCTTCATTTCCAAGCCAAATTTTGGACTGTTAAAGTGAGGTGCAACAATGGCAATTCAAGATTTCATCAAGATCGTGCGTAATTGAGCAACAAGACTTGTTCCATTCACCTATACAAGAGTCATAGCGCATCTGTTTTGCAATTTCGAGGTCAAAAACACGCAAATTCGCAACTGTCTTCAAATTAAGGTGATTTTTCGAATTCAATAATTCTTGAAATTGATTGATGATTTGGATAGATCTTTCTTAGTAGAGAATTCTGCAATTCGTTTCACTAAATTTGGTTGAGAAATGAGAGAGTTATGTTGATTTGAAGTTTCATGCATGATTATGTTTGGCTTCGATTCTCTTAATTTAGGAAGAATTAGGAAAAATTAATTAGAGATTGTGAATGTACATTAGAAGAGCTTTCCATTTATATATGGTTTGTGCAATTTGGTGGAGAATTGTTCTTGAGACTATGAACATGAAGAACACATGAAGAACATTCAAAAAAATTTCCAAAAACATGTGTTAGATCCAAATTTCGTGTACTGTTCCTGGACTTAAGTGTTCGCGCGCCAGTATTTAAAATGTACCACCCTTCGATTCCTTGTGGCGCCAGTTCCATTTTTTGGCTTGGCATTTATTTTCACATGTTTCATATGTTCCAACATGCTTATTTCATCATTTTTTTATTTTTTCATGACATTCAAAAAATCATATCTCCCAAAATATAAATCCAAATTGAATGAGATTTTTTCCACCATTATCCTTGTAACCTCTAGTATTTTTTGGTGATTTTTGTGGAAATTGTGCACGTGTAATTCTTGAAATGGCCTAGGGTTTGCATGAACATGTGTTTGCTTGCACCTTGCTTGGTATTTTGATCATGAAATGATGATGCTTAACTGGATGGAGCTAAAATTTTGCATGCTTATTCTAGAGACTTTAATGAACATTTTGGTATGTGGTTTGTGATTTTTGAGTTCCTGGATTGTGAGATATGCCCTAATCATTAGAGGTGTGACAATTTGTGTCACACCATTTTTGTCCTACTTCCTGAATTTTTTTACCAGGCCATATGGACTTAAAATGATCTGAAATTTTGCATGTTGATACTTCTGGATGTTAGGTTCACATGTGAAGTTTTCTGGAATTTTTGGATGCATTTCTAATTTGATTGAGAATTTCCTTTCTGTTTGACCAAATGTGGACCTTTTGTGAGTCATGTTTTTAAATGTTTTGTGAAATTCTGGATATGCATTGGATGGACTTGAAATTTTGTGGAGTGATTATAGACACATTGAAGGTTGTCATGGTTTTGGTTTGGTGCATTTATCATGTTCCTACACTGTTTTATGCTTGCTTGAAGTTGATACATGAAATTGTGCTTTGTTTGGACTAGTATGAGCATGACTTGACTTGATGAATTTAATTGACTTGCTTCCCTTTGTCCAATTGACCTGAAATTTGGTGTGATTGACATGTAATGAATGCTGTTTAGCTGTGAATTTTTTGGAGATTTATTGAATTGTTTTGAATTGAGTTTGAATTGATTCATTCTGTTTGGTCCAATGAGCTTCTAGATTGCATGTTTTGCACTATTTCTTTCATGAAATGATAATGGTTGATGATATGAACATGAGACCAATTGGATTTGTTTCTAAATTGATTGAACTTGATTTTTGATAATTTTCATGTTCTGTTTTGAATTTTTGATCCCATTTTGACCCTAGGCTTTGTCCTAGGGTTTGCTTCTCATGATTGAGTTGTGTTTTCAGGACAAAAGGCAAATGGCATGGAGGAATTAATGCACTTGGTTTGAGTTGCTCATGTGAATGATGTTGATTAACATTAATTTTGTTTTGTATGTGGTTTCTAATTCATTTGTGTTGAGCATTGGCTTATGCTTTGCTTGATGCATTGCTTGTGTACAGTTAACTGTGTGACTTTTAACTTGTCTGTTTAACTGTTTGAGCTGAGTACTGACTATATTAGATTGATTTCAGGTACTTTAGTTGCTATAGTTCTTTGTGAACTCGCTTTGTGCTGCTGCTTGGTTGTGTAAACCAATTGAGGTAGAATCACTAACTCCATGTAGTCTGGAAGACCTGGCCTGTTACTTGGCCAGGCACCTGTCTGAAGTCCTCCTTAAGAGGCGATGTTTGTGCTTGTTTATTTTTGTCCCCAAGCAGGAAAAGACCTTTGTTAAGGCAATTGGCAGACACAAGAGGTGTGTAATCCACCTCCTGCTAATCTGTTGAGTCGTCCCTTGGCTCACATTACATGTTGATGCCTTGTGGATCCTAACCCAAGATCCATGTACAGTTGTACAATTGAGTCAGTGTCATAAGTGTAGAAGGGTTCCCACTTTCTGGACCCACACTTCCTTTGTCTGAAGCTCTCCCTGGCCAGGGATAAGAGCTGTGAGGCACACCCCTCACTCACCTTTCATCTGGCTTCACCCTGACTCTCAATGTCAGGGTTAAGAGCTAACATCACCCTGATATAGTTGACTTGCTTTGGCAGTCTAACCCTTGTTTGAGCCACCTCTGTTTGGATATAGTGTGTGCTATTTGTGATTGTTTGCTTTGATTGTTTTGCCTGTTTAGGATTAGCTTGCTGCCTGTGCAAGTTAGGATAGAAACCATAACATAGGGCAATGATGCATGATAACATCTAGGCTCGAGTCCAGCTCCCTAGTAGTGTGTCTCCCTTTGTATCTGGTTAGAATTTCTTTCCCGTTCAGGGGAACTACGTCGCCCTGATCCTCATACCAGATGAGGTACGTAGGCAGGAGACCGTGCGAGGTCTCTCCGGGCACCCTTTTTCTTTTTGTGTGTGTTTGCTTGACAGTTGCTAGGCTCGAGTGCCTGACTCCTTAGTAACTTGTTGTTGTTTGTTTCTTCTTGTGTGTCGGGATATGGATGTAAGACCAGCGATTGGCTGTCCGTATCCTGATTGTGTTTGTTTGGTTCGGAAGCTGATGTAAGTCCAGCGATTGACGTTCGGGTTCCATGTTTGCCTTTTTGTGCGTGTGTTTGTTTCGGCGTGCGTGAGCCGAACTACGGCAGCTCTGATTCTCGTTCCAGACGAGATACGTAGGCATAGGATGCGATAACCTAGCGAGCCCTCTCCCCTATTCCTCCACCTGTGTTGTCTTCAGTGCGTGTGTGTGTGATGTTTGTTTTAGCAACCTATTCTTTCTTTTAGAGCGTGTATCCCGTCGAGTACGACGGATGCGTAGGGGTGCTAATACCTTCCCTTCGCATAACCGACTCCCGATCCCATTCTCTTTGGTCGCGAGACCATGCTTTTCCCAGGTTTACTTCGAGCGTTTCCTTTCCCTCTTTGGGATAAATAACGCACGGTGGCGGCTCTGTGTTTTTGTTTTAGCCCGCCGGTTGTTTTTCACGGATGCACCAGCTGGCGACTCTGCTGGGGACTAGAAGTTGACCTATTGCTGGTCCATCTTCCCTAAGCGAGTCTCTCCTAGCGCTCTAGGATAGTTTAGGTTGCTTGTGCCGCTTTATTTATTGCATTTATTATTCTGACTGTGTATATATTTGCATAAATACTTGCATGCATCATACTATCATGTTACCGTCCTCTGTGCAGGTGGTTCTCTGTTTTGGGGTGGGGTGTTCTGAGTGGGGCTAAAACCCAGGCCCGAGTATACACCTAGGACTAGTGTGGTCTCACGTTCCTCATTTGCTTTATCAGCATATTGTTGTAACGTGACATACCACAAGCCGGACGAGGTTCATTTGATAGTGCCCCTCCTTTGTGGAGTATCCACTTTGGTTGTGTCACTTCATCTGAACTATTGACTTCGGTGACCGATCATTTCCCGGATCTTTGGTTTAGACGATCTCAGGAGAGCTACAATGGCACACCCGAAAGGGCAAATCCATTGAGTATCTCTGCCCGATCATCGAGACTATTATCCGCCTTAGGGTGACCTGATTAGAATTTACCTGTGAGGGGAGGGTGATTCTTTCAGATGCATGTTCAGATGGTGACTTTGATTGTGACTTTTGGTTCCGTTGATCAGAGTCATATTTATAAGTCGGATTTATGGGCATTTATTTCTGAGACGCCGAAGTACTGTCCGTGTTATTTATCAGTGGGGATCCGTTTATTTCAGGATTCCCCGGGCCGATTCAGAGGATTGTGGTTATCTGCTCAGAGATTGTCTGGTGATGATGGTGATGTATCTTTCAGTTCCGTTTATTTCGGAACTCCCGAGTCGGACTTGTGTTTGCTCCGTACCTCAGATGGTTGTGATCAGTCAGAGGTTGTAACTCATTGCAACAGATGTTCGGACGACTTGGAGGATGGCAATGCATTGCATTCATACATCTGCATCATTCTCATTTTGCATTCATCTGCATCAAACCTATGCCTAGCCATATGGGGAGTATTACTAATTAAGAATCTGGTTGAGAGACATCCGGATGTCAGAATGTTATTAATGAAATATTGTCCGTCTCGATGAAACCAGAATCAAAGGACGGAATCTTCCTCATATGGGTAGACGTTGCATTCATGCATGTTAACCTGTTTGCTGTTTTGTAGGTGTCAGTATCTAACCGGTGCGCACAGCTTTTCCTCACAGATACATCCCCAGACTCAACAAACCCAGGCCGATGGACCCACTCAACGCCGACATTCTCGAGCTGAAAGAGATGATGAGAGAGTTGTTCAAAGTCGTGCAAGGGATCGCCTTGGGGCAGAAGGTGATTGCTGAAAAAGTGGAGAAGATTGAGAAATGGTTGCTAGCGGAGAAAGTTCAGGGAAAGGCTCCGTCCTCCGTAGTAAAGAAGCCCCCTGACAATGGTCAGCTCAAGAAGGAGGTTGAATCAGGTGGTGTATAGGCAAAAAGAGAACACGGTAAGGATCGTTGCCACCCTTATGCTGCCACTGTAACCATTCCTGTTGGTAATTCACCTGCACCATAGCGACATCAGCCGCCTCAACAAAGAACACAGAAAGCTGGGTACCAAGTGAGAAGAAGGACGACAGATCGTCATTTCGATAAGCCGCCCGTGACTTATGCCTCTTTGTTTAAAAGGTTGATGGATCTTGGGTTGGTGCAGCCAAGGGCATTGGTTCCAGGGAAACCGGAGCAGAGGCTTGCAAGTTATGATGAGAATGTCAGGTGCAAGTTCCATGCTGGTGCACCCGGACATCACATTGAGGATTGCAAAGCTTTTAAGCATGTGGTCCAAGATTTGGTGGATTCTAAAGCCATCAATTTTGCGCTGATGTCGGATGTTAATACTAACCCCATGCCGATGCATGGCCCCATGGGGGTGAATGTGATGTCCAAAGACAAGAGGAAAATGGATGAAACGAACGGGGACCAGTTGAAGATTCCAATGTCTGTGGTTCAGAAGCGTCTGACGAAGAGTGGGGATTTCCCTGGTGTTGATAACTGCCGTGCGGCTGTCGCCACAAAGGGGCGTGCAATGATGAGGGAAACAATTCAAGGAATAATTGAAGTAGAAATGGACGATGTAAGATGTAAAGCACCCAGGCTGGCAGTTGAAACTGTCCAGGTGGAGAATGCCATTATTGCTGGGAAAGAGAAAAAGCCGTCCATTTCCTCTTACAAACAGGCAATGGAAGTGGTGAGAAATGGAGGGATCCCAGGATGGGGAAGGATCATAGGCATCGTGGTAAAGGCGGATATGTTTAAGATTGGCTATCAAGAAGGCCAAGATTTGTCTGAGCGAAACAGAGGACGTTGTCCACCGTTCGCATTTGTCAGTGCCGGAATGTGTGATCCAAGTCACGCCTATACAGTGGGTGAAGAGATTGACAGTGACCGCGAGCTGGAGTCGTGGATAAAATCGTGCGTACCAGGAAGCTGGAAGGCCTAACAGATCATCACTGTCATTCTACTGGAAGAGTAATATTTCTATTTTCAGATTTTATTTGCATGAAAGCCATACGTGTTGCCCGACACGTACTGGTTCATTGTAAGGGCCACCTCATGTTTCATTTTACAACATTTTGCATCATTAATAAATGGATGTTTTTCAATTAAAAGTGGTGTTCCCTGTTTTTCATTTATTTTTGCAGTTTAAAAAATAAAAAAATGGCAATGTTTGTTTTCATTTTTCTTTCCTTGCGTTTTGTCTCGTTCCGACTTCGAAAAGTAATTCTCCGGATCTCATTGATAACAATTTGGTTACACCTCCTATGACTTCGACAATCCGATCTATCATGCCGAAAAAGAAGGCGAAGAAGATTGTGATCTGCTGGAATTAGCCAGGTTGTTGAAACAAGAGGAGAAGGTGATTCAGCCGCACGTGAAGCGAGTTGAGATTGTAAATCCAAGCACCGTCGAGGTCAGAAAGGAAATGAAAATTGGGGCCGCTTCAGAGGCGAGTCGAGAGCAGAATGGTAGCCCTGTTGAAAGAGCATATGGATACCTTCACCTGGTCGTGTCAGGATAGGCCAGGGTCGGATACCGGTGTCGTTGTGCACGAGCTACCATGGAGAGAAGACTGTCCTCTAGTGAAGTAGAACGCCGGTGCCACGTATCAGGGTGACTTTGTTTCATGATATGATTCATCATGAAATTGAATGTTAGGTTGATGACATGTTAGCAAAGTCCCAAACAGAAGAGGGGCATCTGGCAGACCGGGGCAAGTCGTTTGACCGGTTGAGACAATTCAAACTGAGGTTGAATTCATATAAGTGCACTATCAGAGTGCGGTCCGGTAAGATATTGGGGTTCATTGTAAGAGAGGAATCGAGGTTGATCCTGTTAAAAAAATAAAATAATAAAAAAAAAAAATGCCTGAACCGAGAACAAAGAAAGAGGTTCGTGGTTTCTTAGGTAGATTGAACTACATGTCATGGTTCACATCTCCTCTAACATCCACGTATGCACCCGTATGAAAACGGATCAAACGGTCAGGTGAAATAATGATTGCCAAGGGGCATTGAAAGAATAAAAGAAAAAGTTGCAGGAACCTCCGATTCTGATGCCTCCTGTGGAAGGAACAACTGTTAATCTGGTACTTGACAGCCCTCGAGGGGTCTATGAGGTGTGTACTGGGGCAGCATGACGAGTCTGGTCGAAAAGAGCATGCAATTTACCTAAGCAAAAAGTTTACCGACTGTGAAACAATACATTCACTGTTCGAGAAAACTTGATGTACATTGGCATAGGCTGCTCGCCGACTGAGACAGTATATGCTGGTTCATACCACTTTGTGGATTTCGAGATGGATCTGATCAGGTAGATTTCTGAAAAAGCCAGCAATGACCGGACGGGTTGCGAAAGGGCCAATGATTTTGACTGAATATGATATACAGTATACCTCTCAGAAGGCGATCAAGGGGAGTGTATTGTCTGATTACCTCGCCCAACAACCCGTGGAGGATTATCAACCGAGGAAGTTTGAGTTCCCTGATGAGGATATCTCGAGGTGCTCAAATCGAAAGATTGAGAGTAACCGATCCCGGAGGAGGGGCCTGACCCTGAATCCGAACGGATTTTGATGTTTGATGGGGTTAATGTGAAGGAGTTAGTGCCGTTTTGGTTGCACCAAAAGGATCCCACGTTCCTTTTTGCTACCCGACTAGCATTTGAATGCACCAACAATGTGATTGAGTATGAAGCTGGTATCCTGGGTATCGAACTTCGGTACGTACATCTACTGGGGCAACGCCTTTCTCTTTGGTATATGGAATGGAAGCCGTGTTACCGGTTGAGGTTCAGATTCCCTCTTTGAGGGTCCTGATGGACGTAAAGTTGCAAGAGGCGGAATGGGTAAGGACCCAGTATGAAGAGTTAAGCCTAATTGAGGAAAAGAGGCTAGCAGCCATTTGTCATGGGCAGTTGTACCAGCAACGGATGAAGCATGCTTTTGACAGAAAGGTGCGACCTCGGGTATATCACGTAGGTGATATGGTGCTGAAAAGGATCCTTCCTCCTCAAAACGATCGAAGGGGCAAAGGGACACCCAATTATGAAGGTACATTCGTGGTCAAGAAGGTTTTCTCTGGCGGAGCCTTGTTGTTGATGACCATGGATGACGAGGATTTTCCATTCCCTGTGAATACGGACGCAGTTAAAAAATACTTCGTGTAAAGAGACCCACTGGGCGAAAGGAATAAAATAGTCCAGGCAAGAATGGGCATCCCGGCGAACCAAAAAACAGAAAGAAAAGGTTCGGGCAAAAATTAGGGATAAAAATGAAAAATGTACACCCGGCAAGTCGAAAACCTGAAAAGGCGACTTGGGCAAAAAAGGGGTATCCCGGTGGACTGAAAACCCGAAAGGGCGGTCCAGGCAAAAGAGGGATTGAAACGAACAACTGCGTCTAGCATGATCGTTTGCTTTGGTTAGAGCACATGGATAATACCCGGTAGGGGTCAGTCAGAATCGTCTTGTTCAGAAGGCAGAAAGCACGGAGAGTCTGAGGACATATGGGGTGAAAAAATAATAACCACATTGTAACACCTCAAAATTTGCCCTCCTCTCTTGGGACTAGCTTTGCATATTGCATATCATTTTGTAGGTCATTAGGCATTGAATCTTTGCATATCATGTGGCTACATCAAGCAAGTCTTCCTCATAGGTCTTGGTCAGAAGATAAGAGGTTGAGATTCAAGCCTGAGGGTTTCATTGAATGGATCATTAGCCATCTGAGGGTTGGTGATTCAAATTAGGGTTTCATGGTTCCTCAAGGGGGTTGAGCTTTATCTTGGTTGAAATGGTACATCATAATCATCATGGTTTTGTCATCACCAAGAGATTGATCAGATACCTTGAGATTAGGGTTTTGACCTCTGGTCAACCCTAATTAGTTGTATTGGGCCAATCAGGGCTTCGCAAGGAGATGAGGTTTTCAATGGATATGAGGGTCATCATATGGTTATATTGAGCTTATGGAAGCTAGGGTTTCATCATTGAGCCATCTCATCAGGAGTTTGAAGCTCAACTTGGCCAGATTCATCTATCAGTCAAAAAAGTCAACTATGGTCAACTGTGCCTAAAATGATGGATTTGGAGGTGGGAGAGGGTTAGATACACTTCATTCATGTCTAAACAAGTTTCATTTGACATTTCAAACATCAAGAATGAAGAAAATAAAGTCAGATGGAAACTTTCCAGAAATAGAAAGTGACTTGTAATTGAAAATTGCCAAAAATGGAAAGTTTTTCTCCTCAAAATTACGTGTCCAAAAATGCTTCAAATGAAAATTTGTTCAACATGAAAGTTGTAGATCTTGCTCTCACCTTTCCAAAAAGTCCAAGAACATGAATTTCTCATGTGTGGTTGGCAAGTTATGGATTGATCATTGTCCAAAAAAGTGGAATTTCAAAGTGGCATAACTTTTGATTCACAAGGCCAAATGGAGTGAGGTTTCTTTGAGCAAAATTCATTTGACATGAGCTATCATAATCCATAATTACATTTCATGAAAAATCATCACATAAAAAGTCCATTTTTCAAGTGAACCAATTTTAAAAAGTGGAAGGAAAAAGGTGTTTTTGAGAAATATTCATTATTTTCACTCCATTCCTTTTGCACTAGCTCACATATGCCATTTGTAACTTGCTCAAACCAGAAAATTCCACTGTTACATTGGTTTGGCATAAGTGAGGTGAAATGACAAAATTGGCATTTAGCATGAAAATGCATTTTCACTAATCCATTTCATTAGCACTAATTAGGATTAGAATCATGATTAACATCACATATAAAAGGATAATTGTAACTGTTTTCTGATTAACCATAACAGAATTTCAGATCTAGATCCAAAATTGCACAATTCTCTCAACTTTTCATCTTCATTTTTTTTGCAATTTCTTCAAAAACCTTGCTTAGATCTTCATTGTTTCATCATCTACATGCATTATTGAAGTTAATTGAAGCAAGATTTCTTCATTTCCAAGCCAAATTTTGGACTGTTAAAGTGAGGTGCAACAATGGCAATTCAAGATTTCATCAAGATCGTGCATAATTGAGCAACAAGACTTGTTCCATTCACCTATACAAGAGTCATAGCGCATCTGTTTTGCAATTTCGAGGTCAAAAACACGCAAATTCGCAACTGTCTTCAAATTAAGGTGATTTTTTGAATTCAATAATTCTTGAAATTAATTGATGATTTGGATAGATCTTTCTTAGTAGAGAATTCTGCAATTCGTTTCACTAAATTTGGTTGAGAAATGAGAGAGTTATGTTGATTTGAAGTTTCATGCATGATTATGTTTGGCTTCGATTCTCTTAATTTAGGAAGAATTAGGAAAAATTAATTTGAGATTGTGAATGTACATTAGAAGAGCTTTCCATTTATATATGGTTTGTGCAATTTGGTGGAGAATTGTTCTTGAGCCTATGAACATGAAGAACACATGAAGAACATTAAAAAAAAATTCCAAAAACATGTGTTAGATCCAAATTTCGTGTACTGTTCCTGGACTTAAGTGTTCGCGCGCCAGTATTTAAAATGTACCACCCTTCGATTCCTTGTGGCGCCAGTTCCATTTTTTGGCTTGGCATTTATTTTCACATGTTTCATATGTTCCAACATGCTTATTTCATCATTTTTTTATTTTTTCATGACATTCAGAAAATCATGTCTCCCAAACTATAAATCCAAATTGAATGAGATTTTTTCCACCATTATCCTTGTAACCTCTAGTATTTTTTGGTGATTTTTGTGGAAATTGTGCACGTGTAATTCTTGAAATGGCCTAGGGTTTGCATGAACATGTGTTTGCTTGCACCTTGCTTGGTATTTTGATCATGAAATGATGATGCTTAACTGGATGGAGCTTAAATTTTTCATGCTTATTCTAGAGACTTTAATGAACATTTTGGTATGTGGTTTGTGATTTTTGAGTTCCTGGATTGTGAGATATTCCCTAATCATTAGAGGTGTGACAATTTGTGTCACACCATTTCTTGTCCTATTTCCTGAATTTTTTTACCAGGCCATATGGACTTGAAATGAGCTGAAATTTTGCATGTTGATACTTCTGGATGTTAGGTTCACATGTGAAGTTTTCTGGAATTTTTGGATGCATTTCTAATTTGATTGAGAATTTCCTTTCTGTTTGACCAAATGTGGACCTTTTGTGAGTCATGTTTTTAAATGTTTTGTGAAATTCTGGATATGCATTGGATGGACTTGAAATTTTGTGGAGTGATTATAGACACATTGAAGGTTGTCATGGTTTTGGTTTGGTGCATTTATCATGTTCCTACACTGTTTTATGCTTGCTTGAAGTTGATACATGAAATTGTGCTTTGTTTGGACTAGTATGAGCATGACTTGACTTGATGAATTTAATTGACTTGCTTCCCTTTGTCCAATTGACCTGAAATTTGGTGTGATTGACATGTAATGAATGCTGTTTAGCTGTGAATTTTTTGGAGATTTATTGAATTGTTTTGAATTGAGTTTGAATTGATTCATTCTGTTTGGTCCAATGAGCTTCTAGATTGCATGTTTTGCACTATTTCTTTCATGAAATGATAATGGTTGATGATATGAACATGAGACCAATTGGATTTGTTTCTAAATTGATTGAACTTGATTTTTGATAATTTTCATGTTCTGTTTTGAATTTTTGATCCCATTTTGACCCTAGGCTTTGTCCTAGGGTTTGCTTCTCATGATTGAGTTGTTTTTCAGGACAAAAGGCAAATGGCATGGAGGAATTAATGCACTTGGTTTGAGTTGCTCATGTGAATGATGTTGATTAACATTAATTTTGTTTTGTATGTGGTTTCTAATTCATTTGTGTTGAGCATTGGCTTATGCTTTGCTTGATGCATTGCTTGTGTACAGTTAACTGTGTGACTTTTAACTTGTCTGTTTAACTGTTTGAGCTGAGTACTGACTATATTAGATTGATTTCAGGTACTTTAGTTGCTATAGTTCTTTGTGAACTCGCTTTGTGCTGCTGCTTGGTTGTGTAAACCAATTGAGGTAGAATCACTAACTCCATGTAGTTTGGAAGACCTGGCCTGTTACTTGGCCAGGCACCTGTCTGAAGTCCTCCTTAAGAGGCGATGTTTGTGCTTGTTTATTTTTGTCCCCAAGCAGGAAAAGACCTTTGTTAAGGCAATTGGCAGACACAAGAGGTGTGTAATCCACCTCCTGCTAATCTGTTGAGTCGTCCCTTGGCTCACATTACATGTTGATGCCTTGTGGATCCTAACCCAAGATCCATGTACAGTTGTACAATTGAGTCAGTGTCATAAGTGTAGAAGGGTTCCCACTTTCTGGACCCACACTTCCTTTGTCTGAAGCTCTCCCTGGCCAGGGATAAGAGCTGTGAGGCACACCCCTCACTCACCTTTCATCTGGCTTCACCCTGACTCTCAATGTCAGGGTTAAGAGCTAACATCACCCTGATATAGTTGACTTGCTTTGGCAGTCTAACCCTTGTTTGAGCCACCTCTGTTTGGATATAGTGTGTGCTATTTGTGATTGTTTGCTTTGATTGTTTTGCCTGTTTAGGATTAGCTTGCTGCCTGTGCAAGTTAGGATAGAAACCATAACATAGGGCAATGATGCATGATAACATCTAGGCTCGAGTCCAGCTCCCTAGTAGTGTGTCTCCCTTTGTATCTGGTTAGAATTTCTTTCCCGTTCAGGGGAACTACGTCGCCCTGATCCTCATACCAGATGAGGTACGTAGGCAGGAGACCGTGCGAGGTCTCTCCGGGCACCCTTTTTCTTTTTGTGTGTGTTTGCTTGACAGTTGCTAGGCTCGAGTGCCTGACTCCTTAGTAACTTGTTGTTGTTTGTTTCTTCTTGTGTGTCGGGATATGGATGTAAGACCAGCGATTGGCTGTCCGTATCCTGATTGTGTTTGTTTGGTTCGGAAGCTGATGTAAGTCCAGCGATTGACGTTCGGGTTCCATGTTTGCCTTTTTGTGCGTGTGTTTGTTTCGGCGTGCGTGAGCCGAACTACGACAACTCTGATTCTCGTTCTAGACGAGATACGTAGGCATGGGATGCGATATCCTAGCGAGCCCTCTCCCCTATTCCTCCACCTGTGTTGTCTTCAGTGCGTGTGTGTGTGATGTTTGTTTTAGCAACCTATTCTTTCTTTTAGAGCGTGGATCCCGTCGAGTACGACGGATGCGTAGGGGTGCTAATACCTTCCCTTCGCATAACCGACTCCCGATCCCATTCTCTTTGGTCGCGAGACCATGCTTTTCCCAGGTTTACTTCGAGCGTTTCCTTTCCCTCTTTGGGATAAATAACGCACGGTGGCGGCTCTGTGTTGTTTTTGTTTTAGCCTGCCGGTTGTTTTTCGCGGATGCACCACACATGCATTGACGTCTCCACTGAGTGGACTATGCATGCGCCATTGCATGTGACGCATAGGACATATATGTGTTACTCCTAATGACGCCAATGACAATAACGCCTATGTACAAAAGTTTCATTATATGCGTCAATGCAAAATGACACATTTATTAATTTATTTTGAAAAAATAATTATATTGATAAATATTTTGAAACAATGATTGTTTTAGAAATATATTTAAAAATTTGGAATTTTAGTCTATAATTTTTTTTTATTAAATATACTTTTTAATGTAATTAAATAAAATGACAACCATTTTCAATTTTTTTTTCAAAATAACCAAAATTTTCAAAAAAAAAATCGAAAATAACCAATTTTTTAAAAAAATACAAAAATAACCAAGTTTGGTAGAGGATGCGGCAGATGAATTAGCGCCCCCATACCAATAAGAGGAGGCGCCAATAGCATTGTCACACATGCATTGGGCCTCATGAGGAGGCGCCAATGCTTGTGGCTCCTGCATTGGCCCTCATGAGGAGGCGCCAATGCCTCTGACGCCTGAGTGCATTTTACATGGTGGGTGTATGCGCCAATTCATCTGGCGCATACATCCCCTCCTATTATTTTTTTTATTTTTATATTTATTTTTGTTTTTTTTGTTTTTTTTTTTTATTTTTTTTTTAACATTTAATATTTATTATTTAATACATAATAAATAATAATATTAATAGAACATAAATTCATTAAAAATGTAATAATTGATTACATTGGACAAACAAAAAATTAGTGACCCGCCCAATTATAACGTCCCTTGGATGATTGGTTGTTATAGACCTAAACCATGCCATATATTGCTGAGTGGGTCTTGCACCTTGGATGACTGGTTCGTTCAAGATGTTATCGTCGATTCCTCCATTGACGACACATGTCTTTTGCGAAGTCTCTCCAGTCAAAATAATCCCACTATGCATCAACCCTTTTTTATGCCAATTCCCCAAACACGTGGGAGATTCTGGAATATGTTGTAGCATTCCGAACTGCAGTTTGACCCGATCACTTTAGTGCATTTCCATCGTAGTGAATCGGATAATCGATGTCTTCGCTGTCCAAACTGCAGCATCGTCATGGTTCACATCATGATTCAAACCCAAATATGGTCTCCAAACAAACTGTAAAACAAAACCAAATGGTTAGATGGAAAATAATTTGAGAAGTAATTTTAAATTAAAATATAGTTCAGTAGGATTATTACATCTTCATGTCCAATGTGGTCCAATAGATTTCGATAGACTACAATAGCGTGTTTCAGACATCTATTGTAGTTCATTCCCCCTACTGACCACCTAAGATAATAAAAGGAAGTGAAAAATATTATTTACTGTTACTTATAATAATAAATATAATTAACTAAATGGTGAATGGTAAAGTGTTAGACTTACTTGGTTGCAACCGGGAACACGAATGAGCGCTCATTTATCGGGGCGAGCGACGACATTCTCGACCACCCCAAGCTTGAAGCAAATAAGCACATGAAAAAAAAGTACAGGTATTCTTTTTTGCAGTTCTACACATTGCACTATATAGATGGGCCAACACAGCTGAACCCCAACTATAAGTGTTTACCTTATTAATGTTGCGTAATAAAGGTAAATACATTATATTCATAGAATTACCTGTACTTTCTGGAAACAAAAAGGTACCAAATAAAATCATAATGTAACACCGAGCTTTTATTATTTTCTCATACTCGGTTGAATCGTCGGTTTGGTTTGCTAAAAACCAGGTAAAATTTTATCAGAAGAAGATTCAAGATGATGATGATGTTCAACATATGTTTGGCAGTCACGAACAATCCAGTTACAATGATATAAAGTTATATATATTACCACATCAACAACAGAAGTCTCAGTACATTGATCAATCACAAGTGTTTTGTGAGACTGATGACGAACAAGCTGAGGTGAATGTTTTAGACGACGAAGAAGAGGAACCTGAGATCATGGTTGATTCGATGGTGAACACTGAAGAGGAAGATGAGCCAATACCAGTAAGTCATGTATATTGCCCACCCCAACACATGACAGGGCTAAATTTGGGTTCAGATGAACCTTCGACAGATGTATGGTACAATCCTTACGTGCAAATGCAAGGATCTCTGAAACAAGGAGACATATTTCGCACAAAAGAGGAATGTGTAAAAGCCATTAAGAAATTCCACATGCAACTATCAAATGATTTCAGAGTTGACAGAACTGACGCATCGAGGTTTAAAGTTTATTGTCTGAGTGAACACTACCTTTTTAGGTTGTCAGCTTCGTACCAGAAGAGGAGCGAGTCTTGGGAGATTGGATCAATGGGTCCAGATCACACATGCATGATGACAAACCCAATACAAGATCATCGTAAATTAAGCTCTCAACTAATATGCAATGAAATATTGTCTGTCATTGGCGGCAATCCGTCGTTAAAGGTGAGTATAATAATCTCGCATATTAGGGCAGAGTACGAGTACACTCCATCATATAGGAAGGCATGGGTAGCTAGAAAAAAATGTTGAAAAAGTGTTTGGCAATTGGGAGGAGTCTTACAAACAACTTCCAAAATACCCGTTGGCTCTAAAACACTATGCCCCCGGGACAATTGTCAAGATGGAAACATTGCCTGCATATACACCAAATGGGACATGTGCTGTTGGAAATAGAATATTTCACTGTCTATTCTGGGCGTATCAACCGTGTATCATAGGTTTTTCTTTCTGTAAACCAATTATACAAATTGATGGTACATGGTTGTATGAAAAATACAAAGGAACGTTACTGATGGCAGTGACACAAGATGGAAACAACAATATTTTTCCAATCGCCTTTGCTCTAGTTGAAGGGGAGACTGCTGAGGGATGGAGTTTTTTCCTAAGAAATCTCTGATTGCACGTTGCACCTCAACCTAACTTGTGTTTGATCTCTGATAGATGTTAGGGACCAATTAGTACTACTTTTTATACCATTTTATTGGTCCCTTTTACCAAGTTTTGATGTAATTACACACTTTTATTCTCACTATTTTGTATAAATGCAATTAGGTTTAATTTATTTTGTTTTGAATAGTTATTTCACATTTTTGTTAGTTTTGTAGAATTTTGGGATAAGAAGGCCTTGGATTGCAACACTACATCTTGGAGGAAGCTTGCCAAACAAGGAAGCTGGAGAAGCAACAGTTCGCGCCGCGAAGGCTGCGAATCCAGCAAGCTTACTGAGGGTCAAAAGTGCTGTTTTACAGGAAAAGTCTATTGCCATTTTGATGTCTGCCTGGGAATTGCTTTTCTGCTTTAGATGACAATGACCAATTAGGGAAATGTCAACCTTTTTTGTTAAAAACAAATACATTATTCTAGGGCATTGGAACATTACACTATTATCATTCACACATTGATATTGAGAGCTTTTTGTAAGAGAGAAAAACAGAGTTTTTCTTCTTTAACTTTCTGCTTTGAACAATGATGATGAGGAGCTAAACTCCCTTTTGTCAAGATTGGAGGTAGTAGTTATTCTCATCTGTTTATGTATTCACTTTGATTTATATATATGATAAAGATTGTTGATGTATTGAATACTGCTTTTGCTCTAAGTTGAAAACCAGATTTGAGTAGTTGTCGAGAGAGATTACTTGAGTTTAGACATAAAACAGATTTTCAAGTAGTGAATAAGTTGTAGAGATAGATTTATTCATTACTCTTCTTTGGTATTAAACATTAAAGATTGCTATATTGATAGTTAGGTGGAGAGATCGTCTAAGGATCAATATAGTGATTATCACGATATCATTTATACATAAATGACTTTGAGAGGATATTTGAACATCATCAATAATCTTGAATCTATGTATTTATCATAAGGAATCATAAACATTTGAAATAGTGAACTTCAATCTTGCCAAGCTTTTATATTTGACTAAAACCATTTCATAGTTTTTGTTAACATTTACTCACAAGATATTTTTCCAAACAAAACAACCCTGTTACTTTCTAAACTTATAACATTCGGATTATAGAACGGCGGTAATATCAACCAATCTCTATGGATACGATACAAAAATATTTTTCGAAGATATACTTTTCAACAAATTGGCGCCGTTGCCGGGGATTGGTGTCGATATTACAAGCATTGCAATAATTCTTTGTTTTAAGTTGTGTTACAATTATTATTATCTCTCTTTTGTTTCACTTGGTTTGTTAGTTTTGTAGATTCTAGTGCATGCGAGGAAAAGCAACCGAGGAGCAACTTCAATTCGATCCTGAAATTGAAAGAACACTTCGGAAGCTCAATAGCAAAACACGAAGAAGAAGGAAACTAGCCGAAGAGAGGAACCGGAGAGAGGAAGCATCTACTTCCGCACTTGTTCCAATCGAAGAAGTGGTTGTAGAGGCTTGTGACGGAAACATGGCGGATGACAATCGTACCGAAATGTCCGCCAATAGTCCAAGAAGAAATGCTCAATTTGCCCGTGGAGGAAGAAATACGAAGATGAATACCGGAATCCTCCAACTTCTCTACGCAAATCCATTCACCGGAATGGATCACGAAGATCCATATACCCATCTCATCAAATTTTATGAGATTGCGGGTTCTACGGGAATAGATGAAACGGGAGAAGAGGCACTATTCAAGAGGATGTTCCCACACTCCTTAGTGGGAAAGGCAAAAGAGTGGTACCTTGATCAAGCACCGAGAGTGATGACGGATTGGAATTTACTTGAGGAAAAATTCCTAGAAAGATATTTCCCACAATCCCGATTCATGGAAGCCAAAACGGCTATTGCGGTATTCACTCAAGGAGGCAACGAGTCTCTAAATGAAGCTTGGGAAAGATTCAAATCAATGTTGAGAAAATGCAAGGGACATGGTTTTGATGAGCTCACTCAAATCCATATTTTTTTAAATGGGCTCCAATCAACTCACAAGACACTTCTGGACGCCACCGCGGGTGGCTCGCTTATGTCAAAAACTGCGGAAGAAGCTAAAGTCATCATTGAACGGATGGCCCTCAATGATCATCAAGGTCAATATGATCGTAGCCCTTCACAACGTAAGCCGGGAGTTCTTGAGTTAAATACCAATGATGCCATCCTTGCTCAAAACAAGTTACTCTCTCAACAAGTGGAGCTTCTCACTCAACAAATGGCCAAGCTTCCACAGCAAATGAAAGAGATTCAAGGGTTTCAAGTTCAGCATCAAGTAGCATGTTGCGAATTATGTCAAGGGGATCACCCTACTGGTTTTTGTCCTCCACCCCAAGAAGAAGTGAGTTATGTGAACAATCAAAATCAGGGCTATCAAAGACAACAGCCTAACAATCAAGGTTACCAACCAAGAAACAATCAAGGCTATCAAACGTCAAGGTTCAACAATCAGAATTTTCAGCAGCAAAGTCCTTACCAACATCCTAATTCTCAAGGACAGCAGTCGCACGGAGGAAATTCCAAGCTAGAAGACACGCTTCAACAATTTATGCAAGCCTCCATGGCAAATCAGAAGAGTAACGAAGCAGCCATTAAAAATCTGGAAAATCAAGTAGGTCAACTTGCGAAGCAACTGTCAGAATAAAACGCAGGGCCTTTTTTCTCTGCTAACACTCAACCAAATCCAAAGGAACATTGTAAAGCAATTGTCACGAGGAGCGGTAAAGGGTTGGTAAGTGAAAAAGGTGAAGAGATTGTAGAAGAGAACAATATGGATGGTACGCTGGAAGAAGAAAACATGGTTGGTGAAAGGGAAAATGATTCTGGAAATGCTCAGTTCGCGCCGCGAACCACCTTTGCGCCGCGAAAAGAGCAGGTTTTGCCCACTGATCAGCAGATTGATTTAGAAGGGGAAAAAAGAGGTTGAATCAAAGAAGAAAAAGAAATCCGAGAAGGGAGTGAGTGTCATTCCAACTCAACATCTACCCTATCCCCATGCTCCATCAAGGAAGGACAATGCTAGGCATTATGCACGGTTCATGGACATCTTCAAGCAGCTCCAAATCAACATTCCATTTGCTGATGCATTAGAACAAATGCCACGGTATGCTAAATTCATGAAGGACATTCTTACCAAGAAAAGGCGACACGTGGAAGATGAGACCATATTGCTTGATGCACGGTGTAGCGCCATCATCCAAAAGACTCTCCCAAGGAAGGAGTCCGATCCGGGCCGGGTTGTTCTACCGGTAACCATTGGAAGCACATACGTTGGAAATGGTTTGATAGACTTGGGCTCTAGTATAAATTTAATCCCCCTCTCCATTGTCAAAATATTGGGGAATGTTGAGATTAAATCGACAAGAATGACTCTACAACTAGCCGACAAGTCTACCACCTCACCATACGGAATCGCCCAAGACATGCTTGTGAAAGTGGACAAATTTTTGTTTCCGGTGGACTTTGTAATAGTAGAGATGGATGAGGACCGCGATGTACCCCTAATTCTTGGAAGACCTTTTATGAAAACAGCTCGGATGATGATCGACATAGATGATGGGCTAATGAAGGTGAGAGTGCAAGATGAAGAGGTGACTTTTAATCTTTTCGAAGCTATGAAGCATCCAACCGATAAGCATGATTCCTTCCGAATCGATGCAATTGAAGAGGAAGTAGTGGAGGTCGCGAACCAAATTCACATCTCTAATCCTCTAGAAAGATCCCTTATCGGAGCATACAACGTGTTAACCGACAATGAGGAACGAGAGATCGAAGCAATGTTGCATGAGCTATAATCTTGTGGTGAGCTGGCCTATCAAGAAGAATTAATGGAAGATTTGGATACAAAGAAGAAAACGGAAGAGCAAAAGTTAGAGTTGAAAATGCTTCCGTCACACTTGAAGTATGTGTTTCTTGGAGACGAGTGTACTAAACCCGTGATTATAAGCAACACATTGTCCATGCAAGAGGAAGACAAGTTGATTCAAGTATTGAAAAAGAACAAAGGTGTGATAGGGTGGGTGTTATCCGACTTGAAGGGTATTAGTCCGGCCTATTGCATGCATAAAATCATGATGGAGGAAAATTTCAAACCAGTTGCGCAACCTCAGAGGCGTCTGAATCCATCAATGAAAGAGGTGGTCCGGAAAGAAGTTGTCAAACTATTGGAAGCCGGAATGATTTATCCTATATCTGATAGTGCATGGGTGAGTCCGGTACAAGTGGTCCCCAAGAAAGGCGGAATGACGGTGATCAAAAATGATAAAAATGAGTTGATTCCGACAAGAACAGTGACAGGGTGGAGAATGTGTATCGACTATAGAAGGTTGAACCAAGCCACAAGGAAAGATCATTTCCCACTACCCTTCATGGATCAAATGTTGGAGAGGCTCGCCGACAAAAATTTCTACTGTTTCTTGGACGGATATTCGGGGTATAATCAAATTTCAGTAAACCCGGTAGATCATGAGAAGACAGCTTTTACGTGTCCTTTTGGCATCTTTGCTTACCGAAGAATGCCTTTTGGATTATGTAATGCACCGGCCACATTTCAACGGTGTATGCAAGCTATATTTTCAGACTTGATAGAAGAATGCATTGAGGTGTTCATGGATGATTTTTCTGTTTATGGATCATCTTTTGAATTGTGCTTAAAACACCTTGATGTAGTTCTGGGGAGATGCGTGGAGACCAACCTAGTGCTCAACCGGGAAAAATGCAATTTTATGGTCACTGAGGGTATAGTACTTGGTCACAAGATTTCTTCTGAAGGGCTAGAGGTGGACAAGGCCAAGGTGGAGGTTATTGAGAAACTGCCACCTCCAACTAACGTTAAAGGGATAAGAAGCTTTCTAGGACATGCCGGTTTCTACCGGAGATTCATACAAGATTTTTCAAAGATCGCAAAGCCATTGAGCAATTTGCTCAACAAAGGTACGCCTTTTCTTTTTGATGAGTCATGTCTTAAAGCTTTCTTAGATTTGAAAGAAAAGTTGGTCACCGCACCAATAATCGTAGCACCAAACTGGAACCTTGATTTTGAACTCATGTGTGATGCTAGCGATTATGCAGTTGGTGCGGTGTTAGGACAAAGAAGCGATAAAGTTTTCCATGCCATACACTATGCTAGTAAGGTGCTTAATGAAGCACAAGTTAATTACGCAACAACTGAAAAGGA
Source organism: Lathyrus oleraceus (assembly GCF_024323335.1). Classification (NCBI taxonomy): domain Eukaryota; kingdom Viridiplantae; phylum Streptophyta; class Magnoliopsida; order Fabales; family Fabaceae; genus Lathyrus; species Lathyrus oleraceus. The sequence continues at coordinate 411,170,471 of NC_066584.1, forward strand.
ATTACTAGCCATAGTATATGCATTGGAAAAATTTAGAGCTTATTTGATTGGTTCAAAAGTTGTAATCTACACTGACCACTCAGCGATAAAATATCTGCTTACCAAGCCGGATTCAAAACAAAGGCTTATTCGTTGGATCCTTTTATTACAAGAGTTTGATCTAGAAATTCGGGATAAAAAAGGTTCCGAGAACTTGGTGGCGGATCATTTGTCTCGTTTGGTCAATGTAGAAATTACAAATAAAGAAGAAGAGGTGAGAGAAGAATTTCCAGATGAAAAACTTTATGCGATTCAAGTGAGGCCTTGGTTTGCTGATTTTGCTAATTACAAAGCAACTGGTTTAACACCGGAAGACCTCACTTGCAATCAAAGAAGGAAATTCTTGGCAGATGCAAAATATTATGTTTGGGATGATCCCTATCTGTTTAAAGTAGGAGCAGAGACAATATTTTGAGAAGGTGTGTAACAATTGAGGAGTCAAGAGACATTCTTTGGCACTGTCACAACTCTCCGTATGGAGGTCACTATAGTGGTTTGAGAACAGCCACTAAAGTACTCCAATCGGGTTTTTATTGGCCATCTTTATTCAAAGATGCGCACGAACATGCGAAGAGTTGTGATACTTGCCAACGGAGTGGAGGAATAGGAAAACGGGATGAAATGCCTCTAACCAACATGCTAGAAGTGGAAGTTTTTGATTGTTGGGGTATTGACTTCGTTGGCCCATTCCCCTCTTCTTTCTCAAATGAGTACATACTAGTAGCTGTTGATTATGTTTCGAAGTGGGTGGAAGCAATTGCCTCACCTAAGGCCGATGCCAAAACTGTGATTAAATTTTTAAAGAAGAACATATTTTCACGTTTTGGTGTGCCTAGAGTGTTGGTAAGTGATGGAGGCTCACACTTCTGCAATGCACCCTTAGAAAAAGTTCTGCAACATTATGGTGTAAAGCACAAGGTGACCACTCCATACCACCCACAAGCGAACGGTCAAACTGAGGTTTCAAATCGGGAAGTCAAACGGATCCTTGAGAAAACAGTCTCGAATTCAAGAAAAGATTGGTCCTTAAAACTGGATGAAGCTTTGTGGGCGTATCGTACTGCCTACAAAGCACCTATTGGGCTGACTCCGTTTCAAATGGTGTATGGGAAGACTTGTCATCTTCCAGTGGAAATGGAGCATAGAGCATTATGGGCTCTTAAGTTCTTGAATTTCGACTCCACTCTAGCTGGAGAAAGAAGGAAAGGTCAACTCCATGAATTGGAGGAACTAAGGAACGGTGCATACCATTCTAATAAGCTGTACAAGGAAAAGGTAAAGGCATACCATGATGGAAAGGTCCACTGTAACACCCCTCTAAAATACCCCAAATATTTAATTAAAATAACGATATATCAATCAGAGTAGATATGCAATTAAGGGTGTCACACAATCATTTCACACCATTCACCATAATAACTGTCATGCTCTTTTATTAATTCAAAAACATAAAGCATTTGCACAATACGCAGCGGATAGAAATCAAATCAATCATGCAAAACATGTAACACATTACATGTAAAATGGTTCACAACCAACAATAAAACATTTAAAACATCCCATCCCGATGTTACATCTACCAGAGCATGACCCACTAAGGAACTACACTAGACTCCAAGCACTAGCTCCTACTCAATCACTGCTCGTTACCTGAAAAATAGTGTAAGGGTGAGTTCCTCAATCGATATAATAAGCATTATAAAATATCATGCAATGTTAAGTAATTTAACACATTTCATCACCCTAATCAGATTACACATTCAACAACGGCAATATCAACTCAATCATACTCAACATCAACACAACACACAACACACATCACACGTATAATACTGGAATACATCCATTCATATCATACGCCATACATACATTATGCAATGAGACTCCATGCATGCGGTACCGACTATTCGTGAACATATAGTTCAACCTCACCGATCAAATCCAGATACAGCTACCAAGCCCACTAGTCCCACTCATTTGAGACCTAGTGACTCACTCACTAATTCCTCACCATGGGAATTAGCTACCACCCCAAGGGCCATGCTATGCACGCTAATTCACCTAGCATGCAACATCAACAACAGTCCATAATGACTAACTCACTAATTCCTCACCATGGGAATTAGCTACCACCATAAAGGCCACAATATGCATGCTAAATCACCTGGCAATGCAAAATCATCAACAATAATCCACAATGGACATATGCTCACACTCTAAGCCATAAACAGTCCATTCACAATAGCATACATAACATATACATTCACAGCATTATGCATACCATCATACATTATCAACACATGTATCAAAACATCATATCATGTCAAATAATTGATCACAGTATTAGCACACTCTACTAATACCCATACTGCTCAAAACAACAGGAAGTGATCCCTATTACATCATACGCCAATATAGGCCAACCATCAAATAAGTACACAACATTTAAATACCAATTTTTCCACTTTTCAACAGTGTTAACCGGTTAACGCCCTGGGTTAACCGGTTAACGCAACACAGAACACGCTTTCTGGCAAAACTCAACAGTGTTAACCGGTTAACGCCCTGGGTTAACCGGTTAACGCAGACAGAACAGCAATATTTTCACAACTCACAACAGTGTTAACCGGTTAACGTCCTGGGTTAACCGGTTAACGCAAGCAAAACAGCAATACCTCACAATTCCTAACAGTGTTAACCGGTTAACACCCTGGGTTAACCGGTTAACGCAAGACAGAAAGCTGTTCCTGCGCTAACACGAAGCAGAATGCAGAATTCTCCGCATTTTCCGCCGTTGGAGGACTTCCGGACCTCCGATTCCAATTCCGTAAAAAACTACACTTTCGGAAAATCACTACCCATCCAATTACAGATTCAATTACAGCTTTAACACAGTTTATTCATCACAATTTTTCAGCATTCCACATCCTAATTAGGGTCAATTCAACGGTTTATCACTACCCATTACATGTTAACCCATAATACCCATTAAACGACGATAAACCCCCCTTACCTGAGTTAATCCGGCGAATCTTTAAGCTTCAAGCTTTTCTCTTCTCCAATCTTCTTCCTCTTGCTCTGTCTCTTTGCCCTTTTCCTCTTTTCAGCCGCTTCTCTGCTTTTCACGTGAAAACCTTTCTTTACCAAATGGGATTCTTTTTCTTATTTCCAACTTATATATATATTTTCCAATAATTATTATTCCAATAATAATAATAATCCAATAATTCCAATTATTTAATTAAATTAATAAATATAATATTAACTTAAATTAAATAATTATCTTATTTTTATCGGGGTGTTACATCCACCATAAGGAGTTTCATGTTGGACAAATGGTATTGCTCTTTAACTCAAGGTTGAAGTTATTTCCTGGTAAGTTGAAGTCGAAGTGGTCAGGACCATTTGTTGTCAAGGAAGTACGGAATTATGGAGCCATTGTGATAGAGGATCCAAAGTCACAAGAGAGCTGGACTGTCAATGGTCAAAGACTGAAAGCCTATCATAGCGGTGACATAAACCGTGATGTGTGTGTCATTTCCTTATCTGGACCAGGCTAATTGAGGTACCGTCGAGCTCTTAACGACGTTAAACAAAGCGCTTGTTGGGAGGCAACCCAACGTTGTTAGTTTGCATTTTATTTTTCTCTGTTGTGTGATTTTTAGCTCTGTTAAAGTTTTAGAATTCTTAAGTTCTGTTTTTAGCAGTTCGCGCCGCGAACTGAATGAAAAATTTATAGTGGGTTCTGTTTTTTGCAGTTCGCGCCACGAACTGAATGAATTTTTTTTTGAGTGGTTCTGTTTTCTGCTGTTCGCGCCGCGAACACTGTTCGCCCCGCGAACTCTGCGTGACAGAATCACTTAAATTCTGTTTAGGCACTTCTTTCCTCATTTCAAACCAATTTTGCCGCGCTTTCACCCCACTCTCAAAATCCCACCAAATCTTAAAATCCTTCAGTTTCCATTGTTCAAATCTTCATCTTTTAGCAAACTTTAGCGATTTATAAGGTATGTACTCTTCAATTTCTCTTTTCCAATCCCTCTTTAGGTTTTTCATTAGGGTTGGTTAGAAATCAAATTTTTCTGTTGATTACCGCTTGAAATCGCTTTGCATGTTTGATTTAGAATAGGATTAGGGTAGAGTTGAGAACTTTGACTGATTGGGAGTAGATTACTCCCCAATTGTGGAACCCTAGGAAGCTCTGGGAGATTTCCTGAATTCGCAGAGTTCGCGCCGCGAACTAGCCTTCGCGTCGCGAACTGTGAATTCCAGCACCATATTTTTGTGTTAATTGTTTGCTAATCTTGTTCATATTTGTTCTGTGGTTGTTCTGGTGTTGATTGCAGATGTCCAAAAGAACTAAAACCACGTCACCTCCTCAAGCCCGTTCAATCCGAAGGTTCATTAGTGATGAACATGAGGCACGATTCGAGAGCCTCATTAAGAGAACAATTTTGCCTGAGAGGTTTATCCGTTTAGCTCCAACCGGGGTGTATCATAGTGTGGTTGCGGTTTTTGAACGACGAAAATGGATGAAGTTATGCGAACCAGAAGCAACAATCAACTACGACATCGTTCGGGAATTTTATGCGAATGCTATGCATTGCGAGGAGGGTACGACTTTCATTTACCGATCCAGGGTAAGGGGCAAGATCGTTTCCTTTGGAAGGGATGATATTAATGCTTATCTAGGAAATCCCCTAACTCTTGGAGAGGGAGAGTGTTGCGAGTATGGTACAATGGAGGCAGCTAACAGGTGGAATCTTGATGCGGTTAATACTACCCTATGCATCCGCGGGAAATCCTACGAAATGAATGATCAAGGACATCCGAAATTGTGGAAAAGGGAAAATTTCAATTTGGGGGCTAGGGCTTTTTTGGTGCTACTGTTGACTAATATCAGACCAAGAAGCCACACCACCACAATTCCTATGGACGTAGGGTGTCTCTTGTACTGCATCATGGTCGGGAAGTCAGTGGATGTCGCAGCCATCATTGCAGGTGAAATGAGGAAGATGGTTTTAAGCGGGACCAATTTCGGTGACAAAGCTGGTGTACTCGCATATCCAGGACTTATCATGGGACTGTGCCGTCAGGCAAATGTCCCCATCCCTGAGGAAGTACACTTCTCGATCACCAATGTGATCAATGATTCATACCTGAACAGGTTTCTGCAAAACCCAAATGATAAGACTGATGCACCCGGTACTTCTTCATCCAGAGCCTGAGCCAGACCCCGACCTCAACCTCACACTACCCCAGGTTTTGATCAGATGGCATTTGCCAACTACTGCTGCGAGAACTTTGAGGCCTCTAGGAGGTCTCAATCATTTCTTTTCGATGCCATGCAGCAGCAGTTTCGGAACACGTTTCTGGCACCAGAGGCCCGAACTTTTCCTTCGCAAGCTGACTATGCAGCTTATGCTAATTGGCCTGAGGGCAGGCCAAATTTTATGGGGGGTGCAGGAGGTAGTGCATACCCAAATGAGGAGATGGAGGATGTTCTTGGAAACGTAGGTGGTGACGAAGAGGAGGAGGATTGAGAATGTGGAGATTTGAGAGTTGTTGTATTTTTGAGTTTCTTTTTACTAATTCTGTTTTTGTTTTTGGGAATTTGTAATGTACTTTTGGGTGGCTCTAGTTCACCATAACTTTATTTTGGCACTTTATTTTTGTTAGTATTTTGACAATTGCAAGAATGCTAGTTGAGATTTAAGTGTGTTTTAATCAAATTTTGGTTTACCAACATTTTTGTTTAATTGTTCTTATTCTTAAGTCAAGCTTTAAGCAACCGAGAAATGATCACAAAGAAAGAAGCATAGGATACTTCGAGTGGTGATGATAAGAATTAGTGTCGGCATTTCAAGGTACACTTTATCGCTTTCTAGACTTAACATGAAGTAGTTTGATGGTGTGTGCAAATTCCATTTCATAAATTCATTGAAGTATATGTCAGTTTTGAATCAAATAAAAACACAACACAGAGCCGCCACTGCGCGTTATTTATCCCAAGATAGGGAAAGGAAACGCTCAGAGAAACCTGGAAAGGAAATGGTCTCGCGACCAAAGAGAAAGGGTAAGGGAGTCGGTTACGCAAGGGGAAGGTATTAGCACCCCTCACGTCCGTCGTACTCGACGGGATCCACGTTCTAAGAAAAGAAAAGGTTGCTAAACATCACACACACACACAAGGGAACGCAGGTGGGGTTAGGAGAAACGGGCTCGATAAGGTATCGCACCTTATGCCTACATATCTTGTCTGAAACAAGAATCAGAGCCACTGTAGTTCGGCTTACGCACGCCAAACAACACAAAACATACAAACAAGCAAGGGTGGCAAACATGGAGCCCGACAACCACTGGATGGAATTACGTCAGCATCCGAACCCAAAACATGCACAAAACGGCAAACGTGGAGCCCGACTGCCAATCATTGGGCTTACGTCGGCATCCGAACCAAAACACACAGTCAGATAACAAGTAAACGCACGCAAAAAAGAAAAAGGTTGCCCGGAGTGGTCTCGCACGACCACCTGCCTAAATACCTCGTCTGGAACGAGGATCAGGGCGATGTAGTTCCCCTGAAAGGGAAAAAAGATTCCTAACCAGAAACCAGGGGAAGACACGACACTAGGGAGACTACGACTCGAGCCTAGATGTTGTCATGCAAAGTCACCCTAAGTTCAGGTTTCTATCCTACTTGCATAAGCAAGCCTATCCTAACCAGGAAAGAAGCAAGCACACAAGCAAACAACATACAAGCATACATCAAATGAGAACAAACATCTCAAACAGGCAGGTCAATCAGATATCCACAGAGCACACACTATAGCCAAACAAGGGGCTCACACAATAGGTTTGATTGCCGAAGCGAGTCGTCTATACGGGCTGGGTTTGCTCTTAACCTTGCCATTACGAGGCTAAGGTGAAGCAGATGAAAGGATGAAGTAAGGATCAGACCTCACAGCTCTTATCCCTAACCAGGGAGAGCTTCTGACAAATGAGCATGGGTCCAGAATGGGGGAACCCTTCTATACTCAGAGACTCTGACACAATGTGCACTGCACAAGATCTTGGGCTTGCGATCTCAATGCTACAACCATGTAATGGGAGCAAGGAGAAGACTCAACTGAATAGTGGGGGACAGATTGCTTATCCCTACCTTCCACCAATTGCCTTGATTAAGGACTTTACCTGCTTAGGCACAATATTAAACAATCACAATCATCGCCTCTTAAGGAGGACTTCAGACATTTATTTGCCCGGCCCGGTAACAGCCGGGTCTCCAGACTACATGAAGTTAGGAAGTTATACCTCAATGCAAGTTGCTTAAGCAAAGCAAAGCAAAAGTTCACAAGGAACTGAGCAACTAAAAGTACCTGGAAACAGTCAAACACAGTTAGTACTCAGACAGACAAAACTAAACAGCAAAAGTTCAATCAGTTAATCTATACAGATCAATGCACAACAAAGCAAGCTCAAAGCTCAATCCCAAACTTCACAACCTACAAAACAATGTTATGTTAGTGTACAAACATCAAACAACATCAATTGCATTTAACTTGATTCATTCTCCATGTGCATTATGCTTTTGATCCTGAAAAATCAAGCAAATATTAGCAACAAGACCACTAGGCTAAGCCTAGGGTCCAAAGGCAAGAAAAATTCCTAAACAGCAAGGTATCTCTAACCAAACTCAAATTAATGTCAAACAAGAGCCAACGCACTTAGTCCCATGTCCATATCATTCATCATGTTCATTTTATGCACAAAACAATCCAAACTAGTTCAAATGAAGCACCAAACATGCAAACAGAACTATTGCATTCAAATCCACATCAAAACAAATCCAAAAAATCTCAAATAAATTACACCTAAACAGGACCTAATCCATGTATGGCACACCAAATTTCAGCTTAATTGGGCAAAGGGAACCATGTTAATGAAAATCAACAAAAACAGACACAATCATATGCTCCAAATCACAACATCAACACATGCTTCCACTTCAAAAATTCATAACTCCATGAAAACAGTAAAGAAATGAGTGAGACCAAAACAGGGATGTCACATCATGTGTCTATAACTATCATACAAAATTTCATGATCATTCAATAACATATGAGCATTTCACATCAAATCTACCAACCTATATCACACAAGCTTGCACAATTGACCAACAGAGATGAAAAATGGAAATCAAATTGAAAATGCCACATAAAATTCCACAAAAATTCACATAGCATCTTAACATGTTAATGAAACATCATGCAAAATTTCACATTAATCCAACAAGTATAGGTCACTCAAAAAAATCCAGCAAATTGACATAATGAGGTGTGACACAAATTGTCACACCTAAGTTCCAAAATTCATAACTCAATGGTCAGGCATCAAAAATTCATAAAGTTTACATGGAAATGAGCATCAATCAGTCAAGAATCATCACAAAACTTTTCAAGAATTTCTTTTAGAATATGAGGATTTCATGATCACAATAGAACAAGGTACCAAAAATGCACATATGTGAAAGAACCCTAGGTCAAATATTATTTCTACCATGCACAACTTTGACCAATAGGTCAAAAAAATCCTACAGTCAACAACAAAGTCAACACAAAAATTTCCACATTTTTCTGAATTTCCTATGATTTTCTATGAATTTTTTAAAGTCATTGTGAATTTTCTAATAATTATTTGAATTAATATAATTAAAATGAAATTGCAGTGGCATAGTTGTAATTATGAGCGCGGGGGCGGTAAACGTCCAGTTTGAAAATTCAAATGGTTTTTCAGATCAAACACACTAACTTCATCCCTTCCATTCCAGATTTTTCCAGAAATGCAATGAACACTCAAGAACACGAATTTTCCAAATCAACACCAAAACGCACATGCGAGTAACCGTTCGAACCGTCTGAGTATAAGGATCTCAATTATCAACTTAATTTGACCTAATTGTTCCTAAATCATACGAATCGCGCGAGTTAGGGTTTGGACATGAAAATTTAAATCACGATTTCGTGCGCTACAGTCGTCTATTCACAAAACTACCTATATCATTGGATTCTACGTGAGATGAACTTTAGAACGCATATGAACATTAAGCATTTCGTGCGATTCGATTTTTACTCACCTGGAGATGGCAGTGATGAAACCGACGGAATCCTTGCGTTTTGGCTGCAAACAGTTCAACTAGAAGCTCTAGGGAATGGAATGATGCGCTCAGGTTCGAACAACTCTACTCCTATTGCACACAATCGTGATTCACCATGGATGATGTTGGTATGAACAGTCGAGATTCACCACTCCATATGCTCCAATAACCAAAACAGTTGATGAGGATGATGAAAGGAGATTGATGCAACAAGAAATTCGAGAATTGGTTGAGATTTGATGAAGTTTGATGAAGTTTTGTGTTTATGGTGTTCTTGAGATTTTGAGAGAATTTGGAAAGTTTGAGATCCAATTTTGGGGAATGTGATTTTCTGTTATGATTATTGTGTGATTAGGTTTATATATGATGCACTAATCCAAGCTTAATCATGTAATTAACCACATTGCATTTGTTAGTGACATGTTAACTTTCAAGCTTAGGGGTAAAATTGGAATTTCAACATGCCAGCTCATTGCCACCTGTTTGACAGCTCATACAACCTCCAAATACCATGTGTGATCCATTGAAACTTGTCTCACTCTCATTGGTTGTGTAATTTGCAAAATCACATGTGAATGCCACTTTGTCCATTTTTGCCATTTCATTTTTCAAGCCAAATCTCAAATTACAAGCCTTTTCCATGAAATGATGATTCCAACAAATTTCAAATACCATTTGTGAGGTGTTGCAAAAATCCCCACTCAAAAATTCCAATTATTTTGAAAGTTGGACAATTTTGCCCTTGGTCCAATTTAACTGTCCAGTTGAAAATTGACTTTTTGCATTGGCCACTTTTGAAAAAATCCAATTATGCACCATGAAAGTACATGTCAAATGGAGTTTGTGCATATAAAGAACTTGCAATTTGGACAAACCATGTGGAAGTTATGGCCTCCTGATTATGGGTCATTTTTAAATTTCATTGGGCCCTAATTTTCCAACCATACATGGGAATTTCAAGTTCTTGGACTTTTTGGAAAGGTGAGAACAAGATCTACAACTTTCATGTTGAAAAAATTTTCATTTGAAGCTTCCTTGGACACGTGGTCTTGAGGTCAAAAACTTTCCATTTTTGGAAACTTCCATTACAAGTCACTTTCTATTTTTGGCAGTTTTTGTCCTGACTTGATTTTCTTCATTCTTGAGCTTTGAGATATCAAATAACACTTGTTCCAACATGAATGAAGTGTATCCAACTCATTTCCACCTCCAAATCCATCAGATCATGTACAGTTGACCACAGTTGACTTTTTCAACTGACAGATGAACTTGGCAATGCATAGATCAACCTGAGCCCCAATCTCCAACTGAAATGGCTCAAGGGTGAAACCCTAGCCTCAATAAGCACAATATAATCATAGAATGAACCCCATATCCATCATAAACCTCATCTCCTGATTATGCCCTGATTGGCCCAATGCAACTGATTAGGGTTGACTAGTGGTCAAAACCCTAATCTCAAGGAATCTGCTTCAACACTTGATTCTTCTGATGATAACCAACCATGATGATGATGATGTATCATTTCCATCAAGATGAAATCCAATATCCTTGGAGAATCGCAAAACCCTAATTCACAGCCCAATCCTCAGATGGCCAATGATCAGTCAATAAACCCTAGGTTTGCACTTTGACTTTCTCATCCTCTGATCAAGACTTGAGAGTATAGTTTGCACAATGTAACCACATGATATGCAATATGCAATGCCTAATGACCTAAAAATGTATGCACAATGTTAAGCTTAGTCCCAAGAGAGGAGGGCAAATTTTGAGGTGTTACAGCTGCCCCTATTCAATCCACTGTGAACCTGTCGATACGAAATAACCTCGGCTTTCGGATGATCAGGATGAAGAGTGATTGAATACCAAGAACAGACGAACAATTTGCACTCTGATGGGATAATAATTAACGCCTGTCAGCATCGGCGAAGAAACAAACTCGAAAAAACGTCAACCTGGATACCAAAATAAATGGTAACACAGGGATAACCATGGCTTGAACACCACTCATCCGCTCGGGATTATTATTTCTTTCTTTTTTTATGCTTTTCTTGAACCCCGAATTTTCTCTTGCGCAAATGATCCTCGGATCACTGCATTTGAACCCCATTCTTCTTTCCTTGTGATAACTCCGCTGGCAATCGTCGGAAATAACACCAATCACCACTCTGATGGCGACATATCAAAGGGTACATCTTCAACCAGACACTGACTGATGACCGGGAAGAAACTCGATGTTTACAGGCATCGGACGATGATGTTTTACAGAACACCAAAGAAAACTCGACCAAACATTAAACAATGACTGGGAGACGACTCGATGTTTACAGGCATCGGACAATGATGTTTACAGGCATCAAAGAAAACTCGACCAAACATTAAACAATGACTGGGAGACAACTCGATGTTTACAGGCATCGGACAATGATGTTTACAGGCATCAAACAATGATGTTGACAGGACATCGAACTATGATGTTTACAGGCATCTAACAATGATGTTGACAGGACATCGAACTATGATGTTGACAGGCATCTAACAATGATGTTGACAGGACATCAAACAATGATGTTGACAGGCATCAAACAATGATGTTTACAGGCATCAAACAATGATGTGGACAGACATCAAACAATGATGTTTACAGGCATCTAACAATGATGTTGACAGGCATCACACAATGATGTGGACAGGCATTAAACAATGACTGGGAAACAACTTGACGTTGACTGGACATCGAACGATGATGTTTTACAGGACATCAAAGAAAACTCGACCAAGCACTTACTGATGACTGGGAAATACTGCTGCTCCAAAATCCCGCTGCTGAACTCCTCGGAGTATCGTCTTCACTGTCCGGCAAAACCCATCCTCAAGCGGTCACCACGGCTCGAATCGCGTTGATCGCGTAACATTCTCCAATCTTCATTCCCATCTCGGCCCGACGGAAAAGCTTCCTCCAGTATCGCACTACTGGGGTACATCTCTGATCCAATCATGAGGCTAAACTCTTCGGAGTAACACCTTCACTGTCTGACACAACCACTTCTCAAACGGTAACCACGGCTTGAGACTAGCTTTATGCTTGCAACAATGATGCATGATCTTTTTCTGCGTAATGCTCCATAATTATGGAAATGCTACGCGATTTATTATTTTTCTATGCAACATGCTATGCTTATTCTACATGATGAATGCATACAAAGTATCCCCTCAAGGGACTCCTCTGGGGAATACGAGACTCTCTGCTGAGGAACTCGTCACTGCTCTGATTCCACCTTGCTGGGGAATAGCACTGCTACTGGGAAAAGGTAACCCTTGCTGGGGAAGAACCTCCTTTGCACCCAATCCGCTCGGGAAACTGCTGGGGATAAGAACCACCAACACTCTGTGGGGATACAGTCTTTTGACTTGCTGGGGATATACATCCCGACCCTGCTTCGGAAAACCCTCACAGATACCTGACGACTTCACTGGGGAGATGCTCACAGATACTCTGCTGGGAAACAGCCACCTCCAGGCCTGGCGTCTGGGGAAGCATTGATCTGACACCTGCTGGGGATAACCATCCTGACCCTGCTAGGGAAAACGAATGCTACTCCGCTGGGGACTACCCATGCAATCCATAGATAGAATCCACTCAGCTGGGGATGCAAAATCCGTCCGCTACGGGAACTTGTCCAATCCACTGGTAGGATGAACACTGCTGGAGACATATTTCATTGAAACCCGCTCCACTCGGGGAATAACAACCTTCAGACCTGGCTGCTGAGGAAACATCGTTGTAAACCTGCCGGAGATACCCATCCTAACTCGGCTGGGGAAGTCACAGACCTTAGATCTGCTGGGGAGTTAGCCCAATAACTCCGCTTGGGGACCTAGCTGGGAAATGAGAAAAGTTGGCACAGAACACCCGTCGACTCGTCGAACCACGGTATCCACCTCCAATTCTCGTATCAGCTTTCCACTTTTGAGAACTCCCAGACTCGTCTGGACCTTTTCTGCTCCATCATCTTGTATTCCAAAATCGCCCCGCGCTCGACAGAAAGCGTACTCCTGGGAGTTATACAGAACTTTTCAATCTTTCGACTTTGAAGAGTCTTCTTGATTAATTTCAAAGGTCGTCGGACGTCTCGACGTCTCTTCATTCTTCATTCTCATTCGTTTCTGGTCAGACTCTGCGGGGAATTTCTACAGACTTTCCAATCTTCCGACTTTGAAGAGTCTTCTTGATTATTATCAAGGATCGTCGTACGCCTCAACGTCACTTCGTCGTTCTTCATTCATTCGTCCCTGAGCGAACTCTCTGGGGATCTATTACAAAGCTTCCACATCACAACCTGCAAGTGAGTAACGAATACCTAACAGTACCTGCAAAACAGACCGTCAGATAAAACCGTGCCCCAGGCGTGTCAAGATTTCAACACTTGGGTCACTCAACCTTCCAAATAAGATTTCAAGCTTTCAACCTTATGAACATGCATTGGAAGGAACCTGTATGTCTTAAAATGCAACATTCTTTATCAAAAATCTCTGGATGTTTTTGCAATCAAAGCGGTAAGGAAAACAAAAACAAAATTATTTGACTGAATATGCATTTTATTGATTGAAAAGTGTGTGGCTCAAATTGAGCAATACAAAGGAAGCAATTCGTGAAAAGAGGTAATTGCGCACAAAAGGAAAAATCTATCCTAATGGCAATGTGAAACCCGTGATCTCATCGAGTTCCAACCCAGTTACACCCCATATGTCCTCAGACTCTCCGTGCTTTCTGCCTTCTGAACAAGACGTTTCTGATTGATCCCCACCGGGTATTATCCATGATGCTTTAACCAAAGCGCAAACGATCATGCTGGACGCAGTTGTTCGTTTTAATCCCTCTTTTGCCTGGACCGCCCTTTCGGGTTTTCAGTCCACCGGGATACCCTTTTTTGCCCAAGTCGCCTTTTCAGGTTTTCGACTTGTCGGGTGTACATTTTTTCATTTTATCCCTAATTTTTGCCCGAGCCTTTCTTTCTGTTTTTGGTTCGCCGGGATGCCCATTTTTGCCTGGACTATTTTATTCTTCTCGTCCAGCGGGTCAATTTTACACGAAGTATTTTTTAACTGCGTCCGCATTCACAGGGGATGGAAAATCTTCGCCATCCACGGTCGTTAACAACAAGGCTCCACTAGAGAAAACCTTCTTGACCACGAATGGACCTTCATAATTCGGTGTCCACTTGCCCCTTCGATCGTTTTGAGGAGGAAGGATCCTTTTCAGCACCATATCACCTACGTGATACACCCGAGGTCGCACCTTTTGTCAAAAGCACGTTTCATCCTTTGCTAGTATAACTGCCCATGACAGATGGTTGCTAGCCTCTTTTCCTCAATCAGGCTCCACTCTTCATACCGGGTCATTACCCATTCAGCCTCTTGCAATTTCACGTCCATCAGGACTCTCAAAGAGGGAATCTGAACCTCAACAGGTAATACAGCCTCCAATCCATATACCAATGAGAAAGGAGTTGCCCCAGTAGATGTACGCACCGACGTTCGATACCCAGGATACCAGCTTCGTACTCAGTCACCACTGTGGTGTATTCAAATGCTAACCGGGCAATAAAACTTATTCACCTTAACCTCCCCATCAGACATCAGAACCCGTTCGGATTCGGGGTCAGGCCCCTCCTCCGGGATCGGTTACTCTCAATCTTTCGATTAGAGCACCTCGAGATGTCCTCATCAGGGAACTCAAACTTCCTTGGTTGATAATCTTCAATGGGTTGCGGAGCGATGTAATCAGACAATACACCCCTTGATTGCTTTCTGAGAATATCACAAATCAGTCAACGCTCTTTTGCTTTTCTCGCAACCCTTCCGGTCGATGCTGGATTCTCAAACCCATACTCGATCGAATCCATCTCGGAAATCCACAAAGTGGTATGAACCAGCATATACTGTCTCAGTCGGCGAGCAGCCTATACCAAAGTACATCAAGTTTTCTCGAACAGTGAATGTACTGTTTCACAGTCGGTAAACTTTTTGCTAAGGTAAATTGCATGCTCTTTTCGACAAGACTCGTCATGCTGACCCAATACACCTTGTAGACTCCTCGAAGGCTGTCAAGTACAGATTAACAGTCTCTCTCCACAAGAGACATCAGAATCAGAGGTTCCTGCAACTTATATTCTTTTATTTTTCCGATGCCCCTTGGCAATCATTATTTCACCTGACCGTTTGATCTTTTTTTTTTTTCCAACAACTTGAATATAGGTTCACCCGTGGCTGTTAGATGAGATGTGAACCATGACAGGTAGCTCAATCTTCCTAAGAAACCACGAACCTCTTTTTCTGTTTTTCCTCGGTTCAGGCATTATTCTTTTCTCTTTTTTTTTTTTTTTTTTTTTTTTTCAGGATGAACCTCGATTCCTCTCCTACAATGAACCCCAACAGCTTACCGGATCGCACTCTGATAGTGCACTCACTTGAATTCAACCTCAGTTTGAATTGTCTCAACCGGTCAAACGACTTGCCCCGGTCTGCCAGATGCCCCTCTTCTGTTTGGGACTTTTGCTATCATGTCATAGCATAGCATTCAATTTCATGACGAATCGTATCATGAAACAAAGTCACCATAGCTCTCTGATACAGGCACTGGCGTTCTGCTTCTTTAGAGGACAGTCTTCTCTCCATGGTAGCTTGTGCACAACGACACCGGTATCCGACCCTGGCATATCCTGACATGACCAGGTGAAGGTATCCACATGCTCTTTCAACAAGGCTACCATTCTGCTCTCGATTCGCCTCTGAAGCGGCCTCAACTTTCCCTTCCTTCATGACCTCGGCGGTGCTTGGAATAACAACCTCAACCCGCTCCTCGTGCGGCTGAATCACCTTCTCCTCTTGTTTCAACAACCTGGCTAATCCCAGCAGATCACAATCTTCTTCGTCTTCTTCTTCGGCATGATTGCTCGGTTTGTCGAAGTCATATGAGGTGTAACCGAATCGTTATCAACGAGATCCGGAGAATTATTTTTGAAGTTGGGACGAGACAAATCAAAAAGGAAAAATGAAAATAAACATTGCCATTTTTATTTGTTTTTAAACTGCAAAAATAAATGAAAAACAGGGAACACCGCTTTTTGACTGAAAAACATCCATTTATTAATGATGCAGAAAATGCAAATTTATGAACATGAGGTGGCCCTTACAATTGACCATTACGTGTCGGGCAACACGTAAGGCTTTCATGCATATAAACTGAAAACAAGAAATTATTACTCTTCAGGATGAGTGACAGTGCTGATCTTTTTAAGCCTTCCAGTTTCCTGGTACGCACGGCGTTATCCAACCATCAAACTTGCAGTCACTGTCAACTTCTTTACCCACTGTATAGGCGTGATCTGAATCTTCAGCAATTGCATTCACCATCGCCTGACCATGTGCCGGCATGGGATTAGCATTAACATTTGGAGACGGTGCAAAGTTAATAGCCTTGGAGTCCACCAGGTCCTGGACAACATTCTTGAATGCTCTACAGCCCTCAATGTTATGCCCCGGTGTTCCAGAATGAAATTCACACTGGGCGTTCTCATCATAGTTAGGAGGCCTCTGATCTGTTCTCATCGGAACCATCGCCCTCGGCTGAACCAACCCAAGATCCATCAGCTTTTTGAACAGAACAGCATATGTCACGGGCGGCTTGTCAAAATGGCGATCAACCCCTTTTCCTCTCACCTGGTACCCGACTCTCTGTTGAGGCGGCTGACGTTGCTGTCGTACTGACTGATTACCAGCAGGGATGGTTACAGCAGCAGTGTGCTAGTAGTAACGATCCATACCGTTTCCTCTCTGGGCATACGCAGCATTGGATTCTCCGTCATTCTTGCGCTGACCATTCCCGAATGGCTTCTTCGACCCTGATGACGAAGCACTTCCTTGTATCTTCCCCATTCTCAGCCAACTTTCGATTCTCTCCCCAGCCACCACAATGTCTGCAAAGTTGGTTACCAGACAACCCACCATTCTTTCGGCAAAAACCCCCTGCAGGGTACCCATGAAGAGATCAGACATCTCTCTGTCCACTAGAGGAGGTTGCACTCTGGTAGCCAACTCCCTCCATCTTTGGGCATATTCTTTAAACCCCTCGTTATTTTTCTGAGACATACCCTGCAGCTGGGTACGACTCGGGGCCATATCAGCATTGAACTGATACTGTTTAAAGAACGCATCTCCAAGATCTTGCCAGCTCTTGATGTCAGCAGACTTCAGCTTAGTATACCATTCCAGGGAGCCTCCAGACAGACTGTCTTGGAAGAAGTACATCCAAAGCTTTTGATCTGTAGTGTACGCAGAGATCTTGCGGACAAAGGCCTGAAGATGAGTTTCCGGGCAGGAACTCCCATTGTATTTGTCAAATGCAGGCGCCTTGAACTTTTGTGGGATCACAATCCCCTCGACCAGCCCCATGTTGGACATGTTGACAAACCCCGGAGTAGCATGGCTTTCCAGAGCCTTTACCTTCTCTGCCAGCAACTGAATTTCTTTGCTCTGTGGCTGGACACCATATTGACCGAATGGCTCATTGTGCATGGAGAATTGATCAGCTTCTCGGTCCTCCTCCCTGTCCTCATCAAACCCGTAGAATGGAGGGAACATATTATCCTTCAGATTATGCCCCAGACCGGGCCCACCACCAGTAGCAACACCAAATCCACCAGCATTGTCATTTACCATACCCACGGTTGCTCTTTTTCCACCGTCTCTGGATCCACCGAGCCTCTGGCTGGAGACACCATCCAGGTTAACAACACTGTTAGCAGCTGAAGCTCGCTCGAGCTTTTCAACTTTGCCAGCCAAGGCTTTCTGATCAACCGCAAAACCCTGCATGATGTTGATCAGCTCAGTCATCTTGTCCTTCAGCTCAAGGAGATCAGTACTCGGAAGATCCATCAGCCTAGGAGTGTTGCGTCTGGTGAAGTATCTGTGAGGACGGGTTGAGTGCAAAGGGATGACTCTACGAGCGCGAGCAATGATTCCTGCAAAACAGCAAACAGGTTAATATGCATGAATGCAACGTCTATCCATACGAGGAAGCTTCTGTCTTTCGATCCTGGTTTCATCGAGACAGATAATATTTCACCAATAACATTTTGACATCCAGATGTCTCTCAACCAGATTCTCAATCCATAATACTCCTCATATGGCCAGACGTAGGTTTGATGCAGATGAATGCAAAATGAGAATGATGCAGATGTATGCAATGCACTGGGCCATCCTCCAAGTCATCTGATCATTTGTTGCTCTGAGTCACAGCCTTGATTTCTGAACTGATCATAACCATCTGAGGGAATATGTAACCACCAATCTGACCCACGGGTTCCGAAATGAACGGAAGAAAGATACATCATCATCATCATCATCATCATCAGAGATCCACTGAACAGATACCCATAACCATCTGAATCGGCCCGGGGAATCCTGAAATAAACGGATCCCCACTGATAAATATCGGACAGCACTCCGGCGTCTCTGAAATAAACGGCCATAAATCCGACTCATAAATAGGATTCTGATCCACGGAACAAAAAGTCACCATCTGAGTCACCATCTGAAAGAATCACCCTCCCCTCACAGGTAAATTCTAAACAGGTCATCCTAAGGCGGATCATAATTTCGACAATCGGGCAGAGATACTCAATGGGTTTGCCCTTTCGGGTGTGCCATTGTAGCTCTCCTGAAATCGTCTAAACCAAAGATCCGGGAAATGATCGGTCACCAGAGTCAACGGCTCAAAAGAGATAACCCAACCAAAGTGGAAAATCCCACTGGAAGAGCATTTCTCAGATGAACCTCGTCCGACTTGTGGTATGTCACGTCGCAACATCATGCCCAACCGACATGTGAGCGACGCGAGACCACGCTAATCCTAGGTGTATACTCGGGCCTGGGTTTTAGCCCCACTCAGAACACCCACCCCAAACAGAGGAACCACCTGCACAGAGGACGGCAACATGATAGTATGATGCATGCAAATATTTATGCAAATATATACACTGGTTAGAATAATAAATGCAATAAATCAAACAACACAAGCAACCTAAACTATCCTAGAACGCTAGGAAGGACTCGTTTAGGGAAGATGGACCAGCACAGGTCTACATCTCATTCCCCAGCAGAGTCGCCAGCTGTCGCATCCGCGAAAAAACAACCGGCGGGACTCAAATAAAAACACAACACAGAGCCGCCACTGCGCGTTATTTATCCCAAGATAGGGAAAGGAAACGCTCAGAGAAACCTGGAAAGGAAATGGTCTCGCGACCAAAGAGAAAGGGTAAGGGAGTCGGTTACGCAAGGGGAAGGTATTAGCACCCCTCACGTCCGTCGTACTCGACGGGATCCACGTTCTAAGAAAAGAAAAGGTTGCTAAACATCACACACACACACAAGGGAACGCAGGTGGGGTTAGGAGAAACGGGCTCGATAAGGTATCGCACCTTATGCCTACATATCTTGTCTGAAACAAGAATCAGAGCCACTGTAGTTCGGCTTACGCACGCCAAACAACACAAAACATACAAACAAGCAAGGGTGGCAAACATGGAGCCCGACAACCACTGGATGGAATTACGTCAGCATCCGAACCCAAAACACGCATAAAACGGCAAACGTGGAGCCCGACTGCCAATCACTGGGCTTACGTCGGCATCCGAACCAAAACACACAGTCAGATAACAAGTAAACGCACGCAAAAAAGAAAAAGGTTGCCCGGAGTGGTCTCGCACGACCACCTGCCTACATACCTCGTCTGGAACGAGGATCAGGGCGATGTAGTTCCCCTGAAAGGGAAAAAAGATTCCTAACCAGAAACCAGGGGAAGACACGACACTAGGGAGACTACGACTCGAGCCTAGATGTTGTCATGCAAAGTCACCCTAAGTTCAGGTTTCTATCCTACTTGCATAAGCAAGCCTATCCTAACCAGGAAAGAAGCAAGCACACAAGCAAACAACATACAAGCATACATCAAATGAGAACAAACATCTCAAACAGGCAGGTCAATCAGATATCCACAGAGCACACACTATAGCCAAACAAGGGGCTCACACAATAGGTTTGACTGCCGAAGCGAGTCGTCTGTACGGGCTGGGTTTGCTCTTAACCTTGCCATTACGAGGCTAAGGTGAAGCAGATGAAAGGATGAAGTAAGGATCAGACCTCACAGCTCTTATCCCTAACCAGGGAGAGCTTCTGACAAATGAGCATGGGTCCAGAATGGGGGAACCCTTCTATACTCAGAGACTCTGACACAATGTGCACTGCACAAGATCTTGGGCTTGCGATCTCAATGCTACAACCATGTAATGGGAGCAAGGAGAAGACTCAACTGAATAGTGGGGGACAGATTGCTTATCCCTACCTTCCACCAATTGCCTTGATTAAGGACTTTACCTGCTTAGGCACAATATTAAACAATCACAATCATCGCCTCTTAAGGAGGACTTCAGACATTTATTTGCCCGGCCCGGTAACAGCCGGGTCTCCAGACTACATGAAGTTAGGAAGTTATACCTCAATGCAAGTTGCTTAAGCAAAGCAAAGCAAAAGTTCACAAGGAACTGAGCAACTAAAAGTACCTGGAAACAGTCAAACACAGTTAGTACTCAGACAGACAAAACTAAACAGCAAAAGTTCAATCAGTTAATCTATACAGATCAATGCACAACAAAGCAAGCTCAAAGCTCAATCCCAAACTTCACAACCTACAAAACAATGTTATGTTAGTGTACAAACATCAAACAACATCAATTGCATTTAACTTGATTCATTCTCCATGTGCATTATGCTTTTGATCCTGAAAAATCAAGCAAATATTAGCAACAAGACCACTAGGCTAAGCCTAGGGTCCAAAGGCAAGAAAAATTCCTAAACAGCAAGGTATCTCTAACCAAACTCAAATTAATGTCAAACAAGAGCCAACACACTTAGTCCCATGTCCATATCATTCATCATGTTCATTTTATGCACAAAACAATCCAAACTAGTTCAAATGAAGCACCAAACATGCAAACAGAACTATTGCATTCAAATCCACATCAAAACAAATCCAAAAAATCTCAAATAAATTACACCTAAACAGGACCTAATCCATGTATGGCACACCAAATTTCAGCTTAATTGGGCAAAGGGAACCATGTTAATGAAAATCAACAAAAACAGACACAATCATATGCTCCAAATCACAACATCAACACATGCTTCCACTTCAAAAATTCATAACTCCATGAAAACAGTAAAGAAATGAGTGAGACCAAAACAGGGATGTCACATCATGTGTCTATAACTATCATACAAAATTTCATGATCATTCAATAACATATGAGCATTTCACATCAAATCTACCAACCTATATCACACAAGCTTGCACAATTGACCAACAGAGATGAAAAATGGAAATCAAATTGAAAATGCCACATAAAATTCCACAAAAATTCACATAGCATCTTAACATGTTAATGAAACATCATGCAAAATTTCACATTAATCCAACAAGTATAGGTCACTCAAAAAAATCCAGCAAATTGACATAATGAGGTGTGACACAAATTGTCACACCTAAGTTCCAAAATTCATAACTCAATGGTCAGGCATCAAAAATTCATAAAGTTTACATGGAAATGAGCATCAATCAGTCAAGAATCATCACAAAAATTTTCAAGAATTTCTTTTAGAATATGAGGATTTCATGATCACAATAGCACAAGGTACCAAAAATGCACATATGTGAAAGAACCCTAGGTCAAATATTATTTCTACCATGCACAACTTTGACCAATAGGTCAAAAAAATCCTACAGTCAACAACAAAGTCAACACAAAAATTTCCACATTTTTCTGAATTTCCTATGATTTTCTATGAATTTTTAAAGTCATTGTGAATTTTCTAATAATTATTTGAATTAATATAATTAAAATGAAATTGCAGTGGCATAGTTGTAATTATGAGCGCGGGGGCGGTAAACGTCCAGTTTGAAAATTCAAATGGTTTTTCAGATCAAACACACTAACTTCATCCCTTCCATTCCAGATTTTTCCAGAAATGCAATGAACACTCAAGAACACGAATTTTCCAAATCAACACCAAAACGCACATGCGAGTAACCGTTCGAACCGTCTGAGTATAAGGATCTCAATTATCAACTTAATTTGACCTAATTGTTCCTAAATCATACGAATCGCGCGAGTTAGGGTTTGGACATGAAAATTTAAATCACGATTTCGTGCGCTACAGTCGTCTATTCACAAAACTACCTATATCATTGGATTCTACGTGAGATGAACTTTAGAACGCATATGAACATTAAGCATTTCGTGCGATTCGATTTTTACTCACCTGGAGATGGCAGTGATGAAACCGACGGAATCCTTGCGTTTTGGCTGCAAACAGTTCAACTAGAAGCTCCAGGAATGGAATGATGCGCTCAGGTTCGAACAACTCTACTCCTATTGCACACAATCGTGATTCACCATGGATGATGTTGGTATGAACAGTCGAGATTCACCACTCCATATGCTCCAATAACCAAAAACAGTTGATGAGGATGATGAAAGGAGATTGATGCAACAAGAAATTCGAGAATTGGTTGAGATTTGATGAAGTTTGATGAAGTTTTGTGTTTATGGTGTTCTTGAGATTTTGAGAGAATTTGGAAAGTTTGAGATCCAATTTTGGGGAATGTGATTTTCTGTTATGATTATTGTGTGATTAGGTTTATATATGATGCACTAATCCAAGCTTAATCATGTAATTAACCACATTGCATTTGTTAGTGACATGTTAACTTTCAAGCTTAGGGGTAAAATTGGAATTTCAACATGCCAGCTCATTGCCACCTGTTTGACAGCTCATACAACCTCCAAATACCATGTGTGATCCATTGAAACTTGTCTCACTCTCATTGGTTGTGTAATTTGCAAAATCACATGTGAATGCCACTTTGTCCATTTTTGCCATTTCATTTTTCAAGCCAAATCTCAAATTACAAGCCTTTTCCATGAAATGATGATTCCAACAAATTTCAAATACCATTTGTGAGGTGTTGCAAAAATCCCCACTCAAAAATTCCAATTATTTTGAAAGTTGGACAATTTTGCCCTTGGTCCAATTTAACTGTCCAGTTGAAAATTGACTTTTTGCATTGGCCACTTTTGAAAAAATCCAATTATGCACCATGAAAGTACATGTCAAATGGAGTTTGTGCATATAAAGAACTTGCAATTTGGACAAACCATGTGGAAGTTATGGCCTCCTGATTATGGGTCATTTTTAAATTTCACTGGGCCCTAATTTTCCAACCATACATGGAAATTTCAAGTTCTTGGACTTTTTGGAAAGGTGAGAACAAGATCTACAACTTTCATGTTGAACAAATTTTCATTTGAAGCTTCCTTGGACACGTGGTCTTGAGGTCAAAAACTTTCCATTTTTGGAAACTTCCATTACAAGTCACTTTCTATTTTTGGCAGTTTTTGTCCTGACTTGATTTTCTTCATCCTTGAGCTTTGAGATATCAAATAACACTTGTTCCAACATGAATGAAGTGTATCCAACTCATTTCCACCTCCAAATCCATCAGATCATGTACAGTTGACCACAGTTGACTTTTTCAACTGACAGATGAACTTGGCAATGCATAGATCAACCTGAGCCCCAATCTCCAACTGAAATGGCTCAAGGGTGAAACCCTAGCCTCAATAAGCACAATATAATCATAGAATGAACCCCATATCCATCATAAACCTCATCTCCTGATTATGCCCTGATTGGCCCAATGCAACTGATTAGGGTTGACCAGTGGTCAAAACCCTAATCTCAAGGAATCTGCTTCAACACTTGATTCTTCTGATGATAACCAACCATGATGATGATGATGTATCATTTCCATCAAGATGAAATCCAATATCCTTGGAGAATCGCAAAACCCTAATTCACAGCCCAATCCTCAGATGGCCAATGATCAGTCAATAAACCCTAGGTTTGCACTTTGACTTTCTCATCCTCTGATCAAGACTTGAGAGTATAGTTTGCACAATGTAACCACATGATATGCAATATGCAATGCCTAATGACCTAAAAATGTATGCACAATGTTAAGCTTAGTCCCAAGAGAGGAGGGCAAATTTTGAGGTGTTACAGTATTGAATACTGCTTTTGCTCTAAGTTGAAAACCAGATTTGAGTAGTTGTCGAGAGAGATTACTTGAGTTTAGACATAAAACAGATTTTCAAGTAGTGAATAAGTTGTAGAGATAGATTTATTCATTACTCTTCTTTGGTATTAAACATTAAAGATTGCTATATTGATAGTTAGGTGGAGAGATCGTCCAAGGATCAATATAGTGATTATCACGATATCATTTAGACATAAATGACTTTGAGAGGATATTTGAACATCATCAATAATCTTGAATCTATGTATTTATCATAAGGAATCATAAACATTTGAAATAGTGAACTCCAATCTTGCCAAGCTTTTATATTTGACTAAAACCATTTCATAGTTTTTGTTAACATTTACTCACAAGATATTTTTCCAAACAAAACAACCCTGTTACTTTCTAAACTTATAACATTCAGATTATAGAACGGCGGTAATATCAACCAATCCTTGTGGATACGATACAAAAATATTTGCCGAAGATATACTTTTCAACAATAGACACCCCTCAATCATCAGTGCATATAATAACATTGACAATGGCTGGCAAAATCCTCCTTCGACGCATGTGTTTTGTGTTAGACATATTGCTCAGAATTTCATACGGGAAATCAAAGATAAGACGTTGCGTAAGAAGGTTGTCAATGCAAGTTATGCATTATCAGAACCTTCTTTCAAACACTACCGCGAGGAAATAAGATTGTCGAACGAAGATGCGGTACGGTGGATCGATAATATTCCGTTGGAGAAGTGGACTAGGACATACGCCAACGGTCAGCGTTGAGGCCACATGACAACAAATCTTAAGGAATCAATGAACTCTGTCTTCAAAGGCATCCGTAACCTACCAATAACCGCTTTGGTGCAGGATACATATTTCAGGCTAGGAGCGTTGTTTGAAACCAGACGCTCAAAATGAAGTTCAGTGTTGCAATCTGGACAGTTGTTCAATGATGCTTCAATGAAATTCATCAGACATGAAGCTGCCAAAGCAAACACACACGTGGTTACGGTATTTGATCGAACTAAAGGTTGGTTTAGTGTTCCCGAGTCCATGGATCACAATGAGGGTATGCCGATGGGACAGTACAGAGTCGAACTAGATAGAGGTTGGTGCGACTGCGGAAGGTTCCATGCCTTTCGTACCCCCTGCTCCCATGTCATTGTGGCGTGCTCAAAGGTTCGAAGGGATCCATCCTACTTTCTATTTGAAGTTTACAAAGTCGCCAGCCTTACAAATATTTATAAAATTAGTTTTTCGGTGGTGGCAAAAGAGGATTATTGGCCAGAATATCAAGGGGACATCGTCTGGCACAACGAAGTTATGCGAAGGAAGAAAAAGGGTCGCCCTAACAGCACCCGAATTCGAACTAAAATGGATACGACGAACAAAATGGTTAGACTATGTAGTTCATGCCGTCAACCAGGTCACAATCGTAATAACTGTCCCAGTGTTGGAATGAGCACAACCATATAAATTCAGATGTACCTCTGTTGCTATATATGAAAAACTAAATTTATTTCATAGTACCTCTGTTGCAATATACGAAAAACTAAATTTATTTCATAGTAGATGTCTGTGACGAAAATACCATTACATGAAAAATAACACAAACAACTAAAACAACTAGAATACAAGAACTATGCAATTACAACAATCAAAATAATTTTGAACATGTAATTCATCATCCTACGAGTGTCTTGGTCGGTCTTAATATCCACCTATTCGCGCACTTCTCCGTGTTGGTTGAACGTGGGCACAAACCATTGTATTCTTCTAATCCGTTCGCCCTCTCCAATTTCTCCCTATAACCAACTGTACAACGTCCGATTAAGACGTTCAAATGTATCTGTGTTCCAAAGTCGAACCTGTATCGAAGCCGCAACGGCAGAAAATATTACATCAATATTTCGTTTCTGAATGTATGCAGACATTGTTGAAACATAGATAATTGAAATTGATGGTTGAACTAGACAACTTATGGTATTAGGAGATGAATTTGAGTGAAAATAATTGTATACAAAGCGTGGTATTTATAGAAACGAAACATCTATTGCACAAACCATGTGGGCGCCAGATGAATTGACGCCCACATGACCATCACATGTAAGCGCCAGATGAATTGACGCCCACCATGCAAAATGCACTCAGGCGCTAGAAGCATTGACGCCTCCTCATGAGGCCCAATGCATGTGCGTCAATGCTACTGGCGCCTCCTCTTATAGGTATGGGAGTGTGTCAATTCATCTGGCGCATCTTCTACCAAACTCGATTATTTTGAAAAAAAATTCACCATTTTCGACTTTGACAAAAAAACACACAAATTCGTAAATATTAATTTTTTAACTTACTGCGTAAACTAAAACAAAATTCAACTTTGTTAAAATAAAAATAATTTTGTTAATTCGCTGGTTCTACGACGATCATCACTAAACTCTGGGAATTGCAAATACTGGTTTGATGCTCGAAACCCTCTGCCCTGCTATCTATATCTTCTGAAAATGGGCGACAAAAGAAAAAAACACCGTCATCAACGCGACACAACCTCTCCTTCTTCCCCATCCTCTTCCTCCACCGACTCCGATTCAGACTCCGACCGCTCTTCCAAGCGCCGCCGTCGCCATCGCCGTGAAAAAGAGCGACGCAGAAGGAGCGATGGAAGCTCCAAACGCGAAAGGGAGAGTAAGAGAAAGGAAAAGAGAAAAAAGAGAGACAGAGAGAGGAAAAAATCCAAGCGGCACCACTATTCCGATGAATCCCAATCTTCCTCCGACGAGGAACTTCAACACAGGATTCAGCCCCAAACAGCACTCCGTGAAATGATGACCGAGTTTCCCAATGTTGGCAACGATTTGAAGCAGGTATGAATATATTTCACATATTTATTTATTTAATTTAATTCTTAGTTTTTAAATTGTTCAGATGATGAAATGTATGAAACAAATGAAGTAAGCAAACCCTAATTTCTAATTTGTAGAGTAACTGAACAAATTTTGATTATTTATTTATTTATTTATTTTTTGTGTTGTTGTTTTTAGTTATTGCAAATGATTGATACTGGGCAAGCTGTGGATATAAAGGATATATCAGAAAAGTCTCTAGTGAAGCATTTGAAGAATCTCTTCCTTTCCTTAAATCTTAAGGAAAATGGGGATAGAGTTTTTTTACTGCCTTCTAAATCTCCCCCTACTTTAGATGTTGTTGGCCCTCTAATTCAATCTTATATGCATCCGATGAATGATCGAGCTGATCCTTCAGCTGCATTGCCTGAAACATGTTCCGTTCCGACAGAACAGATGGAAGATGACCCTTCAATAAAACCTCCCGAGGATCATTCTGTTGGTCCTAGAAAAAGGTTGTCATTTAGTTGTTTTGTTGACATCTTTTTATGTTTGAAGTTTGATTTATAGTTGGTTAACTCTTTTTCCTCGGCAGGGTTATTGGTCCTGCAATGCCATCTGCTGAATTACTCGCCGCTGCTGCTAAATTAACAGAGGCACAGACTGCGTTCATGTACCGATTTCTGAAGTTATTTTTTTATGATTACGTTTCCTGATTTGGTTGAGTCAATTCATATTAGGCAGTGTTGGATGACATTTCCTATCTTATGTCTTTAGAGAAGCTGAATTGGATGACGATACTGAACTATTTGTGGGACCTCCACCTCCTGCTATGGTTTCTGAAGCGGAATCAGCTAATGAGGCAGAACGTTTTGAGGAGGTATTTAATCCGAATCGCATTTTATGACGACCAAATTTTTGTTATTTCTTAGTTGTAAAGTAAAACCGGGTTTAATAATTTATATATGATGTTTCAATTATAAGTTTAGACTTTATTTGGGGAACATGAGACGGAACTTAGGTTTGGTGGTATATGCTTTTTACTGTGTCCTTGATTATGTAACCAGTGGCTCCCTTAAGCTGAAGTGAACTGTATGTCCGCCCAGTTTATTGTGGCGGCATCTCATCAATTTATAAGATTTCAGTTTCAGGCCTTTATCTGAATTTAATGATGTGTCAATGATTTCCTTTTTTAGATTAATCTTTAATAGCCAGCCATGTTCTTGTTTTTGTTATGGATTTGATAGTTTGGTTTCTTCTGGTCTTGGATTCTTTAGGGGGACTTATTATTTTGACTCTTTGAAGACAGGGATCAATATAATTTTTTATACAGTCATGTTATTTGTTTGGTTTTCTCTTTAAGAATTGAATGTGGAGCTGTCCAAACCCCCTCTCCCAGTTTACTTGTTCTTGTTGATTTATTACTGAATTAAATTTTGGATATTTATTTTGCAATTGATTCTGGAGCTACCAGTAATCACCTGTTTATGTATCAGGTTACCCGGATAATGGACGTTGAGATTGACAGCCCGTACGACGTTCTTGGAGTTAACCATAATATGTCTGATGGTAACATAAAGAAAAAGTATGCTTTCCTTTATGTGTTTCTTTAAATAACCAAAGCAATAAAGTTTCTGACAAAGTGTTTTGATAACAATCATTCTAGAATCTGATTTAACTGTCTCATCCCCCAGTACAGTTAATTAGTAAAAGGTAGTTGCTTGAATGATTCTTTAGTTTTTTCCTGCCTATTGCCCAACTCATTAAGAGTGTGTTTCAAGTCTTCTGAAATAATTCCTGGCAATGAGAGCCTTGTTATGTACCATTCCCATATTTGGTACATGTTATGAAGAAGTATTTATGGGTATTATTTATTCCTACAAGTCTAGATTCAGCATGTATTTTTCATACTTTCTATTCCCTATATAAAAGGTTTGAGTCTTTTACTCCCATGGGAAATGGTGTAGAACTTGATTTTTAACTCTTCTATCATAGCTTCCTACTCTCTCCTTATTCTATCTCATTATTTTTTTTTTTGAATTAAAAAATTTAAAGCATTCTTAGGATTGATAAGTTTTTACTGTACATTTTTGTTCGGGATAATATTCTTGCTAATACTATTTTTTGGGGACATCATTTCCTGGAATACAATTGTATGCAACGGACACCCTCCAAGCTCTAGTGAAAATCTTGTCGATTCAAATAAGTGTTCTAATATCATAGTATGGTCAAAATATAAACAATATCAACTTATTCTGAACTTAAGACATGATTTTATTGCGACTAATAATACATTAAAAATGTGTCTGGATATGACTAATTTATTTGGACTTTCAAGTATGTACTTGGAACTCAATAGTCTATACAAGGAACTGAAAAGGAAAAACCACTAAAATATACCAATTTCTATATTTTATACAAGCAACAACAAAAACAACCAAGTATCATGATATCATACAATTACATGTGATCTAATATTTTCTCGTTTAATGTCATTTAGGTACTGGAAGATATCACTATTAGTTCATCCAGATAAATGCTCTCACCCACAAGCCAATCAAGCATTTATTAAACTAAATAAAGCTTTCAAAGAGTTACAAGATCCAGAAAAGGTGAGCCTACCAGACGGGTGGTTTATTATTGAAGTTAAAGTAGCTGCTGGTGGGATCTTTAATTTGCTTTCATGTCTTTCTTTTATTGACATCACTCAGTGAATTACTTTATCTATATCTTAGGAGTTACTCGGTCGGTTGTTATCATTTGAAGGAAAATATATATTAACTGATACAAAAAAAATTAAATAATACAAAGCCATATTTCATTGAAGTAATAGAATGTGAATCAGGGAGATGGATGTTTATCTAGACTCCTAAAAACTAGGTAATAAATATCTACATTTATCCTATTGAAAGTCCTATTATCTTGGAACTTATAATTTGAAACATCTTGATTTTTGAGCATCTAAACATTATACATCAAATGTTTATGATATTGGGGAGCTGATGATGTATGAGTTTGGCGGGGATTGGTGAATTGTTGAGCATGATATTTATTTGATAATTCTGACTTTTTGTATGCAATTATAATATATGGACCAGTTTATGACTAGAAAACTATTCTGTAAAGTTCGACTTTAGATGTATAGCTATAGAACAATTTGGTCTCTATTTTTTTATTATTTTTTTTTATTAGAGGTCTGAGACGTATCTATGTGGTATATCCATAATAGGAAAGACATTTTTTGTTTCCATTGGAAACTGATACTAACACTAGGGGTTCTAACTATGTCAAATTATTGAGTTTATTGAAAATTCACATGCAAAGCAAAATGTGGTCTGAGGAACTCGAGTGGTTAGTAATTTAGTGTAAAATGAAGCTGGAATAATTTGAAAAAGGTTTTTAGCGTTTGGTTGCACTTGACCCATATTGTTACTTCCTTTCATGTTTGATGATACTGAATAAACAATGTTGTGTGGCCAGATTAAATACGGGGAAAAAGTGCTTTGACATTGAACCTATTTTGTTTTGGCTTTTGAGTTTTTTCCCTTTAAAATCCTTTCTTCTCATGTCTAACATCTGATCAGTTGGAATCTTTGTTTTATTCCTGATTTCTAAATTTGCAATGCAATTTTTTTCCGTCAATTAACATAACGATGTTGTGTGCTTTGTATAGCGGAAAGCAATGGATGATAAAATCAAACTCAAGCAAGAACAGGAGGACTTTAAGGTAACTTGAACTTTACTTGTCTGGCTGTACTAGTTTTTGAATCCTTATACCTCTCATGTGACTGCAGGCTGAGCTTAAAGTCATGCGAGAGACTGCACTGTGGAGAAGATCCCAAGGTGAGCTTCTGCATTGTAGATGGTTCCTGTTGAGGTTGTTATAGATTAATATAATGTCACAAAAGTATTCCTCTTCTGACAGCTTAAGCTTTTCGGCCTGTGTTATCCGCACACTTGAAGCCCAAAAGGATTTTTAATGAAGGGGTGTGTTAGAGATATGATGTAGAAGTCATTCGAGTGTTTCTTATCTAACAGTTTACATAAGTTTTTGAGACAGTTCGTTCATCCAAAGCTTGTTCATGTCACTTTCCTGCATAGAGTACCGTGTAATCCCAAAACAAAAGATAGGAATTGTACTATTGATTGAAAATGTTAAGTATTACAGAAGCGACCCTTGTAATTCCAAAGCAAAGCTCCTCAGGGAAGAAGGAATTTTCTCTCTGTCCAACCTTAAGATTCTAACATAAAAAATACCTTGTAATTCCAAAGCAAAGCTCCTCAGGGAAGAAGGAATTTTCTCTCTGTCCAACCTTAAGATTCTAACATAAAAAATACCGAATGAATCCTTACTCTCCTCCTCACTCTCTCTATTATCACTTGCACATTCTAAATAACTGCCACATTAGCATCTTTTTCCTTAACATCCCTATTCACCACTTTTGTTGGGCTTTGGCCGAAAACTAGTGTCCTATTATCACTACCTGCCACTAGAAAAACAGCCTTGTCTCTAAGACTGAAATAAGTGAATACTTGATGCAAGATATTCTGAAAATTGTACCTCATTGGCATTTTTCTCGAACTTAACATGAAATTTTCACAATTTCTTGCATCAAGTTGACATTTTTCTCCACAAAACCATATCACGATTATTCTGTCCAGTCTCAGTCAAGATCCTGTCAACCTTGGCAAATAATAAATTTGAAACCATTTATGCCTTTCTGTACAAAGATACCCCGTTTCTATTTTGATGCTTCAAAACATCATTGTTAGCCCTAACACCATTTGCCTCCATAACAATAGTTGGTGTCGCCAAATCAAGCACACAGGAACATGCAATCACTACAACAAATATAACAACAATCAAGCCTTATTCCACCAAGCGGGGTTGGTTACATGGATTAAACGATGCCATAATGTTATATTATATATCATTTATATCTAACTCATTAATCTCTAGATATTTTTCTTATAGTTTTCTAGGTGTTCCTCGGCCTTTAGTGATCTGACTACCCTCCTCCATCTTATCTACTCACCTCTGTACGAAATTCATAGATCTTCCCTCTTTATGTCCAAATCAAAATTCATAGGTCTTCCCTCTATATGTCCAAATCACCTAAGCCGAAGTTTCCACCATCTTTACTATGTTACGTGCTACCAAAATTTTCCCTCAAATGTTGCCATTATTAATCCTATCTTATCTAGTCTTACTACACATCCAACACAACCTCCTCATCTTTGCTACGCTTATTTTATTCTCGTGTTGGTTCTTTATCGACCCAAAGTTCTTTACAATACAATGCCGGGGGTCTTATAAAAGTTTGATAAAATATTCTCTTCTGCTTGAGGGTAGTTTTGTATCATATTAAACCACTTGAGGCTCTCCTCAATTTCGGTTGCCCAACTTGGATTTGGGGGTTTACATCTTCTATTTTGAGTCGCTTTGTATTATAGACTTAAGATACTTAAACCATTTAACTTGTGTTATCTTCAACTTTCACCTCTAAGTTTTAAATGTTTTTCCTTTTGCCAACATTGTTTACCATATACTATGTCTTGCTTCTTCCCAGGTTGAAGTCATACAATTTAAGACTTGTTTCCAACCTCCCATTTAGTTTCTCCCTCGATTTTCCAAGGAGGACTACATCATCTGCAAAAAGTTATCATTTCAATGCTCATTTTTGGATGTGTTCCGTAAGTACTTCCAAAATCGAAGTGGAAAGATAAAGACTTGGAGTTTTTGGTGTAGTTGCTATGGAAAAATCTTTTATGGTCCCACCCTGTGTCTTCACACTAGTCGAGTCTCCTTCATACATATCCTTGAAGGCTCGAATATAGCCAATCCTAGCCTCTTTCTTCTCAAAGGTTTTGCACAAAAAATTTCTAGAGACTCTATGCCTTCTCCATATAAACGGAAAAATTAAGTGCAAGTCTTTTTGATCAATCATATTTCGCTCATCACACGTCGTGGTAAGTAGACCGCCTTGTTTTCAGCGCCTCTTTTATCTCGTGTTATTGAATTCGACGATAGAAAATATAATTTTGGTTTTCTTCTAATGTCTAGCCTAATATATTCTGAAAGGATCTTATATCTCATTAAACAACTTGCGGAAATAATTCTTCCATCTATCCTTTAATTCTTCGAATTCTACCACTTGATGCACAAAACCCTACATTGCCTTCTTCTCTTCGCTCTCCTCTAAACCCTTGTATCCATAACCAATACTTTATGTTGGGTGGTCAAAACTCTCTCCATGTATGCCAACTGGAGAGTTAGTTATCTTAGCTGTTTCCAGCTTCCAGCTGTAGAATGGTAAGAGTTGGTTAGATACAAAGGCTAACTAAGTCTTACCATTCTACAACTGGCAACAACTAAGATAACTAACTCTACAGCTGACAACAACTAAGCTAACTAACTCTTAACACACAAGCTGCAACTTGTCCGGTACAACTCTAACAGATCCATACCAAAGATTCGATTTAGTTTTACGTTGGCTATTGATTGCCTGGCATATACACAAGACTACAATTAGTACAAAAAATATTGAAAACTTAAGGGCAAAAACCAAATGATTTCCACTTCTTTTCCACCATACATCTGGGTAAGCTCCAACCGTCCCAGCAATACTCTGACCCATATAGCACCGACATTTCATACTAAAGGAGTGTCTGATGTCACACACCGACATGACACTGAGATTTGTGGTTACATTCAATTATTATATTTTATGAAATTATTACCGGTAGTGATGTGTTAGTATCGTGTCTGATGTCTTAGTCAATGCTTCATACATTGACACATTAATGTCATTAATGACAAAACACAATTTAGAAAAATTGATGCTTGCAACTTAATAGGCAAACTTTTGATTAGAATTACAAGCTTTAGACATTTTGGCTGACTCTATCCGGCATGTCAGACCAATTGATAGAAAAACCAAATTCAAGCCAAACAGAATTATATTCTCTTGATTGAAAAAAAGGAAGAATATTTCAGATGAGCTCCCCTATATCCCAAAGCAAAACTCAGGGAAGAGATAATCCTATTCCTCCCTCTCTGCGTATCCTCTAACAAAAATATAAGAAATGGATCATCATTCTTCTCCCCCCTCTCCCTGAAGTCACTCACACATTCTAACCAACCCCCACATCAGCAGCTTTTCCTCTAACTTCTTTATTCAGCTCTGTTGTTTGGCTTAGGCCCAAAACTATAGAAATTGCACATTATGTAGGAAGATGTAATACAGGCAGCCAACTGTTAGTAGATGTTAGTGTTGCAATTGGCGCTTAGTGTTGAGGATTACATTTTATATCACACAAAGCAATTCACAATTTCTATGTAAAAATGTAGAGTTATAGGGCTATTTGTATAAATAGCATAATAGAATGTAGAGTTGATGATTATTGAATATTTTGTAATCATTAGTGAATAGAGTAGCAACTCTATTGTGAAGGGGAATCCCATGGAAAAGAGATTTCTCTCCTATTCCTTTCTATTTTCTCAATCAAAATGTTCACTCGTTGGAATCTAATTTCTGGGTTCCTAACACCAACACTTGAAGATGTTCCTGATAATTTGGTGACTGTGTTTAGTTTTTCTTATCTGGTAAGTGGCCTGGCATAAAGAAACATGTCCCTTTGTATGCATGCATGCTTTCTTGAAAGGGGGAGAGACGTGTTATTGGGTGTTATTACTTGGCAACTTTCTCATTACTGGGAATCTATGGCAGGAATATCAATGGAAGGTGATGACGAGCTTCTGGCACAGACAGAGGTTAAAGTGGAACCCAAAAGAGATGAATGGATGACAACACTACCTCCCGAGAGAAAAGTAAGTACTGTTAATAATTTATTTTTTGCTTTTAGGAAAGCTACGTAAGTATAGTAGGGCACAAGAAGTTTGAGAAAACACGACCCTCATGTATAATATAATAGAGTCACTGCAACACTTGTTTGGTACTTTTGTGATTAATGGGTCCTATTGAATTTTGGAATTTTCTGGGTTAGTTTAGTTTCACTTTCCATAGAATTGCTCTTGGACAAATTTTGTAGTTTCTACATTTCAGTTAGAAGTTGTAATCTAGCTTGGGTTTATTTTCCGGCATAGTATTTATCTTTGATTTTCTTCTCGGGTTGAGGTTCTGGTAGTGGGATGTTGCTAAATTCTTGAAAGGAATAGGCTTAAATATGCTTTTGGTCTCACTAATATACTATGTTTTTGCGTTTGTTTTATTCCATATAGTTTTTGTCTAAAACCAAACCAGGACTAATGGAAAAAACAATAATTTCAGGGACCATTCGAGAAAGTTATTCTATTAGGAGCAAAATAAAGAGCGAGTATATTACAGTAATAAAAAATTAAAAATCATATTTAAAACAAAGGAATATGAATGGGTGTTTGCATTTAGTTTTGTTTGACTACTAAACAGTGTTTTCCCTTCTTCATTAAATTTGATTCTAATTTACCATACTCTTAAGACTAAGTTTATATATAAATAGAATCATCATTCTTTTTATTTAGAACAGAAGCAGAATAAGAATTCTCATGTATAAGTTAACAGAGTAATTTTTGTCATGCATATTTGGTTTGTAGAGATTAGTTCTTTAGATCTTTATTCTTCCAGTGCTTGTTTTTGCATATTGAGGTTTTGGTAATGCATAAAACAGTAGCAATTAATTTACATGAAAGGGTAAGTTAAAATAACTCTCTATATTTTGGTAAACAATGGCCATTTATTTCATCATTTTGTGTATTTATATATTTCAGCCTGGTGGTATGACTATGCAATCAACCCAATTCAGCCGGGAAACAAAGGAAGGTAGAGGAGACACTAGTATTTGGACAGACACCCCTAATGACAGAGTTCAGAAAGCAAAGATGAAGTATGTATCTTCTTTCATCTTGAATGATTTGCTTAACGATTTTTCCTTCCCTTCAACCTGTTTATTCCACCCCATAATTTCAACAGCTTTATGGAAAGAAATGGTTTTCACATGACAGTTATTTGGAAGCATACAATCAGGCCACTGCATTAGCCTCAAACGAAGAAGAAAATAAAAGGGCTAATACAGATGCAGATTTGGTGGACAAATACAACAAAGCAAAAAGATCAAAAACATTGGTGCAAAAACATCAAGAAGAGGTTGCTAGCAAATCCAAGAAAAAGTCCAAGCAACAGACGGAGAAGGGAGAGAAAGAATGGGTGAGTCAACATCCATGGAAGCCATGGGATCGTGAAAAGGATCTAACGGCTGGGAGGATGAAAGTAAAACTTGATGCAGAAGGCATGTCTGAGGGATTATCTTCAAGGTTTAATTCTGGAAACTTTCAAAGGAACTTCCTATGATTCGTTCAAGAGTGAGTTTGCATGTCCTCCGTCAACCACTTTTGCCTTGTCAAAGATATGTCCAATGAGCTTTTTAGAGAAATTCATTTTCTCAGTCATCATGTAAATTGTTTTTATTTTATTTTCTAGATTAATTCTATCATAAGCTGATTCCCTCCTCTACATATGTATGTAGTACGTGCTGAATACTATCACTAGCTTCGATTTGAACGTAGAGTTCTGATTCTGCAATTGCATGAATGATCCTGATTCTAATTTTCACAATTTATACCGATGTAAATCTTTGAGGCATGTTTATGTGTAATATTTATGTTTGTTGCACGTGGTTATAGCTGATAAATTCAATAGGATTGAACTACTATAGAATGAAAATCTTACTAAAGTGTAAAATCGGCATATTATATGGAGAACATTTCTTAATGCATCCCATATGTTTCTTATGCATCAATCTAGGTTTCAAAAGTGTTTTCAGTTTTCGAAGATACATATCTAGACCCATCAAATGGTCCGTTAACGTTAACATATTACGAAGATGCATCTCCGGAATATTTTGGAGGTTAAATCATGTTAGATTCTTCTCCTTCCTCACTTCACATTACTTAAACTTCAATTCAACTTCAACTTTCAAATTTCTTCTCTACACTAAGTTAAATTTCATTCAACAAGGCTAAAGGAACTCAAAGGAACGTCAATCTTCATATGTAATATCATTCATTTTTATCAAAAATATCAGTTTCTTATAAGTTTTGAGTTTTTGATAAATATTTGAGTTTTGGTGTAAATGAGTAGAAATCAAGGATTATGGTTAGAAACGAGTAGAAATCACATTTAAGATAGTTTAACCATAATGTATTAGTTGTTTGTTGACTGAAATTGATGATCAAGATAATTCTTTTGAGCTTTATTATAGTACATTACGCCATTGATGTGACCTCTGTGTTGTTGAATATTTTGAAGATGCATCTTCGGATTGCGGTTTAGTTTTTCATTAATTAGAGATGCATCTCCGTAATTTTTCAGTGGTTTAGTTTTTCAGTAAGCGGAGATGCATCAGCGGTTTAGTTTCTTAGAAATCGGAGATGCGAATCTCCGGAAATTTCTCAGTATTTTTATTTTATTTTCTTACTTGTGTTATATGCCTACATTAATGGCATGCCTTAATTTAACTTACATATATAATGACTGTTGAGCATGATAGATTGAGGCATGACAAAGTTGCTCAACATGCATTTGTTCGACAGAAGAAGAGTCAGCAGGTTTCAGATGCTCCTGGTTCCTCTGGCCAGACATAGTCGTCTACTTTTAGGGCTCATGCTTTTTCTCATGCCATTCCATCTTCTTCTTCCCGTAGGAGACGAGACTCACCATCTGATGCATGACTCCCCTATCCCCCCGCAGGCGTCAGGTTTCACCAGTGCCAGACTCCCACCTCCTAATGCTGATGCTGCTGATCCACTCCCACCTCCTAATATTGATGTTACTGATCCACTCCCACCTCCTAATATTGATGTTGTTGATCCACTCCCACCTCTTAATGATGTGCATGCTGATCCAGTGCCACCTCCGGAGGGTGAGGTTGCCGCGGATACTAAGCCAGAGGCTTTTGGAGGTGGTCCAGTTAATTTGTCCTTACTGCCTATGTATCCAGACCATGCTGTCAGACATATTTGGGACAAATATGTAATATTAGTGGGATTCTTTATTTATTTTTACGTTAATTTTAATTTTCGACATTGATTATTTCTGACAAATCTTAGGAGCGTGATCCGCAAAAGTTTCTTAACAACGAGAAAAAGATTGCTGCATTGTCTCAGCCGAATGAGGAATGGTTTTGGTCGGTTTTGTCCTTGTCTGGGCTGAAGGATTTGTGCATGATCGGTTATATTCGGTTAACCACATGATGCTTAATGCATTCGTGAAGAGATGCATCTTCGAAGGTTTCAGACGAGATTTTGAAATATCTGTCACCTTGGCATGTCAGGTATTTACAGAGATGCATCTCCGGAATAAGGAAATATGATTTTGATAAAACAATCACCTGCATGATAAGACCCATACTTCTTTCACTCTAAATCCTTTTCAAAAATCTTTCATTCTCAATCAATATTTTCACTTCAAATCTTCATTCTTATGTTTCATTACATAAAAAGGAGCAAAATAAGCTGGAATTTCAGGTAAAAATCATTCATTTCAAACCTCATTGATCACATTATTTTTTTTTTTAGTTTGAAAAAACACACGTTGAATCCAGAGATGTATTTCTGAATTTTGTATGAACTCCCTCGGAGATGCATCTTCGTAGCTTGTCTGTTCTCATTTTTCCAGATCTGTTTACAATTTTAGGAGTTTTTGAGTTTTTTTTATTGTAATTGTTTTCATTAGATATGGTGCACCCCAATTTTTTTCCCAAACATGTGTCTCCGAATGCCAAAGGTGTTGCGAAGGAGGTAGATTTTGGCAACTAATTTAAAAATGAACAAGAGTTTGAATTTTGCGATCACATGTTTTAATGGATTCGTACGGAGGTCTCTAAACTAGGATTTGATGTGGTAATTAGAAGATTCAATAATGGTTAAGATATAAGAGGTGCATTTGTGCCAATGACATGCGAAAGAAGTGAGAAATATATATCTCATATCCGAAATTTTAAACGAAATGACACCGGTTCAAAAAAATGTGAGTGTCCCGTTAAGCTGTGTGGTTATATGTTGGCAAATAAGAAATGGAGATTTAATGTCATATGTGGTTTACATAACCATGACTTGTGTAAAAAGTTAGTCGTTCATACAATTGTGTGTCGCTTCATGCCGGAAGAGAAAGAATGCATTTTAGACATGACATTGAATTTGGTTTAACCTAAAAACATACTTGTAGTTTTGAAATGTAAAATACCTGAAAATATCTCAAATATCAAGCAAGTATACAATATTCGGTATCAATATAACAAGGCGCTGATGGGGGATATAAGTGAAATGCAACAACTATTAAAACTTTTGGATGATAACAATTATGTTTCCAGGTACAGAACGTGCGAGGATGAATTAACCATTAGAGATATATTTTGGACTCATCCTCATTCTATCAAGTTGTTCAACATATTTTCTAGTGTGCTCATCATTGATTTAACGTATAAGACTAACAAGTACAAACTTCCACGATTAGAGATGATTTGGTGTTACCTCGATTGAGAAGACCTATTCTGCCAGGTTTGCATTTCTAGATAGCGAAAAAGAGGAGAGTGTTACTTCTTGGGCTTTGAAGGACCAAGAAGAGATGCCGAAAGTAATTGTTACTGACCGCGACACCACTTTGATGAATTCAGTTGCAAAAGTATTTTCTACTTCTTATGCATTATTTTATAGGTATCAC
Source organism: Lathyrus oleraceus (assembly GCF_024323335.1). Classification (NCBI taxonomy): domain Eukaryota; kingdom Viridiplantae; phylum Streptophyta; class Magnoliopsida; order Fabales; family Fabaceae; genus Lathyrus; species Lathyrus oleraceus. The sequence continues at coordinate 411,210,426 of NC_066584.1, forward strand.
ATGACAAAGAATGTGAGAAGTCGGGTTAAACCCGTGGTAGGGAAGAAACAGATAAAGGACAAAGATGAAAAAATGGTGAAGGCGGGTGCGATAGTGGAAAAAATAATGGATGGATGAACTGTTATAGTAAATTTTTCTACTAAAGAGTTATATTCCGATTGCGTTATACATTTCAGAAAGGTGTGCGATAAATATCTATATTTGTTGAAATATGTTGAAAGCACAATGTTGGACCAGGTGAAGGAGAGAATTGTCTCTGCATGGACCAATCAGGTTAGACACCTTGAAAATACAACAACAAATCGAGTTGAGTCTGCCCATTCTACATTGAAGAATTGGTTGGGAAATAGTAAGAGCGATTTACGTAGAGATTGAGACTCTGTGATAATGAAATACATATATCATTTGGCCGGAGCATCACCGTTTTGAAACACAGATTTAAAGACAACAATCTTTATTCTCAGTTGGTCAGAAACATATCTCAAGTAGGTTTAAGTTATATTTTTCATAAAGCAAAACGATTTGATAATGTAAGCTCCGATAGTGCAAAATGTGGTTGCACAATTGTGAAAACCTATCTCCCACATGCTTGTCTTATAGCAATGAAGGTGAAGCTTGATAGAACGTTAAGAATGAATGAAGTTTGCAGTCATTGGAAAAAGCTTAGGTTTGACGACAATTGTGTCATGAAAGACGGTAAATCAAATATCTCTAACTTGACCGAATGGGAAGTGATACAAGAGATATTTTTGAAAGCCGACGACAATATGAAACTCCACATCAAAGAACAATTGAGGAAGATTGCTTATCTGGACACCACTGACTTGAAACCACCATCTCAACCGGTAAAAACAAAAGGTGCTACAAAGAAGGTTAAACCTACATCGAATGATAATTCAACGGTGCAATCTTCTTTGTATTTTGAACATGTTGACAAAGTTTTTCCGGACTCACCAACTCCAAATTCTCAAAAAGTATTTTCAAAGGAGTTCGCATTAGCAAACCACCTTCTTCACCACCTCCACCAAAAATTCTATTCATTGACGAGATGTCAGTTTTTATGCACAAATACATCGAACAGATCGTCAATGTTAAGGGTGACAATTATTGCGGTTTTCTAGTTATTTCAGCTTTGCTCGATAAAGGAGAAGGTGATCACACACTTGTTCTCCATTAACTTATCCATGAGTTGAAGACTCATGAAGAATCATACACACGACTTTACGGAAAGAAAGAAATTTGATGCAATTTATGAGTCTCTTCCTTGCATCAGTGGACCGACATCTGAGGAAAAATGGACGCATTTTCTTGAAATGGGACATCTCATAACAAGTGTGTATGATAGAGTGTGTATTGATCTTATAAGATATATTTTTTTAGAATTTTTTTCCCACTGCACACCGACCTACCTTAAAATCTAATTGATTGTTTTATGCGTATTGACTGACTTTCAAAATCACGACACTTTGTTCAAGTTTATTTGAAATCGGGATGCCCTATACCACTTACATTAGTGGAGTGAACGACTCATTCAACAACAAAAGTCGAGACTTAGCCAAACCGATTTGTGGATAGGATGCAAGAGTTCACCAAATTGACCAATATTGAAATAGAATCTCATGCACAAAAGTCAAAGGGGGTACCACCCATACTTATAGATTTAGCCGGCGACAAATCTTTCGATTCGTTTTAGTTTTTTTGTCATCAATTAATTGCATGTAATTGTGTATTACTATTAATGAAATGTAATATATACAATTTCAAATATTTTAATACATTTTGATGTTTGTCAAAAAATTTGTCTATTTGCCAAATAAAACACACATGTTCTGTTTTCTATCTGGATTAGGAGAGATTCAGAAAATGTATCTACGGAATAAAAGAATAGGGTGGTACCGGAGATGCATCTCTGAAACCTTCACTGATACAAGATAGAATTTTTGAGGTCCATAATTGTCTACAACTACTATAAATATAGGCTACTGTATGATGTCTCATACAAACAGAAAATGTCGCAAATGTCGCAAGTGAACATCATCTGGCATGTCGCAAATGTCTCATTTTCCAGCGCGACACCCGAGCGAGAGTTTAAGATCAACGAGCACACCTCTTTTGCATATCTGCAATACGAAATATATAATCTCCTATGTTACGGAGATAATTGAAAAATTGTGAAGCTCAAGTACCGTTCACTGTCAATTAACAACAAAGGCAAGATTGAGTTCAACAACTATCTCAAGACAGATGCATATGTAAGGACTATGTAGAATATATTTTTGATGCATAAAAAGAGCAAGACAATCATTTTTCATTAATATAAAAAAATGACACATATATACATATTAACATTGATGCATAAACAAATATGAGACAAATATATTTCATCAATAAATATATAAATAAAATAAAAACATTTTCACTAATATATTAGAAATACAAGATAAATATTTGAACCACAAAATTAAATCTGCTTTAAAATTACAAAACATAATTTTGATAATAAAATATTTATTTTAACATAAGATGAGAGAGAAGCTTAATTCAAGTTTATTTCAAAAAAGTGAATTTAAATTTATTTTTAATAAAATATTATTCATCTTATATTTTATTCACACTTAACATAATAATTATATCTACCACGTGCGATTATACTTAATTATAGTTCTTTTCATATTTAAAATTTGTAACACTCTTTAATTTAAAAATAAGTTATTAAAAAAGTCATTGGAGTAGACGGGAACACATAAATGTTCCTAATTAACTAATTAAATATTTTTATATATTTAAATTATAAAACAAGAGTAGTTATAATATATTTACTATAATTTCCAATAAAAATATACATGAGATAAATATTTATAATTAAAAATATAGTTATTTTAGAAGATTGAAGAATTAGCTCTAATTAATATTTTTTAAAACCATTGAAATATAAAATTAATATGAGACACTTTCACTACAAGAAAAACCTTGTATAGAAAGGGGTTTTGCCAAGGGTAATATCCATCACTAAAAATGTTTTTTTGGGTTAAACCCCTCACAACCTTCAAAACATAAAAAAAAATTATATAAATAAAATACGTTGACTCCTCACAAATATGACAATTGAAATTTTTAAATTGGACATTGCGAGGTGTCATCCATCAAAAAATGAAATGGCACTAAAAATGATATTTGTTGAGCTGACAAATGTCATTATTTGCGAAGGGTAGCCCCCAACAAATTCTATCCGTTCGATTTGTAAGGGCTAACCCCTCACCAATTCTGACCGTTAACTCAAATCAACCACAAATTATAATTATTATGCCTGCCACACGTCTGCAATACGTCTGCTACACATCAGTATTTTGTTAGGTGCTACCCCTCGTAAATTATGACCTTTTGGAACACATGTGGCCATTCCTCGCAAATTATGGCCGTTTGGGCTGCGTGGGGTGCCCCCTCGCAAAATCTCATGGATAAATGTGACTTTTTGCTTCCCGGTATGCTCACTCCCAATTCATTTCCTCTTTCTTCTCATTTACACAACAACCCTTCTTCTCTCCCATTTTTTAGCAACCTTTAAACTCTCTTCTTACTTCAAACATCTCCCATTTCTTCTTCCTTTAAATATTCAACAATACTGAAATTAGGTATATATTAATATTTTACTTTAATTTCTATTAGTTTATAATTTACATTCACTTGATCAATTTATTATTTTTGATTTTCTATGTTGGATGTATCAATTTATTCATATAAATGTGTCAAATTTCTCCAAAAGGGAGCTTTAAATTTAAATGTGTAGGATTTTGATTTGTTCATTTATACAAGGTACATTTTTTTTCTTTCTTAAGATTTATGTTTATTTGTGTATTGATCTGTGTTAATATTGTGAAACTTTAAGTATTAATAAAAAAAATATTTCAATATATATATATAATATATATATATATATAGATATATATATATATAATATATATATATATATATATATATATATATATAATTATATATTATATATAATATATATATATAATATATATATTTAGTGTGATGCTGTTATGATAAAAAATATATATATTTATTTCGAAAATAATATATCTATTTTAGTAGTATATATTTTAAAAATTTATATTTATTTGTAATTTTTTTAGTATTTATGTTATAATATTTATAAGTATTTGTTAGAATAAAATTGGAAAAAACAGTAGTATATATATATATATATATATCTATATATATATATATATATATATATAATATATATATATATAATTATATATCTATATCATTTAGTATATTAATATGTATATATTGTTTATATATTTTGTTGTACATAAATTTATAAAATTAGTTTTAAATGATAGATTAATTATTTAATTAATCAAATATAGATTGACATAATTAATTATATTATGATCAAATATAAATAAATACTAATTATCGATAAATTGTTTAATTGAGCTTTGTGCTTGATAGATCATGATGGATTGAACTATTCACTTAAGTCTAATGAGAATTTAACTATTAGTTTTTAACCTCCCATGATTTATTATATAACTGCATATGATAAATTTGTTCACAATATTATTCTCCATAATTTTTTTAAAATTAAAAGTGTGCAATTATATACAAATTAAATGTTATTTTTTTCTAAAATATTCTGAAATTAAAACTCTATTTATTTTTATATTTTGATTTCTTGTTATATGCTCAAATAAATATAAATATATATAAATAATAATATAGTCTTATGAGTATATTTGAAATCTTATTATTTTTAGAGTTTTATTCTGGACAATTAAATAATAAATCTTAATTTGGATACAATTATGCAATTTTTTAATTTTGAAAAAAATATAATTATTCTTAATTTGCATGATTGTAACCCACCTATCGTAGGTACAATGCACAAATTTTGTTTTGTAAAATAATTAAACTTATTTTAATTATAATAAATATTATATTGATAATAGTTATACCCTATCTTATGTTATTATAAATATAATTGGTTATTTTTTAATGTATTTGTGATTTATGATTATGTTAATTATGATTTGAGTATCCTATCTGTATTATAATTTTTCTTGGACGAAATATTTATACATTGTTGTTGTATTTCCTATTTATTCTGGTTGGATATTCTCATTTGAGATTACAATAAATAAGAATTTCTCTTTAAAGAGACGTAATATTTTATTTTAATGAAATCCAATAATTATTTAAAATTTATTTATTTAAATGGATTTCAATTCTGTAAGTATTATGTAAGTGAATGACATACCATATCGGTGTGACGTTACTTGATATAACATTGTGTGATAGAGAAAATAGTTGAATATTTGTTTAAAATTTTCAAAACTCTTAATTTTAGTTCAGCTATTATTCTATATCAAATGGGATTCAACATGTCAATTATATAAAATTGAGAAAAAATATTATTTAATTATTACTTTATAGAGACTTATGTTGAGGATATTATATTCTTTGTTAGTTATTATTATTTGTGATATATCCTCAATAATAGTTAAAATTAAGTCTCATATTTTTCTGTTGCGTATAACATAATATGTTTCTCAAATGTGTGTGATTATAATTATAGCATTTAAGTTTTCGAGTGAGTTATTAAGATGGTGAATATAATTCTATATTTTATTTTAAATTATAGGAATTGATAAACCTTTAATATGACCATCACACTCTTTAATGTGAAATTATCTAAATAATGATATATTATGTATTTACGTATAAAATATGTGGTTGAGCTTGTAAAACTCTAATGATGATATATTATATAACCACTTCTCTATATAGTTTTGCACAAAATATAAAATTAGTATCCCATTGTTTATCAAGATATATAATATTAGTGGACTCTGATAAATCTTTATTCTATTGGATAAATGAGAGTGCATGTGTACACAATCATATAATCTGAAAAAATTTATATTATTATTATTATTATCATCATAGTGTCATATATTTTTGTGGGCACCGTAAATATGACATATTCTAAAAAGACTTCAAAAGATAAAATAATTCTAAAAAGTCTTATACTGAGATGTATATTATTCTCTTAATCTCAGGAAATATCATAACTTGATATTTATGTCGCTATTGAAAAGACACAATAATTCTTTAACATTCAATAATATTGTGTCATTCTATCTTCAACGTCCACACTCTTGAGGTCATGAGTACGAAAGTACAAGTATAATATCAATACTCGATAGAAGTATGCTATTGTGTTATGAAGATACTTATGATTAAATATAATTACTCTTTTAATAGAGTACACATATATGTAATTACTATTGTTAGACATATGGAGATATTCTATGACCTATAATTTAAAACTCATTAGTATAATCACTAATTAAAGATTTATACACATGAGTAAGTCTTATGATATTTTGAGTTAGTGAGAGTTTATCAATAGCATTTTCATATGCTTGAGCCGTTCTTTATAATATTATTTTCCTAACTTAAATATGTTACTCTAAGTTCATCATTCATTATATAATTGTTAGTCTTTAACTTGTATGAGTTGTTTTCCCTATCAAATACAATTTTTGCAACGTTGAAGCTTAGTTTTCTTTTGATTGATTAGTATTTTGACAATAATGAAAAATCTAATGTTAAATTTTTTAATAATTAATTATTGTCATCCAAGTGAAATTTTGTTAGATTAGTTATTTAATTAATCAAATGGATTGACATAATCAATTATTAATTAATTATATTATGATCAAATATAAATAAATACTAATTATTGATGAATTGTCTAATTGAGCTTTCTGACCGTGATGAGTTGGACCATTCAGTTAAGCCCAATGAGAGATCTTTGTCCTTAGTGGTTTAACTATTTAAGCATTGCTCCATTAAACGAATAACATAATTTGAAAATACTAGACGACAATGAAGGTAGTAATCCTCTCATATTCATTCTTTTGATGATTGTCTCTCAAATTCTACGAGATACATCGTTCTTATTGTTCTTTATTATTTAATAATATTATAATATGCTATAATTTGTGTTTAGCTGATTATTTTAAAATCTATCATAAAAAACATATTATATATTTTTATAAAAGAACATATTTTAAATAAAAGATTATATATTAATATATACTTTTTATTTAGAAAGTATGTAATATATTTTAGTAATATATTTATAAAAGATATGAATTAAATCATTAAAATATATAATTAAAATATATTTAGAAAAGTATGTAAATTACAATTATATTATTATAATTATAATATTTTTTATATAATATTATAAACATTAACTAGGGGTTAATTCCCACCTAATAAGCAATTTGCAAGGAGTTAATCCCCTCACAAATTTCAAAATGCATATGCGTTTGTTAGGGGTTTAACCCCTAACCCCAAACAAATTGCTAACATAGTGTCCTAGAGTCCTAGAGGCTTTACCTTTCACAAACATAGATGCATTTGTTAGGAATTTATCCCTGATATAATACTGTACTACTAGTCTGCGTTATGCCTGCAGGGCTGCATGCTGAAATTTGTGGATAATATTTTGTGAGAGACTTATTCTCAAACTAAATTGTAAGGGGTTTATCACCTGACAAAAAATTCCGATGCCCTGTTTAGTAAGAAAATATCTTCCCTCACAAATTTTTATTTTGTAAAAGAGTTTTTACATTAGTGAAGAGTTTAATCTCTAGTTAAAAATATTTTTTCTTATAGTAATTTATCATCAATTATTAAATAAAAAAAATTATGTGACGCATTTCTCATGAATAATTTTAATAAAAAATATGAAATAAATATTTTTGACTAATACAATAAAAATTCAGAACTAATATTTATTACTACGAGTAAAAAATAAAAGATAGATATTTATACTCATACATAAAAGACGATTGTTTTTTATTAATTAATATTAAAAAATTATGATGCATTGAAGCATAGAAAGATGTGAGACAAATAATGAGCGAGTTAAATATTTGAACATCAAAAGTAAATCTACTTAAAATTTTTTAAAAAAGGAATTTAATTTTCTTTTAATAAAATATACATATTATTTATCTTATATTTTATTTACATCTAACATAACAACAACATCTGCTACAAACCAGTGCAAGAGCACGTGAATTTGGCCAGTACCTCACTAAAAGAATGGCATGGAACACATCAGTGTTGATTTAATTAAAAAGACAGAAAATCGAAAAGTTAGTAAAATAAATTACTGTATAATTAAGTAGTGTTGATGTCCATTTTTTTTGTCAAAAATATCCTTTCTAAAAAAAGGTTTAGTAGATAGGAACAATAACAGACAAAAGTAATTATCACCACCAATAGCTACTCATCAATTCATCAATTCTTAAGATAAGTTCATATCAATTTTTAAAAAACGTGACATGACATTATAGTATCTTAGACTTTTCTTGTATATATTTTCATCATTCATTAATTATTTAATGTCGTATTTTTTACATTAATTTATTTTAAAAGAAAATTTAATTTCAAATACAGAAATCAATTTGATCTCGATATATTATTTATTCAATAAATTTAAAAATATTTTTTTTAAAAATAAAACCAATTGCACTAACAATAAAATTTATTTTAAATTCACCAAATTAAGATCAAAATAGTTATTTAAAAAAGTGCAACAAAATGTTTTGTTACAATTTGTTATCCATATAGTAGTATATATAATGAAGAAAGTTGAAAATGTACTATGCTTTAAAAATACACATAATGTTTATGATGTGGGACTCATTAGGCCAACCTCTATGCAGTCCCACAAACCGCCCCAAATGCCACAAAGTTGCTTGATAAGCACTATTTCTTTGTTTGATGAAGCAACCCCACCACACCCCCCTTATCAAAATGATGAGAAATTAATGCAATTTTATAAAGTAGGGTCCATTCTTCACCTTCCAATTCTTTCTTTTCTGCGCCTGCTTTCTTAACAATCTATTGGTTATCCATTCCCTTTTTTTAGTTGTCTACTAAGGTTTGGTTCCTCATATACTATTCTAAAACTAGAGAGTGAGATTCTCTTTGTTGTGTTTAAAAAGACAGGAGAAAAAGTGTTGGCTTATTAGGTTTATGTTTGTCTTTACTTGCAAATTTGGTGGAGGGTTTTAGCTTTATTAGTTTCTAATCTTATCTTTCAATCATACAAAAGTTGACAAGTACCTATCTTTGGTTCTTTTTTAATACACAGATGTTAATGGTTAGTTTCTTATGAAGCTTATGAATTTATTATTTGGGAATTCGAAAAAGTTTTATCTTCACTCAAAAACTAAGATATTATATAGATGTGTCATTTTTAATAAATTTAATATTTTTTTTATAGGCAATGTAAAACTTTATCTCTAATACTTAAATTTAATAATATGAATTTTCACTTCTATAATAAAATCTAAATGGAATTGGAAAAAGTTTTAGCTTCACTCAAAATCTAAGATATTATATAAATGTGTCATTTTTCCAAAATTTAATATTTTTTTTATCTCTAATACTTAAATTTAATAATATGATTTTCATTCCAATATCAGAATCTAAAATAAGATTTAATTCTCACTCTCCCATCAAATCAAATTAAAAGCTCTTATTGTACTTGTTAAATAATCCAGAAATCTAGGAACAACAAGTTTAATTATCCAAGATAACAAAAAAAGGGACTCACATCTAGGATTATAAGAGAAAGAAACTCACATTATTTAGATCAATCTCGCAAAAGATCATAGAAAAACGGAGTAAAATAGACATATTTGAGAGAGTGAATCTAAAATTTTAATATGCCTCACAAAATATGCGTGTGGGGTGGGTCTTACATGTTGGTATTTCATCCTTAAAATCTAAAATTTGTAAAAATTGTTAAAATCCATGTCGACAAAAGTTAAAAAAACAAAGAAGAGCAGGATATAAAGGTGGTAAATGTGCATGCATGCCGGATTTAGGTTCTGCGCTGCAAAAATCCACAAAAAATAAGGCGGATGAAACTGATCTAATCGAGGATGCAGACCTAAAACCTACGCCCGCTCCACAAAAGAGTGAGTGCGGGGCGAAAAAAGCCTACGAGCACTGCAATTTTTAAGTTTAAAAATACAAAATTTATGTAAATGCACGCACCCACAAAGAAGATTGGGCGACGGAATGAACACATTAGAGGGTAAGAGCCTAAACTCTTGGACTGCTCCGTACTAAAGTGCAGGCAAAACGCGCATATCCAACGGATCGAACTTGTTTTACCACCCCTAATAGGACGACTATATTGGACAATATAGACCTACAACTTTTGTCCGTCCCATAGAAAAACAGGGTGCGACAAACATATTTAAAGGAGCGGACCTAAAATCTTAACTTACCTCGCAAAATTATGAAGATGGACGGGATATGACATGTGAGGATGTGCATCCGTACAAAGATTAATTTATAATTTTTGTTTTGTTAAAACCCATGCATGCAAAAGCCTAAATAACAGCAAAGAGTAAGACTAACATATTAGATAGTGCAGACCTAAAATATTTGCGCACTTACGACTTCGTTTTGACACCCTTACTCAAATCTTCATTTAAGCTTAGTTATATAAATTATCTCTTTTATGAATTCTATATTCTAGTAATTCATAAACCAACATTGGAAGCTTTGTAACATTTAGTTATGTTTGTGCATATTATTATTAATGCTAACCCCATAGGCTATATAGGCTATAGTCACACCAAACATAAGATAATTGTGAAAATGAGATATTTTTAACCAAAAACAAGCATTGAAAGTGAAATGGAGTTGAAGGCAGGATTCTATTGCAAGTTCCTATTAAGAGCACTCTGGTAGAATATCACTGGATCTTGCTACCGTCCGGTCACCATTGACACAACTTGCTTACCGGCCAAGATAGTGACATTTCATCATCAAATCTCACTT